>NW_016818964.1:6833919-7020871 GCF_001698545.2 Rhinopithecus bieti
AAAAAAAAAAAAAAAAAAAAAACAGATAAAACTCAAATTTGGACTTTTTTTTTTCTTTTCCTTTCTGTAATAACAGCTGTTCTCTAAAAGATGCAGGAATAAAATATTTATTTGAAATTTAGTATGTTTGCAGCAGTGTGTTTCACATATAAATGAGATTGAAGTTTCTCTTATAGGTAAAAATAAGTCTTCAATTAATTACCTCAGCCCAGGAAGAAGGCATTTTCATTTGGGAAACTGCTGAGAGGTCTGCAGGAGACTCATCATAGCGCCAGTAGCTCCCATAACTTCGCCTGGGTCCCATCAGGCCATGCGTGCAGAGCTGCCTACACACCTCAGTCAAAAGAGCTCTCGCCATCTATCCCACTGGAGAGAAATCATTAAAAATGCAGCCAAGTGTGATGCTCTCACATTCGGCAGTTCTGTGCTTTATGTAAAGGAAACTTCCCCTGTGCTAGTGTTGGTATTTAAGCTTCCAGAGGCTTCCAGTGGCTTCCAGATGATGCTTACAGTGGGCTCACTGACGCAATTTATTTCCCTCCATCTTAGATTGTCAACTCTATCATGACCTGCAACTGAAACCAGAGTGATTTCTTTATGTCCTTGGAATTATGGGAGTAAGAAGAAGGAGGCAAAATGCTATTTTTTCTCATCTATGCTATTCAGAATAAAAATAAAATCATTCTTAATTGCCCTCTGTAGTAGACACGTGTAGTGTCTATTAAACTCACAACATCATCTTAGCTTCTTTCCTTACTCACAGAAGGGGGCCCTGAGAATCCACACAATGGCACAGTGGGTTGGGCTAGGTGTAAACAGCTGATATAAGATGGGTCAATTGAATTTGGAATTGAAATTTTATAAGCTATATTTCATACCAGATTAGCTCCCAGCAAACACGAAGTCTATGGGGCCATCTTTAGAAATTCAGAGCGATGATTTCAGTGACTTTCACCTGATAGATACTGTAAATAGTAAAGCAGATTTGCAGATAGAAAAGAAGAAGTTGGCTTGAACAGAGAGACTTTGAAATATGACATCTTTGTGCATTTCCTAGACTGTATAGATGATGTCCCATGCCTTGTCCAAGGGCTGGGTGTATTACCACTCCCGAAGACATGACTGTGGGCTTCAACTAAACGCCCAATTTTTATTTTGTCCAATTTGCTTTGGTTTCTTCTGCTTGCAAACAAAGTGCTCTAACTCAGTGGGGTGACATGTAGTAAAAAATATAGCTGAGCTATACCTAAATACACAGAAAAGGTGCCAAGAAATGAGTGAACACCTAATGTGATTCCTAACAACTTTGCTATAAAAAAATTCATTTAATCCTAAAAGAGTCTCATGGTAAGGGGATTTAGTGGGTCCTTCTTACTGAAGAATAAACTGAGGCTGAGCTAATTCAAGTGATTTGGACAAGATGCTAAAGTCCGTAAGTTTTGGAATCAAAGTGTGAAGCCAGGTCAACTATATCGAAAGTATGAGGATGCCGCCCTAGTCCTTAAAGAAAGACAAAGGCAATATATGACCTGTCACTTCTGAATTCCTTGACTACAAGTTGGTTTATTTATAGAACATAGAGACATACTTATCAAATTAACTGAAATAGAGCCTCAAATATCATTCAAATGCAGTCAGGTAGGGATACATTCCAGCAAGGACAACCCATCTTCTCCATGTATAATAAGCAATTAAATGAGCTTCTTGGCAATTCAATCAGAGAGGGACAGAAATATTGAAATTCCTTGGATTAAGAAAAATAAATTTTTAACACAGTTGACCTTTGTCATTTTCATGTAAGAGAAACCAATGATGAGCCACTGAACTAGCAAATTAGCTCTTCAGAGCTGTTGACAAGGTCAATAAGAAATGAAACCCATTTTAACAAAGATGAGCTGGTTTCTTAGGTGTATGACTCAGTTTTGGAGGCTTTAGCCATAAAGAAGTTCAGAGGAACTTTGAAAACAGACTTTAAAAATGTACAGATTTTATTTTTTTGTCTTGAGACATTTGACTCTTCTCTTCTCCCTCGAAAACCAGTGAAATGTAAAGGATGGGATTTTCAAATCTTCTGAAAGGTGCAGTTGTTTTATTTTTTTCAGCTGTTTAAAGGCAAACATTTGAAATGCTGGGCATCTAAACTACATTAGGCACTGTTACTTCCATAGATCATTTACTCCTCACATGAGAAGAGGAAACATTCTTTCAAATTTAAAAATATACAATTTACAAACAGAAAATTTTCATAATTTGTTATAATCTCTTTCCCCCATAATTATGTTAAAATTTAAGATCTCTGTGGAGAATGTGGGGTGCAGAAATAAGGCAAAGGCTAGTTTGAAGATCATCAATTTTATTGTTTATATTTTCTGGGTACAGGCTTGACTATAGTTCCTATACTTTCTTGAGATGGGCATGGACCTTTGACTGAGTTCTAGCCAATGGCTGTAAGCAGAAATGCTTGGTAGCAATTCCTCTCTGGTCTATAAAATACTCCCACTAACAATTTTTCTTATTCCCCTCATTCCATTGGCCTGATGGAGACAAGCACAGCAAGTCTGAAAGTCCTGCGTTAAAGGTAGGGTAGTGCAACATGAAAGGTGCCTGGATCCCGGAATCACCACATGGAGAAGAGCCATTCACCAATGGGGAGCATTTATTCTGGACCTCAAATGGCAAAACATAAATTGTAGTGTGCTTGAATCCTTAAGACATTTGGGAATGTACTACCACAATTAGTGTCAATTTAACTAGTATAAAGAGCTAAAGACCATGAGGGTGATAGGTTTGTTGGTAGGACTTTTACATTGAAGCGTGGTCCTTAAATGTGACAATTAGTTTTATTAATATATGACAACTTGACTAGGTCGTGGTGCCCAGTTGTTTGATCAAACACTAGTCTAAATGTTACTATCAAGGCATTTTTCAGTTGTAATTGACTTTAATGAAAGCAGATTACCCTCCACTCTGTGGGTGAGCCTCATCCAATCCGTTGAAGGCTTTAAGTGGAAAAACCAAGGTTTCCCAAAGAAGGAATTATGGCTCCAGACTGCAACATAGAAATTCTGCCTGAGTTTCCAGACTTTGGACTCAAGACTGATACACTACATCTTACAGATCTCCAGGCTACTGGCTTGTCCTGTGGATTACAGACTTGCCAGCTTCCAGAACTGAGTAAGCAAATTTCTTAAACTAAATACATATATATGTATGCTATATATATTATATATACAAATATATCAATATAATATATACCATATAAGTCTACTATATGTTATATATATTAAAATATAATGATATGTGTTATATGTAATATTTATTTAAAGAAATTAACTTAAATGCATTTATTTATTTGTTTGCGTTAAGCACTATAGACACACATGGAAAGAGAGAGAGGTGGGGGGGATGGTACTTGGGGTGCTGGCTGATGAATGAGATGCTACTACTGCTCTCATTTCTGGAGAGTCAGGGAAAAACAGTAGGGAGAATCAGCCAGTTTCCAGGACTCCTAACCAACATCCTGCAACACTGGGACACTGGCTAAAATCCTCTGTCATATTCCATGGCAGACAGTCCTGCTAACTCAGGTATTCGCTGTCCTTCCCAAAGGAGGATTATGCTTTCTAGTCCCACCAACATCAGGGGTGGCCACTTGACCTGGTCTGTCTGATAACACCTGATCAGAGGGGCATGTCACATCTAGTAAGAGGCTTTAAGAGTCAACATATGGTTCCTTCTCTTTTCCTTTTGCAGCATGGCTTGCAATATTCTAGAGACAGGCTGCACCCTCTGTGTGGATCCCAGAGACCCACACGTGAAGGAGGGGCTAAAGCCAAGCCACTGTGAGGCAATAGCCGACTCACTATGGAGCCACAGTATGAGCAAGAAATAAGCCTTCTCTATTGAAAGCCACACAAAATGTGTAGTGATTTGTTACTGTAGCATATATTAACCTATCCTGACTCATCTATATCTAACTATCCACAACTGTAGATAGCCCCAATTCAAATCATGGTTCCTACCAGTTCCTAGCAGTATGTTTGGACAAGTCATTTAGCTTCTCTGTTGCTCAATTGTCTCCTCTTAAAAAAGAAGTAGAAAGTACTCATATAAAGGGTTGTTGTAAGGATTCAGTTAACATATGTAAAGCTCTTATTTGTTACAGGCACATAAAATGCATTAATAAATAGTTTCTGTGATTGTCTCATGCTTTTTTTTTTCCAGACAGAGTCTTGCTCTGTTGCTAGGCTGGAGTGCAGTGGCGTGATCTCAGCTCACTGCAACCTCCACCTCCTGGGTTCAAGTGATTCCCCTGCCTCAGCCTCCTGAGTAGCTGGGACTACAGGCACGTGCCACCACACTCAGCTAATTTTTTTTGTATTTTAGTAGAGTCGGGTTTTCACCATGTTGGCCAGGGTGGTCTCGATCTCCTGACTTCATAATCTGCCCACATCGGCCTCCCAAAGTGCTGGGATGACAGGCTATCTCATGCTTTTAAAACTCCCCTCCACATAGTGACCAGGAAGCCATCACCTTCAGACAAGACAAAACTCAAAAAGTAATGCATAATCTCTACTCTACAAAGAATCAGCCAATTCTTGGGGAGGAGCAGTGGAAGTAATTTTTTTTTAATAAGGTGCCAGGTAATACCAATTTTAGGATTTGCAAGTTTTATTTGATATCTCTTACATATTCTCCTTGTTGTCATTTTTTTTTCTTTGTCCTTCTCTTTTTATAGATCTTTAAACATGCAAAAGCAATTCTTAGTTGGAGGGACATATAAAAACAGGTCATGGCCAAATTTGGCCAGTGAGCAGAGTTTGACAATCCCTGATCTAACCAATATTTATGGCATCTATTTCGATTGATTTTCTTTGTAGGAGATTCCTATCTAACCTATATTCTGGAAGGAGCTCAAGGCCACCTTTTGTGCAGGTAAACATTCAGCGCACAATGTGTATGCCTGCATTCATCCATTCAGTGTACTTTCCCTGAGAGCTAACTGTGAGTCATCAGCTCTTCTCTAGCTGGTTTCACTTCAATAACATGGGAGGTGATGCATTCCCTTGGCTCATTGGTCAGCAGTGAGGTAGACTTATTCATTACTAGAGACATTAAGTACAGCCAATGAAACCGATTCTTGAGGGGAAAGCAGAAATTTTTGTTTATATGAACAAATATTGATGAGCCACATTGCAAAATAACAAAGGACTTCTGGTGTGGGTGTTTAGTACAGTCTTGTTTGATAGGAAAACTGTGTTGCTGGCATGAATTCTGTTCTGTCCCTGTGATGGCCGTCAGTGGTCCATAGAGGTTGGGAATGCACTGAGTTAGGGTTGTCATGAGCATGTGGATGAAACAAATGCTGACAGTTCCTCATTGGAAAATCCCACTGCAAGTGAATCTTCAAGATTGGTTCCTCTTTCCAATACTGCAGGAATTCCACCTTCTGAGTTTTATTACAAGACAATATGTAGAGTGAGCAGGGACACACATTTCCATAAGGAAGTTGTGACGCCCTGTGTTTCAGCTCTACAGGTAGGAGCCCTATAAGATTTCACATTGACTGAATCTGATGATTTCACAATCTTTTCTAACAATGTTGTCCAACTTAGCTACTGCCTCTTCTAGTCTTTGGCATTTGCTTTCAAATTCTGTTTGTCCATCTGTTATTTGTCCTCTGGCATTGTTGCCTGCCCATTTTTTATGTTTTTCTGTTTTTTGGGTTTTTTTTTTTTTTCTGTCTTCCCAGTAATTTTGCAATATGAGCCTATTGATTGACTTTTTTTATCTTGCTTCCTTTTTGAGGACAGGCTATGAGAAATTCTAGAACTGGAGAGAAGTGTAGGGTCTGATTTCTCTGGTGGTGTATGTCTGCATCCAAAGTGTGTGTTTACAGAAACACAGGGTACACAGCTCTATGCTTATAAAGCCACAAAGTTAATGTGGCCTGTTTTCCCAGAAAATTTTACATCACAATGAGTTGAAACTTTTTATTGTCATCAATATGGGTCTATTATAGAAACTGTCAATGTGTTCTGTTGTTTTAAGTAAATATAAAAACAACATTGCTGAATGTCTTTTTAGGTTTTGCCTCAAGTCATCTCTCCCTGCTCTTAGAGAACAAGTGTAAAAAAGCAACTTGGAAACACCGACTAAGCCATAGGGTGAGTGGGGGGAGATCCTCTGTGCACACCCCTCAATGCTTCCTATGCACCAGGCACTGTGCTTAATCTTCCCCATGGATCATCTTAATGATAATCTCTATGATACACGGGGCCACAAT
Source organism: Rhinopithecus bieti (assembly GCF_001698545.2). Taxonomy (NCBI): domain Eukaryota; kingdom Metazoa; phylum Chordata; class Mammalia; order Primates; family Cercopithecidae; genus Rhinopithecus; species Rhinopithecus bieti. The sequence goes on from NW_016818964.1 coordinate 6,840,206, forward strand.
ATTTACCCTTTTGACAAAATCAAGGCTGAAAGAGCCAAATTAAGTTTAGCAGGATAATGTTATTCCCATTTTATTAAGTAACTTTTCTAAGGCCATGCCTAAGAAAGATACTAACGCAACATTTCAAGTTGAGAGCTGTTCTCTCCTTATAAGGAGAGATTTTTGCTGATATTAGGGTCTGAATTGTATATGTCCCCCCCGCAAAAAAAAAAGCCTGTGTTGAAGTACTAAGCCCCAGTACCTCAGATGGTGACCATATTTGGCGATAGGGTCTTTCAGGGGGTTATTAAGTTAAAACAAAGTCATCAAGGTGGGCTTTAATGCATTGTAACTGATTTCCTTATTTTAAAAGGACACAGAAACACACAGAGGAAGATGATCTGAAGACACAGGGAGAAGACAGCTATCCGAGGCCAGGAGAGAGGCTGCAGAAGGTACCAGCCCTACTGGCATTTTGATCTTGGACTTCCAGCCTCCAGAACTGTGAGAAAATAACTTTCTGTGGTATTAGTCACCTACTCTGTGGCATTTTGTTACAGCAGCCACAGGAAACCAATGCAGGAAACTAATGACAAGGTATTCTCTCTATCTCTATCTCTGTCTCTGTCTCTATCTCTATCTCTATCTCTCTCTGTAATCTATATCTATATCATCTATATCTGTATCTATACTGCTTGACTTTACCTTATCTGAAATGCTTGGGATGAGAAGTGTTCCAGATTCGGGATTTTTAACAATTTTGGAATATTTGCATTACCCTGTGGATATCATGCGGGGCTTTTTGACATTTTCAACATTGTCTTTGCACAATAGAGGACAGAATAAGAAAACAAATGCAGTGAGTAACACACATAGGTCTGGGCCCCAAGTAGGGCATGGCAGGGAACCTGCCACTGGGATGTCCAGCCTGTACACATGCTGTTTTATTACTATTTGTGTGCGTGTTTGCAAGGGGGAAGTTGAGTATGCAAGAAAAAGACATATTACAGCTGAAGGGGTCGGTCACATGAGGTCAGTGTGAGATTTTCCACTAATTCAATCATGTCGGCCAACACTCAAAAAGTGTAGGATTTTGGAGCATTTAGAATTTTGGGTTTTCCCATTAGCGATAGTCAATTTCTATCTGCATCTATCTGTCCAATCTATTATAAATCATCTATCAATATTCAGATATAGTAGATGCAGAGACACATGTAATTCAACTATAAAACATTATAAAGGGGATTTAGTCTTTCCTTTCTAACTATTGTAAAATAGAACCTATTTTAATGACAACACGGTGTTTTCCAATCTTGACTCATCTATATGCTTGCAAGGTTTCTACATAGTGGTAATTACAGCATACACATGCATGTAGGTTCTAATATTTCCCTTTATCATTAACATGCACATATTTATAAAAATTAAAAAGAAGAGTCTGTTAAGTTACAAACGATTTCTTATGGCAATATATTGAAATGTTATTATATATTTTTTGTTTTTGTGTGTTCATCACATTAATAATCATTTTAGAAAATGTACAGAGTAGAAATATCATCTCCAGAATAAATTTTAAAATCTCTCATCATTTTATTATTCAGAGATGGTACGTGAACATTTTGTTGTTAGCGTTTCCATTTTACATTTGTATAAATGCACACAAATACACATTGAAATGTGTACATATTCAACCTACTTTTCTGTGTTCTTTATATAGGAAAAGTACTCAATCCTTACCTGTTATCTCTGAAGCAAATATTTTCCCAGATTTGTGTTGTTTTTATTTTCATTTAAAAGAGTTTTTTAATTTATTTGTTTGTTTTTTACATTCAAACCTCTTGAATTGTATGAGGTATTTTTTCGGTCATTTTCATGCTTCAAAATTATGCCTCTATCCTGAGATCAGATAAGTATTCGCTTGGATACTATATGTGTTATGGACTAAATGTTTGAATTCACGTGTTGAAATTTTAATCCCCAATAGCATGGCATCAGGATTTCAGGAAGTGGGGCCTTTGGCAGGTAATTAGGTCATGAATGTGGAGCCCTCATGAATGGGATTAGTGCCCTTGTAAGAAGGGGAAGAGAGCTAGCCCTCTCTCTTTCTCCCGTGTGAGAACACAATGAAAAGTCTGTAGTCTGCAAGCCTGGAAGAGAGCCCTGACCAGAACCCAGCCATGCTAGCATCTTGATCTCAGACTTCCAGCCTCCACCACTATGAGAGAGAAATTTCTGTTGTTTATAAGCTGCCTAGTTTATGGTACTTTGTTATAACACCTCAAACAAACTAAGACAATACAGTTTCACTTTTTCCACCTAATTATTTAATTTCTCTGGAATTTACCACTACAGAGTATTTTATAGAAGCCCCTACTAGTATTTCTCAAGAGGTTAATAAACAATCCCAGTGATATGTTGTGAACTATTCTTCCCTTTTCCACTGCACTGGTTTTCTATTTCTGCATTTCAAGGTCCACAGACGTGGTGACTTAAAACAGCAGCTGCTATTAGCTCACTGTTCTGTAGGTCAGAATTCTAGGCACAGTGTGTCTTGGTGCCCTGCTCAGGGCCTCACAAGTCTGGAATCAAGATATCAATGCATGTGCCATCATCCAGAAACTCCATTAGAGAAAGATTTCCCTTCTTCTCTCTCAGGTTGTTGGAAGAATTCATTTTCTTGCCTTTGTAATGCGCAGGTCCCCATTTCCTTGCTCACGGCTGGGGGGCTGAGGGAGGATCACCCTCAGACCCCCTCAGCCCCTAGAGCCTGACCTCAGTTTCTTGTCATGTGACCCCATCCATAACCCCTCTCACATTTTTTTTTTTTTCCTTGAGACAGATCCTCACTCTGTCACCTAGGCTGGAGTGTAGTGTTGCAATCTTGGCTCACTGCAACCTCTGCCTCCCAGGTTCACGTGATTATCCTGCCTCAGCCTCTCGAGTAGCTCGGATTACAAGCCTGCACCACGATGCCTGCCTGAGTTTTGTATTTTTAGTAGAGATGAGGTTTCACCATGTTAGCCAGTCTGGTCTCGAAGTCGTGACTTCAAGTGATCCAACTGCCTGGTCTTCCCAAAGTGCTAGAATTACAGGTGTGAACCACCAAGCTCAGCCTCACATTTTGAATCTTGAGGAAGGACTAAATCACTTTTCGATCCCTTCTGATTCGGTCAAGACTACCAGAATGATCTCCCTTCTTATTAACTCAGTTGACTGATTACGAACCTTAATTACATTTGCAAAACTTACTCATATATGGTAACCTAACAAAGGGGATGCAGCTCGTCATATTCACCAGTCCTGGTGACACTCAGTCAAAGGAGTTGGGGGAAGGGGATGGTGGTTATGCAGGGTATGTACCAGGGAGCACAGATCCTGGGAACAAGCCCAAAAGTTTGCCTGCTTCCTCATTACTTTTCTATCACATGTTACTATAGTTCATCTTTGATAAATATTTGATAACTTCTTTATCACATGTTACTGTATTTCATTTTTGTTCTACACATCATGACCTGCCAATGAACTCTGTACTCGGGCCTGTGCTCTGTTGCTATCATTATTATAGAAATAGAAAATGTTTTGTGACATCGCTAGGCTAGATGCCCTCAGTTTTGTCTTCTCCCAAGAATAACTGTCTGCATTGCCTTTTATTTATATATTTATTCTCCCAAAGGAACCCTGGCACCATTTGCCAAGCTCCCATTCCCCAGTCTGAAGGCTGTCTTATTTGAAATTTGACTTTGAGTTAGTGAAACCGATGTATTATGTTGGGGAAAAATTACACCATTACGGAGTGTGGCCTTTCTACATAGACCGTACATTTACTTCCAAATTTGATTAAACACACATGGGGAGTGTCAACTCTTTGCTGGACAGAATTGAACATAAAGAAGGATGCTCCATAGAGCTCTGGTTTATGTGAAGAAGATGGATGATAAATAAGTAAACAAGTGAATAAAATTATTTCAAATAATGCTAAGTGCTGGGAAGAATAGGGTGAAGTCGTGAAAGTGACTGGGCTGACCGTGGGTGTGAGAGATGGGAAAAGCCATACTTGTTCCTCTTCTGATAAAGTCAATACTTCTGACACAACATCTGTATGTTTTTTCCCACACATCAGTTCTCTAGCAGACACCAACTGGGTGTCCCACGACTTAACTCAATTCTGACACTATGTATTTGGAGATAGCATCAGATCCCATGGGTTAAATTCTCAAACCTACAAGACTGCTCCCTACTTTAGATGCCCGTGAAAGGTAGTAGGTTACCCACAACTTCAGCCAAACTTCCTTACAAATCAAGTGTTCACCAGCCCTGTTCTCAGGTGTGATTAATTTGCTAGAGTGACTCACAGAATGCAGGGGAACATGTGCTTATGTTTACTGTATTGCTTATGTTTTTTGTGAAGGATTTTCCAAAAGATACAGATGAACAGCCGGATGAAAAGGTGCATAGAATGAGATAGGGGAGAGACAGCAAGAAACTTCCATGCCCTCTCCAGGCAAGCCACCCTACAGGTACCTCTAAGTGTTCAGCAATTTGGAAGTTCTCAGAACCCTGTCCTTTTGGGGGTTTATGAAAGTTTCATTACGTAGGTATGATCGATGACATCATTGACCACAGGTGATCAACCCAACCTTCAGTGTTTCTCACCTCCCCAGAGTTCAAGGACAAGGATGAAAATTTCGATCCCACCAATTCTAGGGCTGGTACCTCAGCCTGGTACCAACCAGGCCCCATCTTGATGCTGGGAGCCACCAGCCACCAACCATCTCATTAGCACACAAATTAGGTACTCTTAAGTGATACTAAAAGATTCCAAGGTTTTTGGGGTGCTATGTGCAGGAAAAAGGGGACAAATGATGGTGAAACATATATATATATATATAATTACAATTACAGTATCACACTGAGCAGTTATGGAACGGAAGTAAGGGAATCCTCTTTGAGATGATTGGACACTTTGATAATTCTCAACCAATTATGAAATCAGGAAGAAATGCATTTGGGGAAGAGGAAGTGGTAAGTGCAAACACCCTGGAACTGCACAGGATACTATTCATGAGGGACCTGAATCAAGTCTATGTTTACATTTCTGGTGAATAAGTTTGTGCAATGTTTCCTAAAAGTGTACTGTATCCATAGTGCTTCTAGATAAAATTATATTTTCTGGTTTCTAGGGAGAATGGATTAAGATTTCCATATTTTCTAAATGATTGCTGCTAATATATGGAAAAGCCATTAAATTTTATATTTTTCGAAACAGTCTCATTACTTAACTGTGATTATTCCAAAAAAAATTTTTGTTTATAAACCACTGGATTTTCGTTCTCCTGTTTTTGAGGTAGACACTCATAACAAATGCAATCATGATGATTTTGCAATAATCTAAATTTTGCATCCTCCTTTTAAAATGTCATCATAGTTTTGATCTCATTTCATATCTTAGCACTAGTTTTATTTTCACACATGCCAGTGGGAATTATTCTTCTGTTTCACAGCAAGTTGCATTTCGGTTTAAGGTGGGGGGGGTTCTTTTCTGATATTTTCATGTTAGATACAGGAGCTCTTCTCATTTTGGGTGTATTATAAATGAAAGCACTCTAAAGTGTCTGTTTTCTTCAAGTTTAGTTTTCCTCTGAATAATTTCCTTTAACTATATAAAGAAGAGCTGGATTCCTGGGTTAGAAGGAATCACTGGGGTGCTGGTTGGGGATAATGACTTTGGGCAATGTTTATCAGTTGTTTACTTGCAATGACCTATTTAGGAGTTGGCTTTATAAATAATAATTCAGTTGTCTTGGGGGGAAACTGACTCTTCGTGACGGCCATGGGGAGGGATGAAGAGAAGAGAGAGGCAGTCTGACCCAGGCAACATCTTGAAAACACAGCGAAGAGTCTGTTCTACTCCTTTTCTGCAAAGTGGCTCCTGCCCATCAGGAATTGGCCATTCCCATCCCTGTGAAGTAGTAATGCATCCTGTCCTGAATCTACACTCTGCTGTTAATTTGCTGTGCAATTTGGGCGACCAATTAACTCCTCTGAGCCTCTTTTTCCTCATGAGGGTTATGTCCTGTATCTTGTGGGGACTGCTATTAGTATTCAGTAACATACACTATATAAAGTGTCAAGCATCTTGCACAGAGCAAATCCTCAAAAATGTTACCATATTTTCTTTCTTTATTCTTCCAAAGCAAAGAGACTTTCTAGTTGCAACAGAGTCTACAGACATTTCTGTTTAATGTCTCACGTGGAAAAGCAAACACTCAGTAACTGGGAATCATGGTTACTGTGGCTGCTTTGTTGTTATTGTTATTTCTGTCATCATCCTCGTCATCATCCCCACTGAGATGAGTCTAAGTCAACTGGGCCGCCTGGTGAACAGGACTTTAAAATGGTTAGGCCAATTAGACACTGTATCTTAAAATCCTAAAGCATAAAGATGGTTATCTGCAAAACATATACTCTGTTCCTTACACGCTAAGAATGACTGTATCAGTGACTGAAGAAGTCACAATGGTCATTTCTTCCTCCCTGTGGAAATTCTTTCCCTTTTCCTCCACTTCACTTCCCCTCTGCCCATCAGTCTATTTGACTCAACAGACACTTCTGAGAGCACATGTTTCTATACTTATTACAACTGTGCCCATATAGCTCAAGACTAGACTGCCAATCTAGTGCCCTCTTAACCCTGCCCCACAAAACACCAAATTTCTCATGTAAATTGTACGAATTTATTTCCAAACTCTGCCATAATTTAAACCATCAGTTTGGGTGCCATTTCTCTAGACTTTATTATTCCCACATCATTTCACAAGGAATAGCTAATATACAAAGTGAAATATAAAGTGGAGGAATGATTAGGGAAATTCAAAGCACAAAAGCCATTTAAATTCACGTTCCTGTACCTGGGTGGTTTTGTGGAGATGCTGTGAGCAGGCGGTACAGTCTTCAGGCCCAGCAGTTATCACACTTGCCTTTAGGAGTTGGTTAATGCTGGCTTGGGCACTGCCCAGGTACAACTGAGCAACACTCACCAGGGGTCATTCTTTGCCATATACATATTAAGTGTCTTAGTGGAAAAAAAAAAAAAAAAGAAAGAAACACAATCTACTGCTGAAATGTTGGCCTTTGACTTGGAGTTAAATCAATACACTGGATTTGGGATCTACTAGACCAAGCTTTAAAGCTCATTTACAACACATAAATAACTCTCTTTGAAATGCAGTTTTCCACCTGGAAAATTGGAGTAATAACATTTGCCACAATAGCATTTTTGGGGGAATGTTAGTGATATAATAAGCATTCTATATAGAATGACACTTTATAAGCTTGTAGTAAATTATAACTATAATGAGTGTAATTATCATTTGTTGTGTCTCCAAAGTAGAACCATTGTCACCCATTGAATGTTTATAGCTTCTACTTGGAGTTGTGACTTCTGGGACAAAGCCCTTACCACCATGGCCAATGACCATTTCCTCCTTTATCTTTAAGACTTAAAGTCCAATGATCTCTCCAGTGAGTTCATCCTAGCTGAACCCCAAATTAGTTTCCTTTTGTCAGCTTCCAGCCAGATACTTCTGCTGAGATCTGCTTGCCTTTCCCTTGGAACTCAAAGCCATAATGGTTTAAGAATTCAGCTGGGGATAAAGTAGAAGCTTCTTCTGGATTATTTAGTATGGTCCATAAAGTATTCATTTGCCCCTGACCATTGTCTGGGGTGCATAAGGAACAGGTTTAGGCCCTAGCAACTAAGTAAGCACTGAGCAGAAGATGTTATCGCTAACCCCTTGTGAGGTCACCCTGCCCTACTGCACATCACTGAGCTTGTGGTCCCAAGAAGCAGAGCCTGAGATGGGGATCTTTGTGCAAGTGATTTACTGAGAGGGAAACTTTAAAAAGAGGGGGTAAATCAAGGAGTGGGCATGTGAAGATGCTGAGCAAGGATGAAGTCTCAGATGCAGGCTAGCTCATGCCTGATCCCACAGAAGCTCTGGGGTATAAATGGCACCACAATGTTGGTCCCCTTGGTGACTTGGACTCCAGATGATTGTTCCCACGCATCAGTTAGCTATTAGCTGCAGGCCACCTGTGTTGGGTTGGGTGGGTGGAGTATGCAATTTCTAGGGTGAGGAGTTCTAACAGCAGACGGTGTTTCTCTACAGAATAGTGCAGCTTTGAGCCTACAACAGCCGAGACTTGCAGCAACTGGAAGATGGGTAATCAGTCTGGATAAAGCAGATCTGTACAAAGTCCCAAAGTGACCACTAAGCTGACTGCTCTCCCTGGACCCCTGAGACACACATTTGCCCCCATTTTACATAGGAATTGGTACTTGGTCCTGATTCTCAAATGAGTGCCCAGAGGAAACAATAGATCCTCAGAGCTCAATTCTGCATCTGACAATCTCCTACTATCCTAATTGTTGAGTGCATTCATAATCATTTATCTAATGCATCTCTTTTTCACCAGATGGCAAACTTCAGCCCAGTAAAGACAATGTGCCATATCGCCTTTATCCAGAACATTGCCCCTACCCTACAGTAGATGCTCAGTAAAAACACGTGGACATATACACATGAACATACACATCTACACAGATGTGGCATCTCAGGGATGTATAATCATTCTCAGAAGTAGAGCAGCTTAAGTTCATGTTGAGAAAATATTGGCTCTAACTGTAACGTAATCTGCTTCTGTGTGTCATTGACTTGGCACCATCCACCACTTACATCATTCCACAGAACAGAGCCAGTCCTGTTGTTAATCATCCTGATTCCTCACTGTGCTAAAGTTCACCGTGGATAGAAATGATTGGCATCTCTGATATGCAAAGACCTAGTGAAGGTTTGCAATGACTGACTTTCTTTGACCTGGGCCACTGTAGGTATCTAAGCAGAATCTCCTCTCCCAAACTGGCCTAGAAAAGTAAAAACAAAAACAAACAAACAAAAAATGAACAAACAAAAAAAGGCAGGGTGGGGGGACTTGGAGGATTTGGCTCTCTTCTGGACAATGAGAATAAATAAGGAAGAGTCACCTCCTGATGACCGCACAGCCAAGTTATAAGGGAGCTCCCATAACTTACATGTGTATAGAGCAAACCTGCCCATGGCCCACCTTCAATCAAAAAGTATTTTCTGTTGCACAAGCCCAAGCTTCCAAAACTCTCTCTCCTTGTCCGTTCTTGCTTCCTTCATCCTTTTCTCATTCTCTGATCCTTTTTATCCCTACCTGTCCAAGACATGGTGGAGAACAGACTCAAAGCCTGACCAAGTCAAACTCAGGATCTTGGATATATAACTTGCCCATGATCCCATAGTCTGAACTATCCCTGGACATAGCTTGATCTTCACTTTCAGTCAAAATCATCTTTCCTCCTTGCCAGATCTAGTTCCTCCCCTAAATGTACACACAAAATAAGCCTCCTTTTTTCAATATAGTTGTCATTTCCAAGGTCACTGTCAGGCATGAGCATGTTGACCACACAAGCAACACTCCAACCACGGGAAGTAGGACTTGAACTAGAGGCCAGAGTGAAAAAGTTCAGATATGGAAGGAGTCCGATCAGAGAGAGCTCAGGACTCACATCATGTAGCTTTTCTGGAAAGAGGGCTGAAAGCAGAGGATAAGTCCTGGGATTTGGTGCTCAATGACATGTTCCTGGGGAATGGCATACCTCAGAGTCAACGGTGCTCATTTGCAGAGCTGCACACTGAGGCTACAGAAATGCTCAGTGGCTCTGTGGCTGGAAGGGGCTAGTATAATGTAGTATGTGTGCCTGGGGAGAGAGCAGCAACCCTGAAGGCAGAGGGGATTTGGCTGCTCAGGTTCTGTGATTATGGGTGCTAGGATTCTCAGGCCCAGTTTTGAAAGGAGCCTCTGAACTCTCGGAAAAGCTCCTTCCAAGTCAGAAATGATGAGAAGCTGAACCTAACCTTCGGCTCAAGTTCACCAGTGAAGAGCTCAGGAGTAGTGCGAGAGCCAGGGGCTATCAAATTGAACTTTATGCTTTTAAAGATAAATACCATATCCCAGGGCTGTGTCTTCTTTGCTAAAAATTACCAGCCAGCTTGGCTATTTATGAACTTTATTCAGAAGTATTTATTGAGCACCTACCATGTACCAGGCACTACATTGTACGTTATGGATACTCACACAAAGTCCTAGTTCCTGCCTGTTGTGGTTAATTTTATGCGTCAGCTTGACTGGATTGCAGACTAATTAGATATTTGATCACACATCATTCTGAGTGTTTTTATGAGGCTGTTTTTGGAATGAGATTAACATTTAAATTGGTGGGCTTTGGATAAAGCATACTGCCCTTCTGAATTTGAGTGGGCCTTAACCAATCAGTTGAAGGCCTGAACAGAACAAAAAGGCTGACTTTATCCTACATTACGGGGAACCTCTGTTATCTGACTGGCTTGAGCTGGAACATTGGGGTTTTTTTCCTGTGTCAAATCTCTTTCTGGGTTGAGAGTCTCCTGGTCTTCAGATAGAAACTTCTACGATAGACTCTCCTGATGCTCAGACTTGGACTGGAACTAAATTACCGGGTCTCCTGACTCTTGAGCCTGCCAACCACAGACCTAGCCACATGAATGATAGGGACGCATTTTCTCCCTGCCTTTCTGTACTGCCTTTCACAATGTTGGCTTCACCCTCTGGTTCTATGCAATAGTCCTGGACGTTCTGGACTCTTCCCCATTGATTTTTTAAAAATGGCTGTAGCTGTTTCAGACTTTACACCCTCACAAAATACAATACAGAGAAAGAGAAAGAGTTCCAAGAGATCCTATGAAGAAAAAGAAGGCTTCCCTTTCTCAGAATCCCCAATAAATACCTCATATTTCCTTGTCTCTGATTGGGTTGTGTGCTCATCCTTAAACCAATCACAGTAGCCAGAGGGATGGGTACAATAATCGGCAAAGCCAATGAGAGTCCACTCCTGAAACTAGCCGCAGGGGTTAATTTTGCTATTAATGACAGCTGAGAACAGGAGGGAGCGGTTTCCCCTTAGCAATGCTAAGTACTGTTTCCTGAAGATGGTTGGATGGAAGAAAAAGAACAAGTACCATACAAGTTCACTCCACTGGCCTCCTCAGTTAAACCCTTCCATGTGCTGTTCCTCTCACCTCTGCCAATTCCCCTACCCTCATTTCTCATCTCAGACTAGCCCTATTCTATCCCCATTGACTGGTTGACATTTCTGGGGAGCTCTCCTGACCACTCTCTTCCTAGACCCACTTAAGTGTTCCTGTTGTGCCTTCTCCTGACACTCCCCTAACAAGCACCTGCTGCTCTCCTGGCACTTCCATCAGCGTCTGAATCACTTGTTTACTTGTTGCCCAAACCCACTGGACTATAAATTTTTTTCACAGTATTGCCAAGAGAAAACACATAGCTTCAGGCAGTAGGAGCTGTGCTCAAAACTATTTGAAAGGTTAATGCAGGAATGTATGGATGAGTGAATGAATGAAGTGGGTGAATAATGAAATTAATGAATGAAGTGACTTGGACTTTAATCTTAAACAACTGAAAGAAAGCTCTCATTATCAGCACTCCAGGCAAGTCAGCAGAGATCTTGTTTTCCTAGATACTGGTCAAATTTGACAGAGAATATTGTTTTGAAACATGAAATGCTGAAACCAGGGAAGAACCTGATTTAACATTGTAAGAAGAATCAGACATACAAAAATAGCAAAGTGAATGCAGTTAATTATGATTTAAATATTGATCATAAAGGACTCTTTCAGCCTGAATTAATGTAGTGAATTTCAAATCAAAGACCCTGCATAATCAGATAAAGATTGACCATTGATCCTGGCATTGTGCCAGATGACTAAATCAGGCCTCATCCTTTCTTGAGAAACCTCCTCTTGGTGTTGACATTCCAGGGACAGGCATGGGTCCAGCAATGGACCCAAATGTTGATCTGCATAGAGGTAATCAGAGATGGAGCCCCAGACTGTCTTTGAGAGGGATTTTCTCCAAACCATGAAACTGATCATTAATCACTTTTGTGTAGCTTGCTGCATTATTGCAATGATGGGGAAATTCAAGTAAAAAACAAAATTCACCTGACAATAACAAATAAATTTGGGTCAATATCACAGTATATGTGGCAAAAAGCAGCTCAGCCATGGTCTCAACTGAAGATAGTCAGGACAGAGAGTCTTTATATAGCACTTGGAATCTCACAGGGGCCTTGGCTTTCCTGATGTCTTTACTGTACTTTGGTTTAACCAACCTGGGAGGACGACGTCACCTGCCCTGTCTTGCAGAAGAGAAAACTGAGGCCCAGAAGGTTAATGGGATTTGTGCACAGGTACTAATAATTGTCCACCTAATGATTTGAATTCAGATAGCTTCTTTAATGCTCTTCAGCACAACTTCCTCACTCTCCTTCTAAGTCAAATGTGAGCAGCATTGAAAGAAAATAAAAGTACAGTATCGTACAGAAAGCAACATATGTCATTCATGGCTGTGTGTGTCCATAAATATATATATATGTGTGTGTGTATATATGCATGTATATATGTATGTATCTATATGTATGCTAAAAAATACAAATAACAACTACAACAACAACAAAAACAAAACATGGAAGTAAGAAAAGAGAGTGATTTTCCAGCAGGTTCCTGCAGAGCTCTTCTCTTGATTCCTGAGAGGTTCAATTAACGGATGCAAGTCATAAAACAGTGCATTTTCTCTCTGCTATGATGCATTGTTTTTAATCTCACTGCCTTGTATTATATCACATTCCTATAATTCTTCCGACAGGAAAAGGCTTGTTTCATAAAAATATAGTCTCCAGCATTTGAAATATAAGTTCACATGCCGGCAACATATATATCACCGAGCTGGCAAACTAACTCACTTACTTAATCCACTAAACTTCAGGTGCTTTCTACATTATGTGAAATGGCTTGAAACAGGCAGAAGCTGCCCAGGGCCCATCACGGCTTCTTTGCTCAAGAGAGACAAGAGGAGAAGGGAGAGAGGGGGGAGTGGAAATTCCCTCAGTGGATTCCACAATAACATGCCTTTCATTATCACCCAGTGTCAGGACACTGGGTAATGTTCATTGTGCATGCACAATAAATTACTATTTACCTGGCAGTGCCTTTGATAAGCTCCCCTCCTCTCCCCCTTTCTGTCCATGCAGCACGGAGCAGTGAAACCCCTTTGCCTATAATTCTTATTAAGGTGATACCTTTTCTGAATAAGAAAGTACACATTTCCAAAGCTGGCACTCTCTGGGGTTTTTAAGGGACATTGTTTTTATTGGTTCCCTTTTATTTCTTCCACCCCGCTGTGTTTTAATGCTATAGTGACTTCTGTGTATACAACTCTCATATTGAAATGTTGGCTGCAGATATATGCAATATTAAAGAGCGCTTATGAATTTTTGACATCTAATTAGTCGCTACCCAGTTAACATGTCAGGACTCAGAGGGATTAGGGAGGCAGCCCTTTCTGAATAAGTTACAGTGAGGCTCCTGTCCTTTTCATGTATTATTCTTTAATGTAGGTGGTGATTATTTGGCTGTGATTAATTGATGAAGCCCATTGGTCTGGCAAGTGGTGCCGAATTCACCATTCCTCACTTTTATTTCTCTCAGTAGGCTTCTGCCACTTAATCGGAAGGACTTGCTTCCTTCCAGGCAATCTCTCTGTGCAGCATTCTGGGGCAGAGGGACTTTTCCTGGGTGACCCACTTGGACCCTTTCACAGCTCTTGACTCCCTGGTCAGCAGTGGGCTTTGAATCCTGCCTTCTTGGACAAGTCCTGTGCCCTGTGGCCCCTGGCCAGGCATGTCTGAAATGCTGCGGCACCCCCTATACAAAGGCTTCCTGTTGCTCCCCTTTTCTCTCATATCTGATTTTTGAGCCTTGTTTTCTGGTACCTTTAACACCTGTAGCTCCCGGCCTGGCTCAGTTTACTTCTAGGTTCAGCTGCCTGCCAAGACGCCAGGTGACACTCGGGGCTCTCCAAGGCCACTCCTGCCATTGTCTCCAGCTGGGGGGCCCAAGGAAACCACACACGTGAGATGCACAGTCTGATATGGCCAGCTCTGCCCCTCTGGGTAAGTGATACCAAGCTCTAAAAAAAGGCAACAATGAGAAGCGGATGTTGGGGAGAGGGGACCTGCTGGCTGTTTCTTTTGGGCACTGCCCCATGGGTGTCAAACACCCTGCTGTGTGCAAGCAGTTTCCACTTCCTAGGAACTCTATGTCCATGCAGTCTTCCCAGAAGCCCCTGTCCCAGCTCCCTGGGCTCCCACGGAGGAATCATCTCTGGAAGTGGGTTCCTGGGAATGTCAGATCTGATCGTCTTGGATTTGAAGCTGGGCATGATTTTTAACATTTAGATAAAGCAAGCAGGGAAATGGTTTGTGAGTACAGCTCTGTGTTTATGCACAGGGCAAGGGAGGGGTTTTCTGCTTCACTGCATGACTCCCCTTCCATACCCCCACATGCGCACGCAGGCACACACATGTATACACACAGGTGCATGCATCTATGCACACAGACCCACACATATACACACACAGGCCCACACACACCCATAGATAGACACACACACTCCCATATACATGTGCAGGTGCACACACCCACGCACACACAGGCACACACAGGTACACACACAGACACACACTCTCTCTCCCACAGCTTTCTAAACAAAGGCTCTGCCCTCAGACTTTCCTACCCTGGCCTCCTGGTTTTATGAACAAATAATTCGGTGTTTTTGCAAAGCAGAATCCCCCCACCACCATTATAAACTCCCACCATTCAAATCTATAATTGGGGGACTAACAGAGCTGTGGCTGACTTATCTTTTAAATGCACCGACCCTGGACGAGCCATCCTAAAAATGTATAATTATAAATAAACCTTCACCTATGTCAGCTGGCGGGGTTTTTAATTACTGCACTTGATGTCAATCAAGGCCAGCTCTGGGTGTGCATGTTAGGGGGTAATTTCAGAGGAATTTTGCGGACATAAGCTGTTCGCCTTATTCTATTATCTGCATTTAAAAGGGGAGGGGAGGAGATAAGGCGACAGCCAGGAGGGGAGAGAGAAAGAGCAGCTCATGGAAAGAAAATGGTGGGGGAGGCATTTTACCCAGGCTGCAGCATCCTGCCTGGGCTGGGAAGGGCAGATACTGGACATCTCTCCTAACCCAGGGCCCCACACTGCTGACCCCCTCTTTGTCTCCCAATCCTTTCTTGCAGGAAGATCAGGAGGGAGCTGGGAGTGAGGTGTATATTTGCTGATGGAAGGGGTTGGGGGGGGGTCCCTGCTAATCACGTGGGGACAAGGCAGGGATGGGGTGGGGTAGGACAAGGCGGGGAAGGAGAAGATCAGGAAGAGCAAGAAGTGGGGCGGGGAGGGGGCGCTAAAAGGAAAAAAATCAATTGATGCATATTCACTTTCTCCTCCACTGCGGATTCTATCCGAAGGAAACACTGAACTTTGTAGTGTTAGCAGCAGCTGAAATTTAGAATTATTGTTTCCTTCTAACAGAAGACTCATTTTCCACGGCCGCATTTGCAGCATAATAAGCTTTTTGTTATTTTTTCAATTAGAGTCAATTGACCTAACAAAATGCTTGGCAATTAAGTGATTTTGTAATGGTCCGGGGTAATTTAGTCGAGCTTGTCAGCTGTGTTTCATGAAGCCAGGCTGTCTTTTTTTTTTCCCCACTGCCTCTCTCTCTCTCCCTCTCTCTCCCTCTCTCTCTCTCTCTCTTGAGCATAATGGCTCATAATTTCGAAATCTTTTCCTTCTGTTTCCCTCACAATAATTCGCAATTACAGGAAGTTGTTGGAGGTGATTTTTTTTTCTACCTTGCCTTTTGAGTCAGTAATTTTAAATAAAATGTACATACTTATAAAAAGGCAGCTATTACTGAAATCACTTTTTGTGTAAACTCAATTATTTCATGAATAGTGACACCAGCTTATACTGGGTCCCACTCCTGAAGGCTGAGGCATTATTATCTTCAGGGTAAAAAGGTTGGAACATTCAGAACACTCTTTCCAAATCAAACCAGCATTCAGTAAGGTAAACACGACTTCAGGAGAGCAGGAGGCTGCTGGGTTACCTGGCCATGAAAAATGGCAACCTCCGGGCAGCCCTCATCTCTGTTTCCTCCCCTGGGCAAGGACTGGACTTTCGCTTCTCATCCTCTGATTTATGAGGAAATTCCTCATTTGCCTAATTGATTCATTTTCTTAAGACGACATCTGGAGTTACATTTTCTTTTAAAAGGCTGCAGTTAGAGCTGATGACTGGCTCAGATGTTCCTTCATTGTATTACTATCTGTTTATACCTATCTTAAAAATATACAATATTCTGCATGTATCTGCATACTTGCATACATACAGAAATAGCAGAAAGCCACGTGCCGTTGTTTTTCAGACACATTCGCCTAGGAGGTAATGTGAGTCGTTATCAAGATTCATCTTCAACCTTTAGGAGGCTCATGCACATTTTCGCATTGCCTTATGTGTTTGAAAATGATCTCTGCCTTCTACTCCTGAGTTACAATCCCTTGTTGACTTTAGTTGCCTCCATTGTGAAAAACAACTTTGCAGCAGCCGACTTCGTTCCTTGGTAAAAATATCCCCAGTAGGGGGCAGTAGAAGAGCAAGCCAGCGGAACCCCATTTTGGTTGGACCTTTAACAGGGCCAGGACTTCCCCGCTCCGGGAGACCCATCCCCTCTTGGCTCCCGTTGGAACACAGAGTTGGAAAGATCCATTAGTACAGAACACTGGTTTTGAACTGGTCTCCCAATTCTGTCTGGATAACATCTAATCAAATGCTCCTCCCTCTCCTTTTAGGTTTTATATCTTTTCAAAGGGGTTCATTGAAAGCTGTGGCTGTTGTAAACTGGGTGCTGGGAGCACTGGACAAATTTCCTGCCTAGGTTGTGTAGACAACGTGGGGAATGGGAGACCCCTGGGATCCTGATGGTCTCGTCAGGCCTAATGAGACAAATGTCCAGTGCCATCGGATCTGTGCTGATGCAGTTACTTGCCATGTGAATTTGACAATCAAAATTCTTCCTACATTTCAATTCCCCCAAGTCTAAAATGAGGAGGTTGAGCTTGGTACCATCTCAGAACTCTTCCAGCTATAAACTGCAAACCAATCAGGTATTAAAGAATTCACTCATCCACTCTTTACGAGATGCACTCTGATCTGCAGAAGACATTCCTGTGTGTAACAGAGTTATCATATTCTTGGGTTTGATTTGTTCTTTTTTAAAATATGGAATTTTTGTTAATTCCAAATGGTTTTCTTTATTCTTTTTGTTGTTGTACAATTTACCCTCAACCAAAGAAAGAATAAAGATATTTTGGAGAGTTAAACTTATTTCATAGCTTTAAATAGGTATGTGATTTCCACAGTGACTGACATCTCACCTCTATTTTGAGATATTTGGAAGTCTTTACCTGTTTCCCCAGTGGTCATGGACAGCCTTGGGCTTGACTAGGTTTAGATTCTCAGACACTGTGGTTTGGCCTGGGCTAGGGCTGGGCCCAGCGTCTCAGAGCTTTGATTAATCCACTGCACCTCTCATTTTCCTGACTATAAAAGAGAAGCTACAGTTCTGAATAAGCATCTTGCAGAAGAAAGAAGCCAAAGCAGAAAGTATTAAACTTTCATCCAGCACCATAGGAGAGATGTAGTTATTAAATTTCAGCTGCTTATCAAACTGATATGAAAGTCATTTTGCATGATTGCTTTGCATCCTCAAATCTTCTGCTTTTATTTGCAATGCATCTCCGTGCTTTCTTATTAGAAAAATACTCAAAGGATAAAAAAGCTGATAATATTATTCGGTTTTGACAATTAGGTAGAAAAAGCATTCAAAGAAGTGCTTTTTTATTGCAGCTGGTAATACTATTGGAGGTCCTCCTGATAGCAGTCTATACTGATGCTACCCAAGGTGACACTGGTTTTATCTTTTAATTGCCATGTACTGGTTATACTGGATCTGGGCAGGGGAGGCTATTTCTAATCTTTGCATTGGGACATAGGACACTAGCTTATGTGACAGGTTGAGCTTATCCTGAACCTCTTGCATTTGCTCACTCTTGATTTTATGTCGTGTCCACTGCTCTCACTTGCATTGGGCCTAGGAAGCGGACCTTTGCTGGCTATTTAACACACCTTTATTGAATATTTACTGTGTGCTGGGAAATGCCTTAAGGACCAGAGATGTAGCTTCAAGCCATAGACCATCTACAATTGAATTTTATCTCCCCTTTTCAATTAAATCATCAGAGTTCACTTTTAAATTATATGCACATATAAAATTCTAAATTATGTATACATGTATGCACATAAAGACATATGATTTTTTGCATCATGTCACTATCTTTTTGTGGTCCAGAGAATGCAAAAATGATTATTTTGACTTATTAGCCGGTTCTATAGACCTTATTTTACTTTAGCCTTTTAAATAGCTCTATGAGGTAGAGACACATTTTCTTTTGACAACAGAGGAAAGTGAAGCTTGGAGAGGTAAAGAGACTTGTTAAGGATAATACAGGTGGTATATGACATCTGCGTGATTCAAGTCAGGTCTGTGAGACTAGGAAACAGTGCTATCTTTTGACCTTAGCTTACTGCCAGCATCTCCGTCAGCATCTCTCACTAACAGCCGTCAATGCCCTTTATTTCTATGTGTTCAGATTCTGGCAAGGTAGGGGGAGACCTTAGCACAACTGGCATCATCACCCAGTAATAGACATGAGCACCAGGGCTTTGGGAGTTGAGACAGAGGAGTAGGAGCCCCATGCACCAAGGTCTCTAAGCATCATACTTTCTGCCTTTTGCAGGAAATGGACATTACTTACAGCAACCATTAGACTGAAACTGACAACAAGGGAGATGCAGCCACTGAAATCTAATTCTGGAGAGCTAAAGGAACCCTTGTTGGAAGAGGGAAGTGGTAGCTGTGCCCCATGGAAATAGCTCAAACTGAAAGTCAAGGAAGACTCTAATTAATTTAACAATAGTTTGTTGAGGTCCCACCGTGAGCCAGACATGGTTCTTGGTGCTTGGGATATCAGTGAAACACATGAAGACAAAGATGCTTGCAACGGTGGAACCTACGTTGTGACTGGGGAGTCAGACTAAACAGCAAGCCACAGCACAACATGTCAGAAGCCAGTGTGCTTTGGAAAAAATAAAAGTAAAGCTGGGGTCAGGCAGAAATGGGGAGCAGTTTCAGTTTTCATATTAAATATCCTGATCAGGAATGTAAGATCTAGCCCCAGGTATGTCTTGGATATCTTTTCCTTCTGGGCTTTATAGTTCATGAACCAAAATTTCTCACACTTGACAGATCTCAGGAATTATTAAGGAGGAATGTGGTTTTTTAACTTTATAGAATCCCAGGTTCACCTAGGGATTCAGACTCCCAGACTCTTTTGGACCTGGAGCCTCGGAATCTGCATTGTTTAACAAACCAGCCCAAAGCATTACATATGTGCAACTATATTTAAGAAGCCCTGGACTAAAAGGCCAAGCATACTGTAGGGGCTCTAGGGTGAATCCTCTCTGTTCATTATCTCCGTGACCTTGGGAATATTATTGAACAAAGAGGCATTCTTTAACTCCTGTGGCTGTTAATGTGGGTTAACTAATACAACAAGAGTTGGCAAACACCTAGCCCAGGTCTTGGCACATCATTGGAGCCATGTTTTGTTTTGTTTTTTTCTCCTATTCCTCCTAGTGGCACTAACATAAAATCATACCTCGTTGAAATTATGAACGCAAGAGAAAGCTGTTTGAATAGAAGCAGCAAGCTCTATAAAGGTGGAGAAAAGAAGAGAATAAAAAATTCGTTAGGCCAGGCATAGTGAGGTATGCCTGCAATCCTAGCACTTTGGGAGGCCAAAGAGGGAGGATCTCTTGACCTCAGAAGTTCAAGACCAGCCTGGGCAACATAGCAAAATCCCATCTCTACAAAAAATTAGCCGGCCATGGTTACAGGCACATGCCTGTAGTCCCAGCTACTCATGCAGATTGAGTTCGGAGGATCACTTATGCCCAGGAGGCCAAGGCTGCAGTGAGCCCTGATAGTACCACTACACTCCAGCCTGGGTGACAGAGCAAGACCCTGCCTCAAAAACAAAAGCAAAAACAAAAAGAATTTGTAAAGT
Source organism: Rhinopithecus bieti (assembly GCF_001698545.2). Taxonomy (NCBI): domain Eukaryota; kingdom Metazoa; phylum Chordata; class Mammalia; order Primates; family Cercopithecidae; genus Rhinopithecus; species Rhinopithecus bieti. The sequence continues at coordinate 6,860,379 of NW_016818964.1, forward strand.
GGTTACTCTGCCAAGAGAGAAAAATAACTCTAAGCCATAATTTAGGCAGAGCCTATTTTACCAATGGGGTTGGGAAAATATGCATTCAATTAGCTGAGATGACGACGAAAGGATGGACCTTAATATTCCCCATCATTAATACAATCTATATTGGATGGGGTCTGATTTCCTCCAGGTTGGGGATGATGGGAGACAGTGATCATTGAGTCTAGCCGGCTCAATGTCAGTGAGAACGGTTGCTATCTCTCCTGCTTGCACAAAAACCTGACATTCTGCCTTTGCCATAGAATTGTCTGGGTACTAAGCAGAAACCTGTGTTTCATTTGTCACCTCAGCTCTTACAAAACTGAAATTGTATTTAAAAAGTAAAAATGAAACAGAAATGCAAGTGCCAAAGAGCACACAGCACAAAAATATTCATCCACGCAAGGGAGGAATTCTCTCTTTCACCGCTACCTCCCAAGCAGGCTCCTCCCGCTCCCCCCATCACTCCTTGTCCTTTTGCCCTGCTCTCTGCTTCATAGGACTTATTCCCACCCAATGTATCATCTATTTCATTTGGGGTTTTGTTTGCTTGTTTGTTTTGCTGTATACAATCTCATTCTCCCACTTTGCAATATAGTGTCTTTGCTCGCTGCCCCGTCCCCTAAGCTACCATGTTACAGGTGCTCAAAAAATATTTTTTGAATAAATGAATCTCAACTCATTCCAGTTTTCCTAAAATGTTACCAATCTAGTTATTCTCTTTTATAAATTCATCCAGGCCACTAAGCTGGCATGATCATAGTATAAAAGGCAATTCAAAAAAGAGAGAGAAAAAAATACAGGAAGAAAGAGGAGAGTAGTAGGAAATTTAGCATAAAGTTATTCAATGCAGCATTATCAGCTTCATAAATCATATGTCAATGTCTATAGACACCACGTATCTTATAGCTTAAATTTTAACTTGGGGGACATTTTTTGTAGAATTCACCATGGTAAGGGCAGAGCAAGATTTTAATGGCCAAAGGTTATTTGCAGATTTGCTTGCAAAATTGCCAGTTTCAAATATATTACAGGGAATTTGGACAAGACTGAAATGTATTTGCAATGAGTCAAATATAGAGTTTATTTTTAAAAACATACTTTGATTAATTTCAGGTACCTAATTATCTCCTCAATTTAACAACTACTTCTGTTTAAATGACAGCTTTTAAAATATTTGACTCTAATAAACCTCCCCTGAAAACTTGTTATGCTATTAATTTGATAATACTTTTTGTAAATGGAATGTTCATTTGTTAAAGAAAACTTCATTGTGTATCTAAAAAAGTCAATCCTTGCAAGAATATGATACAAAATAGTATTTTACTATCTCACTACTAAAACGACTGTACTGAGTGTCCATCCCCTCTGCTCTGATGGTGTAGGGTGATGTTTCTCTGAGGCTGTGGACTGGATGACAATCCCAGCTGAAGCCCATCCAAAGCCCCCAGTCTCTAAGGACTCCTGTTGTAGAAGTGATTCTCACAACAGTCCAATCTCATACCCAAATACAAGTTGAGAAACTCAGACTTCTACCCTTTTCCACGTGTCCTTGACAATGATAAAAAAGATGTTTGTAGTATCTAAATATGTCTTCCTTTCATTAAATCATCATTTGATGATCAGCAACTAGAGAAGACTATAGAGAAACTGTGACTAAGAACAAATGGACTTCTCCGTTCCCATGAGATGTGGTATGTGGAGTGCCGCTTGGGAGTCAGGTTTAGATTCTAAGTGTAGTTCTGTCACTGACTGTTGTGCTCAAGCCCTTGTAGCTATATCTGTAGAATGAGAATTTGGGACTAGCATAAATATTTTACCAGTTTATGAAGGTAAAAAAAAAAAAATCACGGTGGACCATCTCTTAGACTTGGAAATTAAGCCAGCAAGCATTTATCCATTGAACATTCTGTGCCAGGCCAGTGTATAGTCTCTCTGCTAAGTGGAATTAAAATACATAATACACATATGTGCATGCCCATGCACACATGCACACACACTCACACACAAGAGAGTGGCTGCCTGCAGGAGGATTGCAATCCTCAAGATGCTGTCAATTGGAAAGACAATATCATATAGAAGAAAAATAGTAGACTTCTGGGATTCAGATCTCAACTCCACCCATCAGCATCTTTGTCCTGGTGGGCAAGTTGCTTATTTGACCTTATCTGACCCAGAGTATCCTCAGCTGAAGAATAAATGGAGATAAGAATGTATACATTATAAGGTCATTACACAGATTAACATCGTCTTTTTTTTTTTTTTTTTTGAGATAGAGTCTCACTCTGTCACCAGGCCGGAGTGCAGTGGCACGATCTCGGCTCACTGCCACCTCCCAACCTCCACCTCCCAGGTTCAAGTGATTCACCTGCCTCAGCCTCCCAAGTAGCTGGGACTACAGGCACACTCCACCACACCCAGCTAATTTTTTTAGTAGAGACGGGGTTTCACCATGTTGGCCAGAATGGTCTCAATCTCTTGACCTTGTGATCCACCCGCCTTGGCCTCCCAAAGTGCTGGGATTACAGGCGTGAGCCACTGTGCCCAGCCCACATAGTCTTTTTTAATAGACCATAATATGTAGTACTCCCAGGCACACAGTAGGTGCTTGGTAAAGAGCGGTTGTGATGACTGTAAGGATGACAATGATGGCAATGAAGATAGAAGGTTCTAGATTGAATCTTCCCATAAATGAGTTTGCCAGGACAATAGGAAATTGCAGCTCAGAAGCTGTAACTCAGGGACCTGAAGGCTATGAGTCACCACTTTGCTTCGTGCCTGTCAGTTCATTTTTGAGAATCCACAGAAATAGAAATGTTCTATCAGACCAACTTGGATTGCCATCTGGCCCACACATTTTCCTGGCACGGCCCGAAGGCCAGCACTGCTCTTCTCCCCTCCAAGCAAAACCCCAAGTTTAGCAGAACAAAATCTGCTGCTGAAATGCATCAAGCACAGCATTGGTTCATTATCACGATTAGCATATTAGTAGTAGTTATAAGGCAATTAATGTTAATAATAATTGAATATGTGTTAAGGTCATTAATATAACTACTAGTTATTTTAAATGGCTAGTGTACTATTTAATAAAAACAGAAACAGTAATAGAGTGCACTTCATACTTTTCACATGGCTTTCACATTTCTTCAGCTCACTGAGACTTCTTTGGATATATTATTATCCTTAGTTTCTCTTCAGGGAAATTGAGGTTTGGAAAGTTAAGAGACTTGTCCCAGATCATAAACTAATACGCAGAAAATTTGGAATTAGGAATTCCACCTTTTGATTCCTGGGGTAGCAAGCCCTGGCGTTTGAGTAGAACGAGGAGAGACATGTTTATCAAGTAAAGCACTGTTTGGTGCAACCACTGAGTATCACAGGATGCCAGGACCAGAAGAATTTTGGTGTCCATCCAATTCAATGCTTTTATTATACAAATGAGGAAACTGAGGCCCAGAAAGATGAATTATTCATCTCCAAAGAATGGCATTGTGACACAGATTTCAAATTAATTTTTATGTCAGAGTCCCTTTATGTAGTTCCACTCTTGAGAACCCAAAGGGACCTATTTAAAAATTTTCCCATGAGCTGAAAACCAGATAATCAAGTTTGGTAAAAGTGTGTATTAACTTATCGATTTAGCTCTAAAACGCACCCTAGTTGTATTTCCCAACATGTGTCTCTTTTAATTCTGTTGCATAGTATTAGTTATTTTGTAAAAAATAGGATTCCCTGGACAATTACATGTGAAATATACCGGGTTAAATTGTGAGTTACACAGTCTCTGTTTTTGTTTTTATTGCTGACCTTTTCATTTTTTCCTGTGTTTCCATCCATGTTTGACCATAACATTATTTGCTCTCAGAAAACTCTTTGAGACTCATGTTTAATAGATCATATAATTTGGGGAACTTGGGGGCAGTGGGATCTTTTGCAGGGCTTCCATGCATTTATTTGTAGCAGGTATTTCTGATATCCGAAAGTCTGCTGGGTTTGCTTCTGGGTCTGTGACCAATTTATGTCAGGTTAAGGTCTCTGAAAATATCAGCTGCAGATATGAGGGAAATCTTAGCAATCTTGTTTTATTTTAACTCACAAGGACATTAGAAGCCACCAAATCCACACTATAAGAGATGATTCCAAATTTCTTTTTCAGCCCTAAAACCCCTAATGAGTGGCACTCGTCCTCAATCACTGTTTACTAAGTGCCTACAATGTGCCACTTTTCACACCATTTCTGGCTATTTTTGGCTCCTTCTGGATCTGGGTGTCCTGTGGTGAGACACCTGAGGAGGAGGCATGCACAGAAGGGAGAGTATTTATAGGTTTGGGGCTTTGAAATTAGGTAGTGGTACTGGAGCAAGTAATTTCTAACAGTATCCTAATCTCTGAAGGAGGCCAGATAAATAAAGCTGTGAGTGAAAGCAGTCATTTCTTCTACATCTCCTGGATTGTGTAGCTACTGGAAAAAAAAAAATTCTGATGGAAGAAAATTAAGAATAATTAGAGAAGAAATGAGAAAAGTCAAAAGGATTTGGCCAAAAGCTTGGTAAGAGCTGCGATTTTCCTCCGAGAGACGTTTGTGTTACTGGTAACCCTTAAAATGCACAGGCTTAGAGATGGAGGATTTAGTTCTTACTGATCTAAAGTTTGGCTTCAGCTGTGTCAGTCCCGAAAATCTGTTTGTTTGTTTTATAAGTTTTTAGGAAAAAAATATTGACTTTGAAAATTGCATGAGAATAAAAGTCCAATGAACAATAACTTTCTTTCTGAAAGACCTATACATATGGATTTTTTTATTTTGCATTCAGGACCACATTTTCAGCCGCTTTTCCTCCCCCAGCCTCCTCTTTAAATATGTAAAACTCTGCATGCCTCTAATTGTTCCTTCAGTTGTCCACTTGCACCTTCAAATTATGGGACAAGTGGCCAATTGGGCCTGCAATTGGCTAATTGCGCCGACAATTAGCCAATTGTGGGTATAATTAGCTGCATGTAGAATTAATCATATGCATAAAGTGGGCGTCCACTCTTTGAAATCATAGAACTAAATGTGTTCTAGATGCACATCTGTACTCGGGCACAAAAGGGACACAGGCAAGAATCCTGGATGAATCACTGTTAAGAGAATCATTAAAACAAATCCGGTGCTCGGTTAAAAACGCCACATGATTGAACTCTGAATATTAGGTCTACTTGCTTTCTTTATAAGGAGCTTGGTATGGACAAGGCAAAGAAGATAAAATTCTTTCATCAGAAGCCTTCTGCAAGAAAATATCCTGGCTGCTGTCACCCTCTAATTGCATTTTTTAAAAAATTAAATCATTGTATTTATGATACAGTTGGCCAGTTGTAGCAGGTGGTCTCTGACACTAGAGTCTCCATAAGGAATCACATTCATTTTGGTCCAAATACTTGCCACAGTGCGACATATTCCATCTCAGTCACATTTAGCACTCATGTTTCTTAGGCTGGTTTGTGCATATTCTTGGGGAGACCAGGGGAACCACATGCAAAAGTGGTACCCCAGGATAAACACATTGAATGTTTTCAAACCAATAATTTTATTTGATGGCAAGCAAGATAAAATAATTTTAAATTTCAAAGTAAGCAACAGAAAATTTTGAAAGCAGTTAAAGTTGTAGTGGTTAAAACTCTCCTTAGATTCATTATTTATTAACTCTGGGACTTTGAGCAATAATTTAGTTTCTTCATCTATAAAAACAAATTAATATAAACGAGTGATAACTACCTCATAGGGTTTTTTTTTTTAGAATTAAATAAGGTTATTTAAATTTATATAACAAAAGTGAGAGCGTGGAGGGAAGTAGACAGAAAGAGACAAAGAGAGAGAGAGAGACATGAAAATCCAAGACTCAATAAATCAAGACACGAATACATTAAAAGCTCTGTGATTTCCTGCTATAAATAATTATTTGTTTATCTCAGAATTTTGCCAAACAAAAATGATCAAATATCAGGTTTTTTTTTTTGGTAATACTATTACTAGCCACTAAAAAATACCAGTCTAAATCAAAAATGGTCAATGGATGCCCATTGATCACAGAGCAAATTTCAGATACTTAAGCTGATTTCACTCTTCATAATGTGCCCTTACACTTCCCTTCCACTCTAATCTTTCATTTATGGAGGAGCCTTTCAGAAATGCACCCATACTCCAGGCAAGTTTGTCTACTGAACCTGACCACCATGCTACCTACCCTTATGTTTAAAGTGGCCATCACTGACATGGGAAAAAGTTATGAGAAATGCATGGAGCTATATCCACAGTTAGAGGTTTTGAAGGAGAGAGAACTGCAAATAAGAAAACATTTGCTGATAACAGAGAAATGTTTCTTTATTACCTAGAGTCTTTTTTTTTTTTTTTTTTTTTTTGAGATGAAGTCTTGCTTTGTCACCCAGGCTGGTGTGCAACGGTGCGATCTTGGCTCACTGTAGCCTTCGCCTCCTGGGCTCAAGCAATCCTGAGTAGCTGGGACTACAGTCGTTTGCCACCATGCCTGGCTAATTTTTGTGTATTTAGTTGAAATGGGGTTTCACCATGTTGGCCAGGCTGGTTTAGAACTTCTGACTTCAAGTGATCCACCCGTCTCGGCTTCCCAAAGTGCTGAGATTACAAGCATGAGTCACCATGCCCAGCCCATTTTTTTTCCTAAGTTCTAAATTTTGGCTGGATTTTAAACACATATCATTATTCAATGCGTAAAAAATGCACACACACCATATGTATTTCAAGAAAGGAAGAGAGGGAGGGTAAGAAGAACTTGCTTTTACATCAGGTACTTTTACAAGTGCTGTTTCATTCGCTTTTCAAAATAATAACATTACATATGAAATAATTGCCCAGTTTCGGGGATGAGACTACGGAGCCTCAGAGAAGTTAAATGATTTTTCCCAAGTCATATAATAGCAAGTAATAAAGAACCAGCATTCAATTTCTTGTACATATATCTCAAAAATGTATGTTGAACAATTTTGATAAACATAAGCCATTAGATACTTAGAATCATAAAGAAATATTATAATTGTACCTCATGTTCAAATGCATATAACAACCTGTCTAAGAATAAGCACCTCAACAAAAGTACACGTTTGTGATTTTCTAGATAGTTATTAGTTTGTATTAGGAAATTCTACAAAGGACCATGTTGATGCTGAGATCACATTTTGTGTTTTCTTCAAAATTGAATTGAGCCTAAACTCTGGATTTACAAACCAATGTCTGAATTCCTGAAAGAACTCAAAGCAAGCCAAGGCCAGGATGATGTCCTCAATCTCTATGCCATTGCAGAGCCCAAACTCAAGAGAAATGCACAAGAGATGACTTATTCATTGAACACACTTTTCTAGTTGGCTCTTTGTCCAAGCTGACTGGTGGACTGTTCATTGATAACATAGTTGATGTTTCACCAAATACATTGTCAGCATTTAAACAAATTTACTCTTCATACCATCATTCTTGACCCACACTTCCAATGTTACCTCTCTATGAAATTCCCTGTCTGAGCTTGGTGGCTCACGTCTGTAATCCCAGCACCTTGGGAGGCCAAGATGAGTGGATCACTTGAGGTCAGGGGTTCGAAACCAGCCTGGCCAACATGGCAAAATCTCATCTCTACCAAAAATACAAAGTTAGCCAAGTGTGGTGGTACATGCCTGTAATCCCAGCTACTCGGGAGGCTGAGACAGGAGAATCGCTTGAACTTGGGAGGTGGAGGTTGCAGTGAACTGAAATTGTGCATTGCACTGCAGCCTGGGCAACAACACCAAAACTCCGTCTTGAAAAAAAAAAGAAGAAATTCTCCTTGTCACCTCTGGATAGATCTAAATACTTTTCAATATTCTTACAATTCTTGGCTTATAATATGTAACTATTGTGTTCTTATCTATATCTGTATCTGTCAGCTGTGCTATAATGATGCTGTGTAACAAATAATTTCCATGTTACATGCTAGCCTTGGGTAGGCTGAAGCTTTGCAGCTCTGTGCTCAAAGGCTCCCCTCCAGTCTTCTGGTGGATTGTGGATCTGCTTCCTGGGTCTTCTCATGCTGGGAATCAGGTTAAAGGAAGATCCCCTGCCTGCTGAATATTGTTTGTTCATGGCAGAGATCAGGAATAAGGGAGATGGCTGAAACTCTCACTGCCTCTAAAAGCTCTTACATAAAGGAGGTTAATGTTACTTTTTTTTTAACATCCCGCTGGCCAAAGAAAATCATACAATCAACCATGTCAAGGAAATGGGATATAAACTCTTCTGAATTGCAAAAGTGGAGAGGAAGTAAACATTTATGTACAAAGAACAAAATTGATTTTGTTATCTATCTACATATTATGTTTCTCCCCCACTGATCAATAAAGTAATGGGTCATAAAATAGACATCTGTCTTTCAGTCTTTTATTTCTAGCATTCAGTATGTATCAAGAGAAAGCTTATTTAATACTTGAGTATGTCTTTAGACTCACTGGTAAAGGAGTAAAGCATCAAATGGTACTTTCTAAAATGGTTAAATTGTATCAATATTTAGCTTTTTAAATTTCTCTCTCTCTCTCTCTCACACACACACACACACACACACGCACACACATCCTTTCCTTTAATAGTGTCATTTTAAAGATGAAGAAACTGACTTAAAGAAACGAAGAAAGTCTCTGTCCAAGGTTACATAGAGTCTTGTTGGACTGTAGATCATGTAATCTAACCCATAATCTACCTACATTGTCTTCCTCTGCTTTGGTAAACTGGATGAAGCAAAAGAGCAAATGTTTTAAACAAGAGTATGTAAGGGGAACTTCTTAGATGATGTGCCAGGAAATAAGAGTCAAGCAGGAAAGGTCATGCCATAACATTTTTGTCTTTAGAAGAGGTGAATGTGAAGATACACCATGTAAGGTCATCCTTACTGTAGGCATTAGCAGCAGATACTCTTGTGGGATGAGGGATCGTCTAGCAGTGCTTGCCTAACTTTCTTATATTACAGCACATGTAAGAAATGGTTTTATCTCTGTGAAACTACGAACAACAGCAAATGTGTGAGCAATCTGGAAAGAGGTGACATAGGCCCATGAGGTCACCTAAAAGCACTAGGACACCCTGCTGAGGACAAGCCAACTGGAGATGGCCCCATGCTCCAGAAAGACCCACACTCACTTCAGTGGGAACCAGAGGGGATGAGTAAAAATGTTGGTATGCAACCCAGTCGTAGGCAAGGTGACCTAACACCTTGCATGACATATTTCTCAGAGGTTTACTAAGCACTCATGTAAATACTGGTGAATTCTTTATTCAAATTCAACTGAAGGCATATGATTGGAATAAATTACTGTATAATAACCTGGTCTTGTGAGGCATTCAATCTGAGAATGTGAAGGACTTTAAATGTCATTATTCTGATTCCTCACTTCAGGGCTTGAACACCCATATCTGTGCATTGCCCATTTGAGTCCTCAACTGTCCTCAGCACAGCCCAGAATCTGAAACGTCTTTTCAAGAGACAATTTCTTTAATTATATGGGAGACTCTAGTTCAGAATCAATAAATTTTATAATGATCACTTGTTTTTTAAGCTTGCTGAAAAGGATAGGAGACTGTAGGAGCTGATAAAAGTAATACTACTCAGAGAATTGGTTATTAGCAGGCCAACCAGAAAGAGAAAGACAAAAAAGGGTTGTTTTCAAAAATTAGAAAATATAAGAACAAAGAATCATGGTGTTCTGGCACATTTGGTATAAGGGCGCCTCAAAGTCATGATTGTTTATCTAAGTGATAAGTGTTGTACACAAAATAAAGTTTGAAAAATAATTAAATGGTTTTGAATATGTATTGCAAAGTTTTCCCACCACGCTGAGATAAAACAAACACATAAAAATAAGACAATAGGAATAAATTTGCCTTCGGAGGGACAGAGGGAAGCACTCACCCTTGTTGAAGTCCCTCCATATGCCTGAGATTATCCACGTGTTATTTCCTCTAGTTACCATAAAAAGATCTCTTAGGACTGTTTCATCTCATTTTTACCACTGAGGAGGCTGACGTTCAAGGAAAACCCTCTTGGTTGAATTTATATTGTGAGCCTCTAATCCAAGGGTTTTCTCTTCTAATTCCCGTGCTGTGAGATGTATGGATAGTATGGATAATCCTTGCATATGTGGAAGTGTGTTTCCAGATGAAGTAAGAAAAGTCGAGGTTCTGGTATTAAAGATAATGTCTTGGAAGACAGAGGGTTGTTAACATTTTGTGCGAAGTCATCTGCAAAACCAAACCCAGATCCGGGGCCTTTCCCTTCCCTGCCTAGCTGGTTGCAAGTTGCAAGCTCCTTCCCCTAAGTGAATAAGAGAGGCAGGTAGAGCTTGGACTTCATATTCAGCCTGCCTGTGTGAGTGACCGACAGCAGGCTCACCCAAAGCGTCAACTAAATGTTGCTTTCTTGTATTTATAAATAACAGCAGCAATGTGCCACTAGCGCAGTGCCATTTCATTTAATGGCCCAGCACAGAGCAACTTAATTAATCTTTTAGTCTCTGAAACATTCATCATAGTTTTGCAGGGGCTCTGAGAAAATCTGCTTCCCTCTTGAAGCCATTGACACAGAGACCAGTGAGGAGTGAGTTGGCTTTTCCTTAATAAATTTGCTGAGCTGTGAATCTGGGGTCTAGTGGTTTGAAAGTGGAATTTCTACAGGTGTTAGTCATGGATTTAAAAAGTAGAGACTGACTGCATTTCTACGATGAGTCCTTACTGTGTGCCAGGATCAGCACTGGGCTATTTTACTTAAATGTTCTCACTAATTCATCACTAAAGCCCAGTGAGGCAGTATCTTTATACTCATTTTACAGATGAGAAAATTAAGTACTGGAGAGTTAAAGCTACTTCACCAAAGCCACATTTCTAGCTAGGATTGGAACATGGGTCTGTCCAAAACCCTTACCAGGATCATGAAATTTGTGGTTAATTGTAACAATGCTGATTATAGTTATAATTGAAGCAAAACTTACATACCATTGGTTGTGTATCATATATTCATTTAATTATATGCCAGGCATTTCTGCATACATGATTTATTTGAATTCTCCAAATAATCTAGCAAGTTAGATACGTTGTGCATTCGTATTAGTAGAATCAGGATGGAATTCTTCAACAATTATTGTAAACATTAGTCAATATGCAATATTAATCAATAGCACATTGCTCTTGTTATTTATAAATACAAGAAATACTATTTAGTTAAAATTATTCCTCCATTTTGTAAAATGGCTTGATACCTAGTTTGTTGACTTTTGTGATGTTTGAAAATGAGATAGGTTATGACATGTGCATAACATAAGGTGATAGATAAATAACTAGTTTTAATGGGTAAATGATGGCATCTATACCACTGAGCTTTATGATGTCAGTAAGGCAAAGAATCAGATGTATTTTTTCAAAGGGAATGAAGATACCTTAGTGCCTCCTTCCACCTGGACTCCATTCTAAAGCTACTAACTGCAGTATTTATCAGATATTTAAAGTGATCTTACTCTATGGCAGTGAAATTACGTTTTAGGAATTTATACTAAGAAAATAATCAGAGATACACTACACATTATAAAAAGATATTCATTGTTGGATTATTATAACAAAATACTGGAAACATCCTAAGATTGTTGCTGGTTATATCAGTTATAGTGTATTCACTTGACTGCATACCATGAAGTCCTTAAAGATGGTATGTACATGCACAGATATGGGCACACATACAGGCACATGAGCTGGCACATGCACATACACACATCCATAGGCAAAGAACAGAAGAATACCAAGAACAATTTAAAAGTGGCTTCATGTTGGCTGAGGAGGGGATTACAGATGAGTTTTGGTAGTGTGTGTGTGTGCACGCGTGTGTGCATGTGCCTGTGTGTTGTGTTTCATTAAACTTCCTTCTGTTTGCTAGGTTTTCCTCATTGAGTATGACTTCTCCAGTATGATTAGCAAATGAAGAATCATGCTGAAATACTCTGTGGTGTAGCCCAATCCTGCTCTTAACCATGACCATTACTGTAGCTCCAACAAAACATCCTGGATCTGTCGTACCTTCACAGCCTCAGTGAACTGCGTAGTCCCCTTGGTAATCATGAATATCTGGTAAATGCTGCCAGTTCTAAATGAAGCCATGATGCTGGGATCCGTTAACAAAATCCAAAGTGAATTTGTCTTAAACATTTGCAAGTGGATGGAGGAGAATCTCTACATTTCTATGTGGAATGTTCAGATGGCAAAGCAGCGGTTTCTGCAGTGAAACAAGTTTCACACAAGGACACTGTCAGTACAGGTAACACGCCTTTGTTTATTTAAAGTCTTGGTCATTCGGTTTTCTGCCAGTTATTTCCAGAGCAGAGTAATTTACGATGTGCAGAGTAGGTACCCTCAGCAAGTTCACACAGTAGGGTATCTTAACATTAACAACAAAACAGGAGTCTGCAACATCAGACTGTAACATTCCTCAGATTAACTGATTAAAACATACCTGTTAATGAAGGGCTTTGATGCATTAATTCAGTAACCTTTTAAAATGATTTGTTGTATTTTAATCCCAATAGAGTGTCTCTCTCTCTCTCTCTATATATATATATAGAGAGAGAGAGACACACATATATGTATATATATTCATTTAACTGCATACCATGGAGTCCTTAAAGATGACATATACATGTACAGACACAGGCACACATACAGGTATATATACGTGTGTGTGTGTGTGTGTGTGTATATATATATATAGAGAGAGAGTGATTTACATACACATGCTCTCTCTCTCCACACACACACACACATTAGCATGTAGTATGCTTCTATGCAAAACCTAGACTTTATTTATATGAACAATGAACTTAATGAGCATAAACTATTGAGCACCTACCATATGCAACAGGCATTGTGCTCAGTGTTTTGTAAATATCATTTTTGTCTAACTGCCATCACCTCTTTAACAGATGGGACACTGGCTGGAGAGTTTAGTAACTTGGCATGATCACACAATGCACTTATCCCTGACCCTTGAGCCCATATCCCACATGATTAGCGATGACTCGTTACAGTCTTACAAAGCCTGTTCAGTCCTATGGAAAACCAAAAGGATGGAGCCCACCTCCCAGTCATCTTGGAGACTTAAACTGGGAGCTTCCACAAAGATGATCAACACAATTGTTTCTAAAAACTCTTTGGTGCAGACTGTGGGAAGAGTCACCTGCTGAAAACTGAGGCTGAAATTCAGACCTTGGATGGCTCTGTGATACATGCAAGTATTTGCATGCTTGCCAGGATATTAAAAACATCCAGTTGTTTTGCAGCCTCACCTCGCAGTGAGTCAGACCTGAGAGTCCTAGAAGAAGCAGTGTGGGTTGTGAGGTCCCCCTGTCCTGCACTCACACGCTGGCCTTGCCTTCCACTCACTGGGTCTACGACTGTGGACGAAGACCTTTCTCTCTCTCAGCTTCAGTTTCCTCAGCAGCAAATATATCAGGCAAGAGGTTTGGGCTGTGTGTGCCAAGCTCTTTTACCCAAGGATCCTAAGACATAAAAACAATGAGTTTTTATTCTCTCTGGCATCACTCACACAAGCACAGGCACTTAAATGCCTCCATTTGAGATACGACTATTTACAAAAAGATTTGAGAGCCTTATCCTCTTTCAGGCTAAGCTTTTTTTAGTTGTTGGTTTGTTGTTTGCTTAGGTTTTTGTTTTGTTTTGTTTTGAGGAGGGAGAGGATGTTTTGTTTTGTTTTGTTTCTGATTCAGCTAATGTTCTAAGAATTAGATAGGATACTCATCACCTGGCCTCAGTTAGTAAGAGGCCTCCCTGGGATGCTCCCTGCCGTCTTCCTCAGCAACTGCAGGTAGATGTTTTGTGTCCCGGCGTCGTGGGAGACTGCAGGGAGGAAGAGCCACAGATACAGGTGAGACAAGCTATGGAAGCCCAATCTCTGAGTCCGAGGGGTGTCATTCTTTGCTGCTGCTTCTAAGGGGTGAATCCGCGTCGATCAATGCATTCGCTCAGCTCTCCCCCTGCCTCTCCCTCAGTTAACACCCCAGCACACACAAAACCAACGAAGGTGATTATCTCTGCTAGCATAATTCCTCCCTAACATCTGCTTTCGCCCATAACACTCCACTAATTTTTCCCTCATTTCATTACACATAATTTTCTTTCAACACAATCTACATGTATTAAGTGGTAATGACTTTCCAGTTAAGAGCAAATCGACACCAAGGGACCCCCGTCCCCCCCACGGTTGCCTGCAGAGCCTGACTCTGGCTATTAGAGATAAATTCGGTACCTCAGGAAGCTGCAGTGAGGTAATCAATCAATTAAGCGGTTAGGACATACATTATCAAACTTCCACAGTGCGGGGGGCAGGGGGCCATGCTGATCTACTTGCCATGATTTTTTAGGAATTCAAAAAAATGAATAAATAAGATGGAGAGCTATTATACAACCAGGCTATAATTTGCCACTCAAAGTCAGAGGCTGGTGCTGTCAGACTCAATGCTGCAGAGTAAATGGGGGTAACCGTGGTCCTGGATGTGCCCTGTCTGGGTGGGAATCACGCCTCTATTGTTTACTAGCATTGTGTCCTGGGGTGCACAGGGGACACCTGGGAGTCTGAAGTTCCTGCCCTTTAAAAAGGAAAAGAGACACCCGGATTACAACTCTGATGGCCTAGGTTTGCAGTGGGGATGAACTAAGACCATGCACATGGAAGCACCCAGCCCACAAGGGGCATTCAGGAAATCTTAATGACCTTACTCTGCCCCTAGACTTTGGACTTAGGAAATGTAAGGTGACCAGAGATCACCAAAATGCTGACATCAAACTTAGTCATCATCGTTGTCGTCATCGTCATCATCATTTTCCTCAAGTTTTTGAAGAAAAAAACAAAATGCATAAAATCCTGAAAATAAATTCAGAATATATGCCAGTCCTTGTTCCCTTGCTGAATTTATATCTGTTCCCTTTGTACCAACATCTCAATTAACCTCATCTGTAAAAATGGGTATATTGACGTCATCCACCACAGCAAGGATGATTGGAAGACTCAAAAGAAATATGTATTAAACTGCTTTGAAAATTGTAAAGCATAAACAAAATGGGATTGTATTTAATAATATAACTTAGCCTACTGTTTTTTCTTCCCTAAACTTGATTCATCCTATAAATATTGCATGAGTCTGAAAAGTATATTAAAGTTCAAAAAAAAAAAACTAGTTGCAAAGGCGGAAGGCAAAAAACAAAAAAATGGGTAAGTGTGACAATATGAAAATGAAATATTTATCAAATAAATGAACTAGACAAAATAGTTTTAATGTATGTGTTAAATAATATGCAAATATGTGTATATGATACATAATATGTAAGTTCTAACAAACTGATAAAAAGGAAAAGATAATAAAATAGGAATTTTAATAAGTGTATAATGTTTATTACTTTACAAGCACTGCCCTAAAAGTTTTATGTATTTTAATTTATTTAGCAAGAAAAAAAATCAAATAAAAATCAACAAATAAAGAAACAAACACTGAGGCCAGGCATGGTGGTTCATGCTTGTAATCCCAGCACTTTGACAGGCCGAGATGGGAGGATCCCCTGAGGTCAGGAGTTTGAGACCAGTCTGGCCAACAAGATGAAGCCCCATCTGTACTAAAAACAAACAAACAAACAAAAAAATACAGAAATTAGCCGGGTGTGGTGGCACACGCCTGTAATCCCTGGTACTTGGGAGACTGAGGCAGGAGAATCCCTTGAACCCAGGAGGCAGAGGTTGCAGTGAGCCAAGATTGCACCACTGCACTCCAGCCTGGGTGACAGACCAAGACTCCATCTCAACAACAAGAAGAAAAAAAAAGAAAGAAAAAGAAAGAAAGAAAGGAAGGAAGGAAGGAAGGAAGGAAGGAAGGAAGGAAGGAAGGAAGGAAGGAAGGAAAGAAAGAAACACAGAAATAATATATGAAAATGTTAAATCTCCTTATAGTCAAGGAAATGTAAAATGACATCAAGGAATTATGATTTTTTTATCTATCAAGTTAATAAGGTTTTGAAAATTGCCGTCACTGGTACTGAGGCTTCAGGAAAAGATATATTTTCCATACTGCTAGTGGATGTGTCAATTGATTTTTAAAAAATGAAAAAAAAGCTTTTTGGGAAGCAAATTTCCAATATGCATCAAAAGCTTAAACATATACCCACCCATTGACCCAACAATTATACTTCCCTGGAATTTACTCTTGAAAAATTAAAAGGGATGTTAGCAACTATTTACTGACAAAGATGTTCACTACATTGTTGTGTACAGCAGCAAAATCTTGCAAGTGATAGAATCCCACGCTGGGAGATGGTGTTCATTCACCATTCACAGAGCAGTTTCACCGAGCACTTGCCCAGGATCAAGGGCTGACACAGTGCAGAAAGCAAAATAGACTGGGTCTCATGCTCATGGACATCCAATTATAGTGCAGGAAGATCTACCAAGTGGTGGTGTGTGCATGTGCTGGAATACTGTGGGTCTGTTTTCGCAAAATATTTACTTAAGGCCTACCACATTCCAGGCACTATTCTAAATCAGGACACGGCAGTACCCATAGGGAGGAATTTCTGCATTCATAGAGTTTATGTTCTAATTGGGAAGAGAGAAAATATATAACTAAACATTATGTTGCTGCAGTGTATTTCATGATGTGGGGAAGGAAAAAAAAAAACAAAAACATGTTCTAAGAAGTGAAAACGGCTATATGACAGTGCATGCAGTATGAAGCCATTGGTGTAAATCAGCAGAAATAGGCAAGCAACACATTTTTAAAATACTAGGAGGATTTTCACCAAGTCTCCAGATTTTGTTCTAAATTTTTTGCGATTGTTACTTTTAAAATAAAAGCAAAACTAAACTGAAGCAGAGATTACTGATACATACATACATCAAGTCAATGCTTAGCTCTTGATTCTACTTCTAAAAAGTCATTGGATTTATACTTTGTGAAGCCTCAAGATTTGTTTCTTTTTTTTTTTTTTTTTTTTTTTTTTTTTGCGAACGGAGTCTTCGCTCTGTACACCCGCGCTGGAGTGCAGTGGCCGGATCTCAGCTCACTGCAGCTCCGCTCCGGGTTTTACACCATTCCCCCTGCTTCAGCCTCTCGAGTAGCTGGACTACAGGCGCCCACCACCGTCGCCCGCTCGTTTTTGTATTTTTTAGTAAGACGGGTTTCACTGTGTTAGCCAGGATGGTCTCCATCTCCTGACCTCCTGATCTGCCCCGTCTCGGCCTCCCAAGACTTGCTCAATTCTTAAAGTAAGAATTGGGCCCTAATCAACTCAAAATGACTTGGCTTCACTTTTTTTTTTTTTCCAATGCTAAAATGACAGAAAGCAGGGAGAGGAATGAAAATATCACCAACAATGATTAGCATTTCCATGATAGAATCTACCTCTAAACAAAAGCAGAGCAAAGCTAAATAAACTATCATTTAATCACCTTCGAATAGAAGTAGCTTCTCTGTCTTGTGCACAGATAAAGGGAAAACGAGAATAGGCATCACATAGGAGCTATATTTACCAATGAGAAATAAATAATGTTTTATTTCTGAATTAAAATTGTTGAAGCCTATTTTGATCAAGAGGTAGCTCTACTTGTAAATGCACCTGGAATTAACCTGGAAAGCAGCAAGTTAGACATTGTCTCCATCATCAACACTGATACTAGGATAATTATTGAGGATAATTACTAGAACGTAACTGTAGGGTACTTTATGGTTTACAGATCCCACTTATAAACATCTGTCATGTGATTCTCCCATGAATCCTATAGTGCCTATCTTGTGCCCAGTTTATAGGCAAGCAGGTTGAGGTTTTGGTCAATCAAATGGCTGGCCTGCAGTCACACCTCAGAAGTGGAGCAGAGCTATACAAACCCCCTGGCACCAGTTCATTGCTCCTTCTTGAAGGACAGAATGGGAAAAGGTTTTTTTGGGGGGTAGGGGGTGGCGTGGGGAGGGACAGAGTTTCGCTCTGTCACCAGGCTGGAGTTCGGTGGCGCGGTCTCGGCTCGCTGCAACCTCTGCCTCCTGGGTTCAAACGATTCCCCTGCCTCAGCCTACTAAGTAGCTGGGATCACAGGTGTGCGCTATCATGCCCAGCTAATTTTTGTATTTTTAGTACAGACGGAGTTTCACCATGTTGGTCAGGCTGGTCGTGAACTCCTGACCTCGTGATCTGCCCGCCTTGGCCTCCCAAAGTGCTGGAATCACAGGCGTGAGCCACTGCTCCCGGCTGGAAAAGGTTTTTTATAATAACTTTTGGATTGAAAATTCTTGTCAGAAATTTGGAAAGGGGTGGCAAAACCAAATGAGGGATTTATTTCATTGCCTTTGTTTCTTTTCATTCTTTCCTTCCTTCTTTCCTTTCTTTCTCTCCTTTCTTCCTAACATAACCAGGAAAACCTATTGTATGTACTCTAAAAATCCAGCTGTCTGTTTTGTCTGTCTTCTAAAACCTTTCACCTTGTTTATTTTTTGGACCAAAATGACTTTACTCAGCCAGGTTTCCAAGCCAAGCAGGGTTTCAATTTTGTAAGAAGTAAATTTTAGAACAGGACAATATGGAAGCTCCAAAGAACAGTAGTCTATGAAAAACAGGTCATTTGTTTATTTGGCCAGTTGTTTTAAGACAAAAGTAGAAACACTGGGCTGAACAGAGAAAGGAGAGGCTTTGGGCAATTTCCTCTGAGACCATGAGACTGGGCAGGATGAAACGTGAATAGAAAACATGCCAGATGTACGCCGCACAACTACAAACACAACTTTCTGTCGCACACTGATTTGGTCATCTCTTTTTCTTTTTCTCAGAAGCTGATGCCCCCAACACTGGAGAATACCGTCATAGGCAAAGTGGTTCTAAAGGCCCTTTTGCACCAAGCCAATCCTAACACACAAATCCCTTCCACCTCTCAGGGCCTGTGGTGCACAGTTTCTCGCCCTGGAATTTCGTGTCAGCAGGTATCAGTACCACCAAGTGCCAGAGAAGAATGCAGTCAGGGTGGCGAGAAGTACAGTTTTACTTTCTCCCATCCTGTCTTTGTTTCGCCACTATTTTTCTTGTCCCCCTCTTCCTCCCCTCCTTATTGCAAGATGTCTGGCACCCTGCGTCTGGCATGAAATCTTACGGATCTGCATTTTCTACAGGGCTGCAACAACAGGTTTCAACTTGATTTGCCATCCCCTGTGAAACATGGAGCTTCATTTGTTTGCTTCCGAGGACAAGAAGGGCTGTAGCTCTTAGTGCTGAAAAGGTGGATCTTTATGTTGGATTGGAAGTTTCTAAAGAGATGAATTCAACTGTCACGTATTATTTAAGAAAAGTATTTTTATTGTATGGTGTATTGTGAAAGCACATTCCACGTTTGCATGTCATTTCACCACTCTGTTGTTTTAAAGTTGCTATGGGCCTTGAGAATATCCACTGGCAAAAATTTGCACTGAGCATTCTAAAATATTAGTCACAAAAAGGTGCTGAGAATCATGTCACCTGGGAATCTGATTTTACAAGGTGGGAAACTGAGGCTGGCAAAAAAGAAAGGGTTTGCTCAAGGTCAGAGCTGGTTATGATAACACTGGAAGAATTCCCGAATTGGGGGCCTCAGATCATTAGCATAATCCACATGGTCTTCAGGATTCATTCAATGCTCATTTTATTTTTTGCTGTAGCCATTCTTTCTCATGCACTTTTATACCACATCTACGTACACTTAAAAACAGATGGCGCTTATATGTAATACTATCTCTCTGGACTCACACATATTATTAATATTTGATTATTTTACAGAATTTTATAAAATGGTTTTCCTACTCTGACTATTTTAAATGACATCATATGCCTTTGTAGAATTTTGAATTGGAGGATATTATCGTTTTTTGGCCACTTCACATATATTATGAGTTATATACAGGAAATTGATTTTAAAGAGTGATGGATGGATGGATAGACAGCGTGGATGAGTAAATAAATGAATACATAGGCATATATTTACATATGCACACATATATACCATTTTAATAATAAATGTATTATTTTGTACGGAGACCTGATTGACAAATGCTACATGTGTCCATCTCATTGAGCTCCTCAAGGACAGAGGTGCCCCTCTCTTCACTGTCTGCTGTGCCTGGACCAGGTAGGACCTGCCACCAAGTCAGTGCTGAAAATGTTGGCCACAAAAACATCTGCACTGTCGGAAGGATTGGAAGCTCCAGAATAACGCCTGGGCTTCAAGATCCAATGGAACTCTGTCAGTTGAACTCTAGTCTTGAATCCAGGTCTTCTTGCTTCCAAATGTTGTCCTCCGCTGTCTCATCAGCCTCTTGGGGCCTCACGCTGGGGCTCCAGTTTGGGGTATGAGGAGATGCCAAACACTTCTCCGAATGGCCTATCTGGGATCTCGCCCAGTGCCTTTCTCCCTCCTCTTGTTATTTTTTGTGCCTTTTCTCTCCCTCTCCCTGTCTCGGGCGTGTTTACTCGCAGCAGCCAGAAAGACCACCTTCCACCCGCCCTCTCTTCGGTTCAGCTGCACCTCTCTACTCCAATAAACCGTTTGCATTCCATCTGGTGAGCGTTTGCTCTGAAGACATTTCCTTGTCAATCTCTCCCGCCACATTAAAAATCTGTCATTACGATTGCATCGCCGCCTGGCTCCTGAGATTTCTGACTGCTTTATTGCTCTCCTCATTTTTTTCTCTTGCCTGCTACAGCCGAGAAGCAGAAATAAAGGTTTGTTGTTGAAACATGGCCGGGAGGAAAGTAGGAGGCACACATCTGTCAAGGCATTACCTTTCTTCAACCAGGGATTAAGGTGTTTTACGGCACTCGCTACTGAGCAGTCACACTGAATAAATTTTCTCAGTAGAACATAAAAATGAACTCATACGTTTTGAACCAAGTTTCTTCTTTCCAGCCAGCCCCAATCATTATGCAGTGGCACCCGCATACAGGGGCGCCGGCAAGTCAGGAGGTTTCTCAGACCCATCCCACCTCCCGCCAAAGCTGCATTATTTAAATGCCCGCTGAGGTGAGGGAAGCATCGGGATTAAGGGGAAATGATGGTTGTGAACACTTAGGCTTCCTCGGCTTATGGGAGAGAACAGAAAGATTTAGAAGAAACCTGGCCCCAGGTGTCCTCACTCAGGCCTGGCAATGCCCGATCTTGCTTTAAGAGCTGGATCAAATCCCTTTCTGTGGGGAGTGGCCCCTGGTTCCTCCACCATCCTGTCCCCTCCTCCCTGCCCTGTAGGAGCACTTATGTGACAACTGCCTGTTTCACAGCCTATCCTCCTACTTTCTTCTCTATCCTGGAACCTCAGGCTTACAAGACTTTACAGTGCCTATTAAGAGCACTGTAACCATAATATTTGGGGGGGGGGCTGTTTTTTTGCATTCTAAGCTCTGTACAGGGATTAGCTCATTTAGACTTCCCAGCATCCATTAAAGTAGGCCATTCTGTTCTCATTTTATAGATGAGGAAACTGGGACAGAAAGCCGTGTTAAGCACCTTGCAGAAAGTCAAATAGCTAGCCAGGGACAGACCTAGGATTTGAACCCAGCATCAGAACCCCTACTTCTAAGACCAAGAGTCTGTTGATAAGTGCTGTGCTATTCTGCCAAGGGCATAGGGCATGGGGATAGAGGAGTTTAGCAGAGGCTTTGAAACAACTTTCTGGCACAGCAGCGTCTTGATAATGAGCAAAGGTGCCTGGGAGCGCTATCTTGTTCTGGTACCCTCTGCCCTGGGGGCTGCCACAGCCCCACCCAAAGTTACAGAGCAACAGGATTGGTGACCTGGGCTGAGGCTTCATCTGAACCCTGTTTGTGACTTTCTCCACTATTTATCTCTCTCTCTCTCTCTCTCTCTCTCTCTCTCTCTCTCTCTCACACACACACACACACACACATAAACACACACACACACATACACACACACACTGTCCTCTCCACCTTTCTGCCTATGCTATTCTCTCTACCTGGAATCCTGAAATTCACTCCATTATTTTTTAAAGGTGGAGAAAACTCCTATTCATCCTTCAAAACCTTTTACTTTCTGTGAAATCTTTCTTTACCCCTCAAGAAAAAATAAAAACAACAACAACAAAAAACAACACCCCGCATGTCCTTTCTCATCCCGGAGTAATAGCACCCACCAAGTTGTATTTTACAGGATCTGTTTTCAGGTCAGTCTCCCCCATAACCATCACAAAAGTCAGCACCCCTATACACACTGAGCCCTTAGTAATCTTCATAATAACCCTAAGAAATAGCTCTGCTCTCTTCTCTTAAATGGACTGAAGATCTGTTTAGCACCTTAATACCATTGTGTTCTCTGGATGGCCTAATGGAACCAGCAGTGCAGGGAGGGCTGGGAGCAAGACTTGGGGATCTGGAGATTGCCTGAAATCCAGGACTGGAAGCTGGTTATTGTTTCTATGGTTTCTAAGAGCTGCGCTTGAACCACGCATCCAGACATCCTCAAGGCAGGGCTTGCAGGAGGCACCTGCTTATCCCCAGACCCAGGCTCAGGACCTGGCACATAGTGCCTGCAGGGACAGCAACTCTGCTTTGCTACCAGAAACCTATGTCTAAGACCAGCTTAGTTTTCCTGGGATGGCCTTGCTGCTTGCATTGCTTATAATGGTAAAATCTGAAAGCAGCCAGGATATTCAGCTAAACAGGAATCCCTATGATAATCCAGTCATGCAAAAGAGCCCTATGCAGTCGTGAAGAAAAATGAGGTCATTCTAAATGTGCTGATACAGAAGAGTTAACACAATTAACTATTGTTAACTGAATAAAAAGCAAGAGGCAGAACAGCATATCACACAAAGAGACAAACATGCATGATAACACGTAGACTACTCCTGAAAGAATGAATAAAACCAGTGTTCATCCCCAAAATGAAAGAGAATTTTTTTTTTGTCTATCCATTTTATGTAGTTTGAATTTTTGGCAATGTGCATGCCTTATTTGCAATCAAATATGAGTCAATTTTAGGTAAGTGCCTTATGAAATCCTAAGGACCATCCTGTAGCACAAAGAACATCACTAGAGTGGATGTGCCCAGCCATTGGTTTGTGAGAAGTGGGGAGCTCCAGCTCAGTGTAGACAGGCTGGGACACAAGTAAGGACTCACCCTCTTAGGCTGAGCTGGCCCTGGACTAAGAGACACTTTGTTTATCTTCCATGTGGCTTAGGCACTGAGCAAATGCCCCATGTTCATGTTTGCTTCCCAGCTCATATCTATTTTGATTGGGTAAATGGGCCAGTTGGCAGGACCATTGCGATTAACCTTGGCTGACCCCTGAGTGAATGACCTTCTGGATATGGGTGGTAGGCCTTGAGTTGATTTGCCACAAGGTAGAAGTCTCAATGTCCCTCATTACCCAACAAACCACTAGGCAGGGAATGATGATACCATGCATCAGATTGTTTCCCGATAGGCATCATAGCCTGTCTCCTACATAGAATACACCCATCTTGCTATGAGTTAACCACTTGTCCACTGGCTGCAAGTCATGTGAAATTCAATTAATTTTCTACAGGAGGAATACAAGCAAGGAAGAAGCTGCCACACCTCAAGAGCCAACATGGTACTAAGCACTGAGGTCAATCAGTGTTTTCATCAGATTAAATTAAACGTGATCCCAATGACAAGTCCACGTGGCGAGCGTCATCATCCCCATTCTACACACCCAGATGCCGAGGCCCAGCTGCAAGGTGGTGCAGAGGACAGGATGGGGGAGCCCTTCCATTCTATCTGCCTGCTCCGCCTGTGAGGTGAGCATCTGGGGGCTCTCAGTTTGAATCTTGTCTCCACCATGGTCAAGGGGGGCTAGCTGGGAGATTGCATCACTTCTCTGTGCTTCAGTTGCCTCGGCTGTACTGTGCTGCTTATGCTGCTGTGCTACTGTGAGGATTAAATGAGATACCCCTTAAAGGCCCATCATGCCTAGCATACAGTAAATGCCCAATAAACCCTACTCAGCATTATAATCCAACTTGCCAAAATGTTCTCCTTTTGGTTTTACCCCCCAATCAGAGTTCACACATGCAGAGATGTGGGCCCTTCTTAAGTTTCCCTTTCTTCCTGTCCCCACCCAATTTCTTCGAATTTGTTTTGTTAGTTAGATTTTCATTTTCTTGTGACCGTTTCATAAAACTTATTTTGGAGTCCAAAATCCTGTCAACTTGAGCACATTAATCTGCAATCCCCATAAGGATGTGTAATGTGGTTTATAGATGCATTTTCTTTAGCTTAACAATATCACGTTCACATTTAGGCCTCGGCGGCCTTCATCGCCTTGCCAAACTCTGGAATTTTATTGTTGGATCAAATAAACTGTGGTTATAAATCATTCCCAGATGTCAGCCTAATTATTTAGAATGCGTGGGGACCTGTTGGATGAAGTGCTTTGGCCACATACTCGCCGTGTGTTTCTGATGGCAGTTTCCTCCCCGCCTCGCCCTGAGAGCTCCCGGGGCTGGCTCTGAGGCACTGGCTTTCTGCCCCAACCCCAGGGCTTCCAGGCATTTCCTTTTTTATTTCTCAAAGATGTCCCCACCAGTGCTGGTTTCCAGGAGCTGGGGTTTCCCATCAGATCCCTGACTCCCCTCTGCAGAAAAGCAATTTGCTTGCCCATGATTTTTCACAGCCAATGTTGACAAACAAATAGGACGCCTGTCAGGGCTACTTGTTGACCATGAGCAAAGAAGGGAGTGCAGGGCTTCGGGGTGGCGGGAGGGTGGGGTTAAGCATTTGGAAACAGAAGCCCTCAGGGTCATCCTCTGGTCCTGCTGGTGGCACCACTTAGCAAGCCTGCAGAAGAGGACAGAAAGGAGCCCTAGGTTTTTTTGGATCTTAAATGGAGATTTTCCAGAAAATTCATTCAGAGAAGGAGCACTGACTGTTCACAGCTCCAGTCACACTCCCCAAAAAACCAGCCTCTGCTTACGGTGCCTTCCTTCTTTCTTCCTGTCTTCCTTGTCTAGCTTTTCCTTTCATCAGATGCCACCATGGAGGTTCCCACCTGCCTCTCCTCTCTCTACCTTCAGGGTGCCTCTGCTGGAGAGGAGACTTCACTGTTAGGAAGGGGAGACCTAGGATGGGCTGGCCAGACATGGGCCAGGGGCTGCACTGCCTACCGCACGGCTGCTCCCATGGGGACTGTACAGGTATTTTCTTTAACAAGTGCCTTGATAAACCCTAATATTTTAAAATATTCACTTCTGTAGCCAGGCTGCTCTCAAAGAGCTACTTTAAGGGTGGTCGATGTTGAAAAATGCCTGCTCTGCACAGTGGAGCAGTGGCCGTGCCCTTCTTGTTTCCCTGGCTCCATTATCAGGAGAGGAATCTCTTGCTGGAGAGCATCTCAGCTGTGCTGTGGCCCCAGCTGCTGATGTTGGCCTCGCTGCCCTTCTCCTCCTTCTGATCCAAGGCCCAGTGGCCTTCCTGCCGGAACTCGGCCCCCTGCCCCTGCCCTCCCACCAGTGTGGGTGGACGTGCAGGTGTCTACCCTGAGCCTCCTCCCCCATCACCTGGGTTGGTGTTTAGCCAGTTGACACCGTGGCTTGTGGTTTTGCTCCGCCAAAGCCTCCACCATATGGAGCGTTTCAAGGCGAGCTATAAACGTGACCAGGCCAAGAGCTCAGCTGTTGGCAAAGGGTGTGACCAACTGAAAGTGTTTCTTTGGAGAGCCTAAAACATCAAGGTCTCCAGGATTGGGGGAAAGGGATGGTGATAGATTTTCTACAGTTTCTTTGTGAGATTATTCTTTTAGCTTCTACCCTCTGTATCAGATTAAAAAATATGAATAACAAAATCCCAACAAAGGGGAAAATGCTGGAGAAAAGTTGTTTGAGAGGCAGACTATTATAAAAAGAGAAAAAGAAATGGCTCAGGGTCTCAAAGACTTCTTACTGACTTATCAGCAGGGAAACAGCTACTACCCTGCGGCCCCATGGGAAAGCTTAGATGTGGGAACAAGTTGTGAACGTTACTGGATCAGAGGGTGCCAGGAAGGTGTGAGGGGTTGGTATTAAGGCGCTAACAAAACATACAGAAGGTGGAGAGCTTGAAAAGATGGGAGAGGGGCAACCAGTCCTACTTGGGTCTCCAGCAATGGCTCCAGGCCACACTCTGTGCTCACCACACCAGGGAGTAGAAGCTGAAGATGCCTAGAGTTCAGTCAGAGACACTCAGAGTTCAGTCAGAGATGCCGAGAATACAGTCAGAAATGACCAGAGTTCAGACAGAGCTGCCCAGAATTCAGTCAAAGATGTCCAGAATTCAGTCAGAGATGCCCAGAATTCAGTCAGAGGCAACCAGAGTTCAGTCTGAGAGTATCAGAGTTCAGTCAAAAACAACTAGAATTCAGTCAGAAATAACCAGAGTTCAATCAGAGCTGCCCAGAGTTTAGTCAGAGACACCCAGAGTTCAGCCAGAGACAACCAGAGTTTAGTCAAGGACGCCCAGAGTTGTCAGAGATGCCCAGAGTTCAGTGAGAGATGACCAGGGTTCAGTCAGAGATGACCACAGTTCAATAAAAAATAATCAGCATTCAGTCAAAAATGACCAAAATTCAGTCAGAGCTGCCCAGAGTTTAGTCAGAGATGCCCAGAATTCAATCAGAGAGAACCATAGTACAGTCAGAGACAACCAGAGTTCAGTCAGGAATGACCAGAGTTCAGTCAGAGACACTCACAGTTCAGCCAAAGGCAACCAGAATTCAGTCAAAAACAACTAGAGTTCAGTCAGAAATGATCAGAGTTCAATCAGAGCCGTCAGAGTTCAGCTAGAGATGCCCGGAATTCAGTCAGAGACACCCAGAGTTCAGCCAGATACAACCAAAGTTCAGTCACAGATGTCCAGAATGCAATCAGAGATGGCCATAATTCAGTCAGAGATGACCAGAGTTCAGTCAAAAACAGCTAGAGTTCAGTCAGAAATGACCCCAGAGTTCAGTCAGAGACAATTTAGTCAGAGATAGCCTGAGCTCAGTCAGAGACAACAAGAGTTCAGTCAGAGCTGCCCACAGTTCAGTCAGAGATGTCCTGAGTTCAGTCACTGAGATTGAAACGACACACCATGCCCCTCTCTCCCATTCTGGGAAAATGTCCATAGTCCAGGAAAAACACAACCTTCAAATTGAGGTTAAAATCCAAAATGTCCTGTTAGGACAGCCCATCACTGAATGGACAAACTACGTTAGAGAGCTCCTCATGTAATGTTGGGCTACCTCATGAATGTTTCTGTGGAGGAAAGATCACTCTTTTTGAGGTCAGACTGTCTTGGGTAGAAACCCAGATTTGAAAGGTGCAGTTTCTGTGAATCTGAGAAAACTGGCAAATCTGTGCAGAAGTGGGATAAAGCAATGCTTCCCTGGAAGGACTGCTATGAGGGTAACATAAAACTCCTCGAAGAGGCATCAGAGGAATCAGGACCTCGTTAGGTCCTGAACGAGGGTGAATCCCTGAGTATCACGCAGGTGGTGTTCTGACCGTGGTCCAATGTGTAGGAGTTCCAGAATGGGGGCAGAAGGGCAAGCGAAAGGATGGGAGGGTGAGTGGAAGACTCAAGTAAATAGATCTCTGTGTCCTTTCCAAATTGCTGCTGTTTTTCTTCTTCTTCTTTTTTTTTTTTTTTTTTCAAATTTTTCAGAAATTTTTCTTGGAAAAAATGGAATACTTTTTTTTTCTTGAAAGAATTTTCCCTTAGGTAAACTCAAATATTTTAAAGTTGAATTGGTGAGAAGCTAAATCTCTCCTAAACCAAAACAAGTGAATTTTTTTTCTTATTTCTCTAGATCTGTCTAATAGACAATCAGCTAGCTAACTGATTAGTTTACTGACCAGTTAAAAATATTATAGATTCAATTTCCATTAGGAAACAAAAAAAAATGACAACCCAATGATGATTCCATTCAGTGCCAAACCCCAGTATTACAGTTTGAACCTGAGAGGCATTTCTTCTTTCTCCCGCAGATGTGGTGCTTTGTGAAAAGATAAGATAGCAGCCAGTCCACTTGGAAATGGCGTAACACAAAGGTTTTGGAAGGATCTTTCCTAGTCATTGAGGTCTGTTGTGTGGTCTAGGAGGCATCACACTGACCCAGGGCAGAGATTCCTCAGCAGGGGCCACTGCCTCTCATTTGGTTCATTAGATGTCTCAGGCACTCTTCATGGGGAGTGAGAAGGTACCCTAGAAAGTTCTTCCTGCCCACCTCTGCCTCCTTTACTTGACACATCTCAGGCAAAAAAAAATGCGTGCAAAAACATGGAAGCAAGACCCAAGCTGCTGCACTCCAGAAAGAGAGAGTCCCTAGTCTGTTCCCGGCACTGCACTCTCAGCCACACAGGCATCAACGCCTTCTGGGCCTCGCACCAGGGATCCCTCACACAGGCACCTGGAGGGAAGTCCTTTCATTCTTCTCATTTTACTGATTTAAAACTTAGAGCTGAGAGGGAGTGAATAACTCGAACCAAATGACAGTTCTGGGAGGCCTGCATCCTGAGGTTAGCAAATGTGGATTAAGTCACCTTGGGATGGGAGCAGGGGTTAGAAGAATGAAAAAGTCATTACCCCTGATCCTGATTTCAAGGCCATCCCAGCCTGGGTCAGCTAGTTCAAACTCTTCTTTCCCATCAAGGAACATACGATGGATTCATTGACACAACAGGTATTTCTTGAGCACTGACTTGTCCCAATCACTGATCCAGACACAGGGGGCTGAGAGGAGAGCTGCAAAGCCTGTGCTCTTTCCCGTGAGCCACAGGGTCCCTTGTGTATGCAGAGAAACACAGCATCTTCCCCATGAGCCACAGGGCCCCTCTTCTATGCAGAGAAACACAGCAGCACGTTTGTACAATAAAAAGACCATTTTACAGAGTTGGCACTGGATATTTCTAATCTATTTAAAAATGTAAACCATTCCCAGGTTCCCGCACTTTATGCCTGTGAACCATATGTGGGATTCAGTGTGTGACCTGTGGATTTGCTGTGGTAGGGATTGGGGAAGGGACATAAACCAACCCATGCAATTCCCAGGGCTAACAACTAAACCAGGGATGGCCACTCCAGGGGGCTTCCAAGGCGAGGTGTGACTAAAGATGAGTGTGTGTCAGCCTTCAAAAAAAAAATGAGAGCATCCAGATAGAGGAACTAGGACAATTAAGAGGCAAGTTCTGTGTGGTGGGTGGCCAGTGAGGAGCAAGGGGACCCGTGATTGATTTAAACTGCTGAAGAAGAAACACTGAATCAGAGAATGGCCCAGGAAGTCCCTGGGACCTCTACGGTCTTATATATGCCCATGTTAAAGAAGTTGTCTGTGCTGTATGGTTGCTCCCCCTTGGCCCTGTTGACATTTGGGTCTAGATCCTTCTTTGTGGGGGGCTGTCCTGTGTATTGTAGGGTTCAGCAGCAGCCCTGGCCTCTACCCACTAGATGCCAGTAGTAGTCCCTCCTCCAGTTGTGACAATGGAAAATATCTCCAGGCATTGTCAAATGTCCCCTGGGGGCAAAATTGCCATGGGTCGAGAACACTGCTCTAGGCAAAAGGCTGCAAGCATACAGGGGCAGCCTGTGACTAGAGGCCTCAGCAGGAAACAGCCTAGAGAAGTCACTTGGGGCCTGCCGCAGTGCTTCCAGCCTCAGGGGCAATGCCTGGCACACAGTAGGTCCTCAGCAAACCGGTGCCAAGCCTCCGTTGTACAACAGGGCTGTTGCAAGATACTCAAAGGATCTAGTTGTCAAACTGCTCTGCACTGGGCAGGGCTAGGGCCCTGTCAGGCCACCGTTCCTTGGCCTGGGAGGTCACCACTTCCGGCCAGGCAATGCTGGGTGGCTGTTTATCTGTGTGTCCATAGCTGCCAACCAGGCATATTAAAGGCCATGAAATAAGGATGAGGCCTAGGAGGGGTAATTAAAGCCACGATGACATTGATCTGCTGAGATTTCTGAGAGAGCCCAGAGCACACAGGGTGACTCTCCATCTTACCTCATGCAGGCCCAGCCTGATTGGCCCCCTGGGGATTGCTCAGGCCGTGGAACCTCACCTGTGGCTGGGAGACTCCCAGGGCAGAGCCAGGCTGTCTTCAGAAGCTGTGCAAAACAGGAGGCCTGGGCCTGGGGGGCAGCCCAGCTGCTGTGCTTTGCCCTGAGAAGGCAGGAGCAGGCCGATCAATTCAAGACACAGGTCCCCATTCTCAAAGGTCTCAAAGGTTAACCTCTTCCCTTCCTGGGCCCAGAGACTCAGTCAGGTGAGAACCTGAGATGCTCCAGGGCCATGTCATGTGCACGGCAAGTCCATCTTTGCACATTGGTCCAGATGCCCACAAAAAGATTGCAGTCTGGATGCAAATTAAGTCAACAGTTAATTCTTGACCCTCTACCCTGAGCTAGGAAGGTTGCTTACTTATAAAAATAGGGTCACCTAATATTTTCTTGCAATAGTCTTTGCGAAGATGGACACTTTGATCAGAACAATAATTGTGCTCCTACTGTTATAGCTACCGATCAGTGTTTGTTTCTTTGTTGTCATTTTAGCTTCAGTTTTACAATTAGCACAGTGACTGAAATTAATTAATGTATGTTCAGAGTCAGAAAGAACCAACATTGGCTTTGGTTTTACCCATGACTTGGGCAAATCATTTGAGCATATTGTGTCTTCATCTCTCTATTGATAAATGGAGATAAAAGTAATCAGTGCCATAGATCGGAAAGGATCAAATGAAATGATTGCAAACTCATGAGCTCGGGAAGCCTTAGTTCATTTGCTACCTTGCTATATATTAGATTCTTTCTTATACTTAAGATTATTACATCCTCACAGTCCTGTGTAGTGGTCATCAGTCACGTACTTTACAGATGAGGAAACTGAGGCAACAAATCCTTTCTGAGATATGATTCCATATGAGGAGACTCCACACCCACCCCATCTCAGAGGGGATTACTGAGGTGCTCACGCTGCAGGAAGCCCAAGTTATTTTTTGTCTTCCAGCTGCTAAAATCAGACAAGTAGAAGGCAGGTGCCCTGCCCCAAAGCCTGCGATTGCCTTCCTTCCTGCCTGCCCATGAACTGGCATGCACTGTACTTCGTTACATCATCGCAGTTTCTGGTCTTCCTCTGTGAAAACCTGGTCTGTTTTTTGCCCTCTTCCTTCGCCACACTGGTGGGGGATGGGAGCTGCCCCTCTGATCTTTGCACTGTAAAGGAAGTAGCAACCCTATCAGATGGGAGGAGGGAGAAGTTTTCTTGGGGCCTAGAAAAAAAAATAGCCTATCTCCCACACGAGTGGGGCACCTGTGGTGAGATCGCCTGTCTAAATATAAAGAGATGGTTTTGTTTTTTCTCATGAGCCGTCTTGAGTGGGGTGAAAGATTCTTCCAGAATTTTGGAGAAGATGTTCCTGTTTAAAGTCCTAGAAAAAAACCTGTCTCTTATGATCTCCACCTTACTCTGAATTAAAGTCCTAGGAAAATCCCTGTCTCTTATGATTGCTACCTGACTCTACCCTCTGTGTTTCTAAAGTGGGTGGTGCATGAACTTTTAAGAGTAGAGAGCTGTGCACTGACTGGAGGGTGGGAACCGCACATCTAAACACTGCTTCGCATTAAATGCACTGCATTGCAAAGACCCTGATTAGGGAAAGGCTTGGAGAAATGAGTTACCAATTATTGAATGCCCAGGATCTATGTGTCGGCTTATTTAATATAGGTTTAATGTGATTGACATGAAGCCTCTTCTGGGTAATAGCAATCACAGGCAACATTTAGGGAACACTTACTGTGCATCAGCCCCTGGGCTGATCTTTTATTCAGGCCAAGCTGCCTCCCTAAGAAGAGTTCAGGATGACTGCTGTGCACATTGAGGTTGGGTAACACACCCATGAGGACATCGCCCCAAATTAAACCTAGCCAGGCTAACAGCAGTCTGCCCTCAAGTACTTGGTTGAAGAATACTCTCTCCTTTCCATGAATGCCCTATTTGTGAACAACACCTAATTGATACAGTGAAACTGTGTGTAGTTCTTGGTTGCCATATGTGTGGTCTGCCTATGGAAAGAAGAAAGACCTTCTCTCGAGACTTATTCTGTTCCAGCCCATAATCTTATAGTCATGATTCCAAAAAAGGTTTGCAAAACCAAAAGTAGTTTTTATCATTTATCTGGTGGTAAAACCTGACCTGAACTGATAGAACTAATATAAGCCCATTTATAGTCTATTTTTCCCATGTAATGTGAACAGTCATTAATTTCACTGCAAAAATACTGTGTTCTATCCCTAGGTGCTGTCCTAGACTCCTCTGCGTGATGCTGTATAAATATGTAATTATGAGACACATTAATTATTTTAAATGTACCAAATTCTGATTTCTAAAATACATGTGGTTTCAAAGGTTTCTGAAAATGGATTATGGGCCTGCAAACCAAACCTGTAGTCCCACTTTGAAGGTGTATCCTGTAGACACCCTTGGGTAATCACAATTATAGGGGTCAGAGAGATCTATCAACCTCAGCCCTAATTCTCATTGATGAAACTAAAGTCTGTGGCATCCTCAGCGACATTGGAACCCATTAGAGCCTCAGGTTGCCCAGTTACAAAAAGGAAAACAGCAGCATCTTCCTTGCAAGGTTTCTGTGAGATTAAGTACGTAAGGATTATTCACGTATTGGCCACTGGGACACTCTAAGGTTGTCCATATTTTCAGATGTTCTTTGTAATGATTTTCAGAGTCAAGCACAAAGATGTTGTAAAATTTTCACCTCTTCCAAGTTTGCTGTCCTGTGCTTGGAGTAGGACGTGGCCCCTGGGAGCTTGGGGCTAGGGAGGAGGTAACAGCCCCTGAAGACCTGCCTAGGTCAGGGCAATTAGCAGGAGACAAGACCTTCTCAGTATTAATTAGCTGTCTCTGCCCTGGTGCTACAGAGGATTTCCAGGCCTCTGGAGAACCCTCAGGGATGTTGCCACTCACAAAGGAGCTCAGCTCTGACCATGAGAGCTGAGTAAATAGGATGAAGTTTGGCTTCCAAAGGGCCAGGTGCTGATGCAAGAAGGATCTCCCTGTGCACAGGTAAGAAGCAGAATCTGGAAGGACGAAGCGCGGACAATGGCTGGAAGGACTGGGCCTGGCGCCCGCATGCTCAGCCTCGCTGTTTCCACTCTGATGGCTAGTCTTTCTCCCCTCTGTTTTTTTCTCTCTCTTGGTTCCTTCTTTAATCTCTCTGTTTGTCTCCTGCATTGGGCCTCTCTCTAACGTGCCTCCTTCCACATGTCTCTGTCTACAACCTTGCAGTTTGGTCCCCACCAGTCACTCTCTAGGCCTTTCTCCCTGTCTCTTTGGCTGTCTCTTCTCACATGCATTCTCCAGGGCATTCTACCCTCAGAGCATAAAGCTTAAGTCACGTGGCGGCTGATGGTCCCTACTCTTCCACTGAGCCCATGGTTCTGTCCAAAGAGAAGGTGATTCATACAGCGCAGGATAGCTGGCATTTTCTGGGTGACTGTTCTATTATATTTCAAACAGAAATACTTATTCAACAGATATTTATGGTGCACCTACCACCTGCCAGGCACTGTGGATGCAATAGTGAACAAGAGAGGAAGTCTTTGCTCTAATGGTGGGCTGGGGAAAGGCATTATGTAGAGACATAAATGAGACCCGGCATTTCAGAAGGTGATAAGTGCTCTGAAGAAAAATAAAGGCAGATGATGGGATAGAAAATGCTGGGGACAAGGGAGAATGATCACTGACAAGGGAGCTTTGAGGTGTCCTGAGCGAAGTGACAAAGAAAGTGTGTTGTTAACCGGGGAAGAGCTTCCCAGACCAAGGAAAAGAGAAAGTGCAAAGACCCTGTGGCAGAAACATGCTAGGTGTATTTGAAGGTTATCCAAGAGTACACAGGAGGATAGAATAAAGGGTCAGAGAAGCTTAATATTTTCCCATCTGATCTTTGCAATCTTTCTTCTGGAGAGAGGTCATTAGCCAAATGTGGAACAGAAAATAGAAATTGTTGACTGCAAATCACAGAAATTTCAAGTTGATTACTAAGCTGAGATTCTAACGAAAACCTACAAAGAACAAACTGCCTTCCACAAGGCTTTCCTGGAGCTGGGGGACTTAGAATGAAGCTGTAAGCACCAGCCAGCTATTAGGATCTTATTTAAATGGAGTGGCATAGGGACAGAACAACTGTCCCAGCTTCCAAAGTCAGGAAAAGTTACCACAAGTGACAATCCTGAAAACTTGGGCTTCTAGGAGGAGGCAAGAAACAGCATGAGGACAGGTTGAAATCGGAGTCCCAAAACAATTGATCACTCACAATTAAGGAAACTAAGGCTCAGACACATCAAGCAACTCATCCAAGGCCCACAGCCTGTGAGCAGTGAGATCCAAACTCAAATCCTTCCCCCTCACCGTGTTGCATGGTACTAGTGTATAAGGGCAAAATGAGATTGAAAGATTCAAGCAAAAGGATGCCAGAGAAAATATCATTTTCTCCTAGTATTTTAAACATGCCTTTAATTTGGGTTGAATGGATTTGTGAATGATCAGCAATAGCATTTCATTGACAAAAACTATTTTCCACCAAGAAAACAAAAAAGGTATTTTAACCTCCCACCCAATTCATTTTCTAAAAAGAGTGAAACGTGATTTTGAAAGAGAATTGCATACATCGATATCGCATGAGTGGGAAGCAGAAGCCGTCAATGAATCATCTCCTTTCTACAACTCTCAAATCAATCCAGACACATGTCAGGTTGATGTCCATGGTGTGGGACCATTTCCCTGATTGGATCCTCACTTAAGGTGTGTTGGGATAAGGGAGAGGGGAGAGTTTCTGGCACCTTCATCTTCAATCACAATGAGTATCCATGATAAACTCAGCCATAAAAACATTCATTCACTAATTTATTATTTTATTCTTTCTCTTCCTTCCACTTTTGCTCGTTAGACAATCTGCTGTGTACCTACTGGGTGTTGAGTCCCTTGCTACCTATGGAGCATCCAAAGACCAATAAAATACAGTCTCTGCATTTTCTTGAACTGGGTTTATTTATGAGAGACAAGGCTGGGTTCCTTTCCTTGGGGGAACTCACATTCTAGTGTCAGCTGGACAACTGAAGACACCAGAATCCAGCCTGAGGTAAGGGTCAAGTCAAAGGTAGGATGGGAGGAGTCGAGGCTCTGTACCAGGGACCTGAAGACACGAGTAGGGGAAAGGTTCTACTTGTCTCCAAGCCCCAGTGGGCTGCCTTGGGGTGGAGGGGTACAGCCTTGGTCTGCGGGACTCAGGTGGGTCGGAGCAGGACAGAGGGACCAGATGACAGAGCATAGTGTTTGTCAGAGGGGATGCAAGAAAGGACACATGCATTGCTCTTTGCATGGAAATATTGATTATTTGAGACTCTGAAACCCAGACTGAGTCACATCCTCTGGTAGGAAAGCCCCTGCCCCAGTCCCTCTCTGGGGTTCAGCCGAAACACTGGAAACAGACGAGGGGCCCCAGCACGGTAATCACACTGCCAGGATTTTTATTCTGACCAGGTGTGCCCCATACAGGCCCCTGAAGTTGTATTCTGACTCCTGGGGCTTTCTAAAGACTTGAAAACCAGATTTACCTACAGGTGAGACTGCTACAGAGTACACGGATCACAGTAACACACTGCTGTGCGAAGATCAGAAGAATGGTCAGGTTCTGGTCTCTAGTGTCCAGTTAGATATGAGGCTTTGGGCAAATCGCATAACCATTCTAAGTCCAATCTTACTTCTCCCTGAAGAGAGGACCATTACTCACTCCACCTAAGTGCTATTAAAAATGAGTCGGGGTATGTTCAAACACTTAGTAATCTGTCATATATATTATAAATATGAAAAAGTAGCATCATTTTAAGAATGTATTGGCCTAGTCACACCTAATATATATGTTCATGAGCATAAATAATATTTGGATATCTATATGCAGTATTATATATGCCGGTATATGCAATTGGATTTAAAATGGGTCTCGGAGTACTACTTTCACTCTCGTAGCTTTCTGATGGCCCTGGAATCAAATTAGTCAAAGGCTATGATTGCCACGGGGAAAGATAACTTTAGGAATGATAAGAATTGCAATATCAGTTAGTACCAGCTTGTTAATGAAACTTCAAAGTTGAAACCAAAGTGGGATCTGCAGATTGCTCCAGAGAAAAAGTCCTGTGGTTCTGCAAATCTTCTTTCTGTCTTTAACGAACGCTTAACCTCCCTGCACTTCAACTTGGGCATCATGGCCAGTAGTCAATTTTCACTCTAGTTCATGTATTTTTTTTTTTTCCTTTTAATCCTGAAAATCTGTAGCCACGTCGTCAACTCCTTCTTAATTATACCATATTCTTTACATCTGTCCTGCTAAATAACTCTAATTGAAATAGCACCGGCGTGAATTTTTGTAATGTTCCCCCCAAGACATCCCGAAAGTGACTCACGAGAAAACAGACTGAAGTCACAGCTGGAAGCACGTCAAGGATCATTTCCATTTTTACATGATTAATTTGAATTTAATATCTTAAATCAAAACCTGATTAATTTAAATAAAATTTTGATGGTGCCCTGCTTCTAATATACATTGCAGTAATTAGATTCGGCTTAATGTGAGTTTTTTTACATAATTAAAAAAAAGGAGGAAGTGAAGTGTAACAATGCAATGTTGATACAAATCCGTCTAAATATATATAGGGGACCGCGGTTCTGGACATTAGTCAGGTAAAGAGAGGATAGCTAATTGAAAGGGCTTTAGTAAGCCGAGAATAAGCGTGACTGTTCGGGACTCATCCCATATCTATAGCAAAACATCTCACTCTATGATCAAAAGCAGAAAAACTTTTTGTTCCAAGCAACTGATACCCACAGTGGGCCATAACACCAAGAAGCAAAGCATGGACTTGATGCTGTCTCCAAGCGCAAAGGTTCATTTTCTCCACTTGTCAGACATGGATAGAGACCCCCTATGTCCAAGGGTCCTGGACAGAGCAGGTGCCGACATTGCAGACTGACAGGAGCGTCAGCTCCAGTCAAGCAGGGACACTGTATGGACTGTTACTAGCCCCTATCCTTGTAGACAAAGCCTCTGGGCCAACCCCGGAGGAGCTTGATTTGTACAACCTGCCCCACTTGAGAACATGAAATGAATCCGGGGGTTGTTACAAGCTTTCCCCAAATCTAGACTTCTGTTTAGCCCAATTCCATATACTAGGAGGTCCCCTAGAAATAAACATTCATATCCAGACACCATGACTGAGTGACCATATTCCAAAGAGATCTAGCCCAAAGTTCTTATTTTAGAATCAAAAGGAAGCAGCCCGATCGAAAGAGTCCAGCCCCCTTACCAACACAGATTCTGAACATTTTTTTCTAAACCAAGTCTTGGCCCTAATTTGCCTAGTGACCCTAGACAAGAAGGTCACCCACAATGGAAAGTACTTGTCCATGAGGAACTCACTCTGCTGACCCCAGTCTAGAGAAGGAAGGCTCAGAGATCCTCCCTGAACCAGAGACCTGAGGTTGCTGAGCTGAGCCATATACCAGGTTTCTAAGGTGGGCGCATCTGATGGAAGGGTCCCCAGTGGCTTCAGCCAAAGCCACTGTTCTCAGTGAGCTCCAGGGCCCATTCTTCACTAGCTTAGGATGTTTATGGACTTCTGTGAAACTCAGAACCAATAATGCTGAAGGAGGCACATGACTTGATGACAGAGCAGAGCACAGATAGAGACCGACACCTTTATTTTACATTCCATGTTTAAATGAGGTCATGCAGTATTTGTCTTTCTGGGTCCAGCTTATTTCGCTTAGTATAATGTCTTCCATGTTCCAGGCCCCTCCACTTTGTCTAACCACACACACATACACACACGAATCCTGACTATGGGAAGTGATAGATGTGTTCATTAGCTTGATTGTAGTGGTTATTTCACAGGCATACATATACTGAATCATCAAGTCATACCCTTTCGATGTATGCAATAAAACTTTTAAAAGAGCCCAGTGTCTCTTACTTTTATTTCTTATTAATTTAGTGTGTTTGTTTTGTTTTGCTTTGCTTTGTTTTGTTTTCTTTTGTTTTAAGACAGAGTCTCGCTCTGTCGCCCAGGCTGGAAAGCAGTAACGCAATCTCGGCTCACTGCAACCTCTGCCTCCAGGGTTCAACCGATTCTCCTGCCTCAGCCTCCAGAGTAGCTGGAATTACAGGCACCCACCACCACTCCCGGCAAATTTTTGTATTTTTAGTAGAGATGTGGTTTTGCCATGTTGGCTAGGCTGGTCTCAAACTCCTGACCTCAAGTAATCTGCCTGCCTCCGCCTCCCAGAGTATGGGATTACAGGTGTGAGCCATCGCACCTAAAATTTTATTAAATTAAATGAACCTTTGGAATCGCCTGAAGAAAACAATTAAATACCGTAGTATACGCATATACACAGAATAGTTTGCTTGTAATGGTAACAACTGCTATTATTGTACCAACTTAAATGTAAAATTTCCTCCAAATTAATCAACGATATTTATTAGCTGCCTTCTATATGCATAATATTATGTACAGAGTTTAGGTCTTCATAACTTAGAAACTGCAAAATAATGCTCTATACTGTAAAATCACTCATACCACAGAAACTTACTACATTTCCCTTCTTCCTTCTTTCCTCTCCCTTCTTCCTTCTTTCCTCTCCTTTCTTCCTTCTTTCCTCTCTCTCCCCTCCTTTCCTTCTGCTGTTCTTCCTTTCCTTACTCCCTCCCTCCCTTTCCTCTTTCCTTCCTCCCTCCTTCGCTATTTTCCTTCTTTTCTTTTTTTTTTTGAAATGGAGTCTCGCTCTGTCACCCAGGCTGGAGTGCAGTGGCGCGATCTCGGTTCACTGCAAGCTCCGCCTCCCGGGTTCACACCATTCTCCTGCCTCAGCCTCCCTAGTAGAGTAGCTGGGACTACAGGTGCCCTCCATAATGCCTGGCTAATTTTTTTATATTTTTAGTAGAGACGGGGTTTCACCGTGTTAGCCAGGATGGTCTTGATCTCCCAACCTCATGATCCGCCCGTCTCGGCCTCCTAAAGTGCTGGGATTACAGGTGTAAGCCACCGTGCCCGGCCTTCTTTCTTTCCTTCTTCCTTCATTTATTTCTTCCAACAATGCAGTGCCCTAACCGCTAGTCCCTGAATGTTTGTCCAGGCACCTTACTCTCCACAGGGCTTCAAAAAAGAGAGAAATTAACACAGGGCATGCATGTCTCTGAGGGTGAGGACACAGGGGCCTGGAAAGGTGATTGAGGAAGACACTCACCAACATTTCTGTCTACTTTTAACTGGCCTAGGTTCACATTCAGTTCAGTTTCTATCATTTAATTTTTCCTCAAAGGGTTTGATTTCAGTCTTCCACTGCGAGTTTTAGCCAGGAGCATGACGTTTGAGAGTCATTTAGAACACGGCTGTGCCTTGTATCACGAAAGGGAGTGAAATCTTAATCTCGCACGCATTTGCACAGCTTAGTGTATGTAAGGGAGACCGTTTAGTCATTTGCTTTGAGCCAAAATGGACAGAACATACTTGAAAGTCACTTTCAGACTTCCCTGCAGATTCCCTGTGGCGTCTGCACTGTGGAGTTACTGCAGCTGTCTACACTACTACTAATAATTATTATAATTATGATAACTGTTTCCAAATTCTGACACCTACATATGTTGCATACTGTGCTCACAATTTCCACACAACATCCCTGCGTAATGTGCGTTGTTCAAACCATTTTATAAACTTGGAAACTGAGCCTCCTGGAAATAAACAACATCACTGGGTTCCCACACTGGTTGGAACCAGAATCCAAGCTCAGCCTTGGGTACCCCTTGTTGTGCAGCTGGGCCAGGCCCCTCTGTCAATCCGGGTACACAGATAATTGGCCATTCCCTTTGCTGGGGGCCAGGGCACACTGACTCCTCTGCAAACATGCACCTTTGAAAGGACTTTGGTGAAGATCAGCCGGCCTGTGCCTCACCAGCCTAGGCATCTTCTGACACATCAGTTGACAAAGAAAAAGAACTCAAATAAGGGATTCAAGGAAATCGCTGATTTATTATTTATCACAAATGGTCTAACACAATGACTTTCTAATCTGACAGCCGGGACTTTTGATGACAATCAACAATTTAATTTCTTTCTAAATTTAGATTTTTCCCTTTTCTGCATCAAACACCAAAGCTGGCTAAAAATAGTCACACAGTGAATGCTAGAGGGGAGAATTTTACCTCTTATGTTTTTTTCTTTCTTTTTTTAATGTCAAAGTTAAAGTCAAAACAAAATTAATCAGGAGAGGTTATCTATAATGAATCACCATGCGGCTCAAGAGAAAAGGGTCGGGGGGGAGGATATCTTTGCCAGCAGCCGAAGGAATGTTCTTTCAAAGAGTCACATTAGACTATAGGCTCCATGAGAAAGATTGCAGATCTTCCATATTCAGCAGCATGAATCAAAACTCTTCAGCTCTAGTCTAACTTTCTTTTTTTTATTATAAAGCAGCGGGGGTTGGGGTTTGTATGGGCTGTGATTTAAATGGTTAATTGAAAGGAAGCCATGGTGAGCTGTTTCAGTCTACAATATTACTGAGACAATCTTATCTGAGCTTACAGAGTTATTTCCAATTTGTAAATGCTGTATGCATTTCTACCAGATAAAACATTTAAAAATCCCAGACCCGAGTAAAGTGACCTTGCTGTTCTAGAGCCTTCCACACCTGCCCCTTTCTGCCTCTCTACCTCCTCCTGTTCTGATGCCCCCCCACCCCTTACCTCCACTCCTCCCCTTTCCTGTCTCTGCTGGGAAGTCAGGTCACTACTCAAGCCTCCCCCTTAGGCAAATAAACTTAGTCATCAAGTGGTGGAATGAAGTGTAGTCTTGTCTGTAAGACTCATTGGACAGAGGAAAAAACTGAGGGTCAGAGAGGGCCAGTGACTCACTGAGGTCTTGCAATGAGAGAGTAACATTGTTGGGATCAGAATTCAGGCTTTGTCCCTCCTAAGCCCAGAGTCCTTTGGGTGGCATAGAAATCCCCAGAGGAATTGCCCACCGTGATATTCAATATGAGGTGACATAAATTACATGTTAGAGAACCAGACCCATTTGCCCCAGTTTCCTGGCTACATCAACGTGATTTCACAATTCCAGGAAATCCTTGCCCGGGAAGAAAAAAAAGTTGTAAACACCTTTATTATTTATTCTAGGAACTTCCAAGAAAACCCATGTAAAAGAACGATAAGCTACTCTTACTCTTCAATAAGTAGCAGTAAACTTGGAGTTTACACCCCACTCCAAAACTTGGAGTTTTGCCACCCCAAGGTTGGCAAAAATCTTCAACTTGCTACACCCACCACCAATCTTAGACGATTATCTCTGGACCCACTTTTATTCCTAATCGGAGAACCATAGTGTAAGGCCCACCTCAGACCAGCCACTAGAATCTCACCAACATCCAGTAAGACTCTGTTAAGATCGTGCTTTCTGTGAGAGTCACTTGGTGTTGTCTTGTGGACAGGTTGCGTTTGAAGAGCCAGCATTCGACATGGTTAGGACGTGGCACCATGTATGTGTACTGATGAGAGGATGCAAGGCCTGGATGATAAGCAACAGGAGAACCGCCAAGATACAGCAGGATGAAGTCTCCGTGAAGCAGGCAGTCTCACTTCCGGAGCCACGCCCTAAGTCCTAACAGAGGGCAGACATGGCGGCTCTGGTAGAGAGAGGCGGTCTTTGTCCTCAGGGGCTCACAGTTCAGTGGTGCCGAGGACTCTTTGACACACAGTAGTAATGCCTCATGCCACATGGGGCATTTGTGAAGAGGGAGATGGTAGACCCAGAGGAGGGGTAGGTAAATTCTTCCTATTGGATGGGTAAATGCTCCTTGTCAGGTGATTTGACCTGTCAAGGAGCACCTAGAATGAGAAGCTGGGAATGGCTTTCCATGGACCGTGGCACCAGCTGCTTTGGGATCCGGTGTCTGAGGGACAGTCTAGGCACTGTTGTCTTCTGACTGACTGGATGTGGGGAAGTGCCTTATCTGTGAAAAAGAAAAATTGTAATAATACCCACCACAGCCGATACAGTGGCTCCAACATGCTAAGCATGGAAGAAAGCCTCCGTAGGGTAAAATACATTATCTTAGAAGTTTCAGTGTGACCCTAACAGCCTTCTGATTAAAGACCACAATCCAATGGCTACCCTCTCGTTAGAAAATCAAGTGTGGATTTCAGAGAGATCAAGTTATTTCTGACCCTAGCCGGCTGGGTAGAAATGACCCTGTCTTTTCTCTGTCTGAACCCGTTTCCTTGTCTAGAAGGTGAGTGCAGGGGACATAATGACCTCCAAAGGACTCAGTGGTCTCTCAATGCTGTCCCTAAAGCCCCTCAACTCTGTAGCCCATCACCCGCCTCATCTTCCGGGAACATCACCTTTGCAAATTCATCTCTTGCCTGCGATACGAGGAATATCTCCGGCTTTGTTTCTCTATTATAATAGATGTAAATTAATGTTTTGCCTTTGTTTGCCGCGGTAATCATAGAGGCAAGTGTATATTCCTAACAGCTATCTTATTTTCAATTTGCAAAGCATACTGTGCTTAATCCCACGAGCCAGCCCATGGCTCCAGATATGAATTTTAAAAGATAATTAGCCCAGTGCAGGAGGTGCTCTCTGAGACAAGGAGTGTGCACCAAAGTCTGGTCAGAAGAGTCCTTTGGGGGACCCCATTGGGTCACAGATTCTCCACCAACCCCCGTGGTTTATTACTTTTTTTTCATTGCTGCTGTCTTTGTGAGAACCAGATGATTTGTTCATGAAAATTTAAATCATGTTCATACTAGAAGCTGAAATTTCTTTTTTGGGTTGTTATTTGAGGATTCTCCCGCCAGCCTCCACCAATATTTTTTTATGATATTCGTGGCAGGTGACAATTTATTTTCTGTTTTCTTCTTTTTTTTTTTCTTTATAACTCTAACTGAAAGACAGCACGAGGTCTGTGGTGGGTGGTTGTAATGTTGATACCTATGGCAGATTAAGTGACCATTCATTAGAAAAAGCCACAGAAGGCCCTGGGTCCAAAAGATGAATGCCCTTCCCGGCTTCCACCATGGACTCTGCCTGCAAGAACTTTACCCCCAGCAGGAAATCAGTTACGAAAACAAGCACACGTTTCAACGGGCTGAAGAAACGTGCCAATCTGCCTGCAGCACGGGATATTAGCCGACCGTTCCTCGCACACAGGGCTGGCTTTGCTTTTGCTTGGCTGTCGAGGTGACACATGCACATGAGTGGAACCTCTGTGCCCAGCACTGTGCTGGGACTCTTGGGGGATGCACAGGTGAGCAGGTGCAGCCCACACTGTCAGGAATACCCTGAGAACCTGGCAACACTCCCGGGACTCAAGAAGGCAGGTGGGATGAGAACTACAACAGAGGTGCAAATGGTACCACTGTTATCAGAGCGGGTAGCGTAGATTCCCCCTCACTGCGCATCTGGGACATCTTACTGGAGGAGGTGGCATTTGAGCTCGTTTTGATGAGGTAGCATATATTTTAATCAAATCACATATTCCTGAATCCGGTAACTTATATTTTGATATTATGATCCCCCCAGGAAAATAAAAACTAGAAGATGGTAATAGCTCACATGTATGGAAGGCCACCTATACAGCAAGCATTTCACATCATGTCCTACATATCTCATGAGGACACTGAGATGCTCAGGGGCTCTGAAACATACCCGAGGGCTCACAGCAAGAGGGTGGCAGAGTTGGAATTTGAATCCTGGTAGTTTTGTTACCAAAGGGACCCTGGCATACTGGATTATAGGGGCTATTCCTGCCTCACAGATAGGACAGGTAGTGGAGGGAGAAACACAGCTCAGAGCCCCGTTTAAGGAGGCTGATTGATTGCATCATAAGACACCCTCTGCTGAGGGTTGAAGTTCATCATTTAAAACAGTTTACAACCAATTTTGGTTTGCCTCTGATAGAAGGAGCTGAACACAATTTTGATTATTTGCTTTAATTCAAATCAGGTTAGCAAAATCAGTATATTAGTGCAATTTAAGGACTTTTTTCCCCCTTTATTACATAAGCTAGTGGACTTCCCTTCTGATGAGTGAAATGTTACTTTGTCTTTAATTCTTGATGTTCACGAACCCTTGTGCTACTGGAAAAGGAGTGGGCATGAGCAACCGTGTGTGTGTGTGTGTATGCGTGTGTGTGTATGTATATATACATATGTATGAGAGTGAAAACCAAACTGAAGTTTCAGATGGACTTCAGAAGGATTGAGCAGGTTTTGAAATGTGTCCTGACTTGTCCTTGGCATTTGTCATATTATCACATGCCTGGAGGTTTTCTCCTGAGCATTTCTGCATTTTATCTAATGTGGTCACACAGGATGTTTGCTATTCCAATGAATGTAAAATATTTTATATAAACTATTTACCAAGGCTCTCTAGAAAGGAGGAAAAGGTAGTTCTAGAGTGTTTTAGAGTATCTCTTCCCTCTAGCTAGGTCCAGAAAGGCTAGTGTCCTTGCCAGGCACATTTCCTTAGAATAAAATGATGGANAGTTTCAGATGGACTTCAGAAGGATTGAGCAGGTTTTGAAATGTGTCCTGACTTGTCCTTGGCATTTGTCATATTATCA
Source organism: Rhinopithecus bieti (assembly GCF_001698545.2). Lineage (NCBI taxonomy): Eukaryota > Metazoa > Chordata > Mammalia > Primates > Cercopithecidae > Rhinopithecus > Rhinopithecus bieti. The sequence goes on from NW_016818964.1 coordinate 6,905,160, forward strand.
CATGCCTGGAGGTTTTCTCCTGAGCATTTCTGCATTTTTATCTAATGTGGTCACACAGGATGTTTGCTATTCCAATGAATGTAAAAATATTTTATATAAACTATTTACCAAGGCTCTCTAGAAAGGAGGAAAAAGGTAGTTCTAGAGTGTTTTAGAGTATCTCTTCCCTCTAGCTAGGTCCAGAAAGGCTAGTGTCCTTGCCAGGCACATTTCCTTAGAATAAAAATGATGGATTAAAGTTGGGACCATTTCATATTAAAAAAACTTGAACTATTAAAAAGCCTCTTGTTCAGAGACTTGTTCTCTTATATTTAAATATACTTTAGTATTCCGGGGAAAAAAAAAAAAAAAAAAAATGCTTAGACCCCATGAGAGGATACATACAGTGCTACCAAAGAAATCAAGTCATAAAATGAAGAACCAGCCTCCAATTGGTGAAATCCTGTCTTGGTGCTAAAAAAAATATGTCTTTACTTAATGGAGTTTTATGGTAACTCTGTAAGACAAGGTAGAGTTAACAAGGTAACTCTGTAAGACAGAAAGAAGTTTCATTAATTATAGTCTGATAAAAGAGAGCTTTGTTATCAAGGGTGCATTTCTTGCACTAGGTGGTCATTTCTCAAACAACATTGGCTTTCTTGTATATCGTGGTGTTTAAAGGGAGGAGTGAACAACTGACCTAGAGATGAGCTCTTTGAGAAGTTCTGTTTTGTGTGATATGAATGTAAAAGAGTGGAGCAAGAGCTATGAAAGAATTTCCAATAATCTCCCCTTGAGAACAGACAGATATTGAATGATGTGATGAGTGAGGCTATGGAACTAGGACCTCTGCCTTTTTTCACCTCTCCACTTGGGCTGGGGAAACACAGTTACCCAGAAAAAGTTCATTCAAAATATTTTCAAAGATTCTTTCCTTACAATCAAAACACTGCCGCCTATGGCAAATGGCACACCCACCTGCCCCCAGGAAATGATGCTACATGGCTCCTGGGGAGATTTCTTTTGGGATCCTTTCCTGCAAACCTGCAACACCCGTGAGCATGCTCTGCAATTCTGTGACTTTCCCTACCTGTCTCATAAGAAGGCAAACTAGGGCTAAGACCACATGTAGTCACAAAACCAGACCTGTTTCCTGCCCTCGTTCTTCCCCTCCTCCACCTTGGATGGATTTTCGTACAACTTTGATGAAAATAACTAGGAGGACATAAAGATCTCTGTAGGTAGATCCTCTTAGGAAGTCCAACATCCCTGGACAGCTGAGGATCCCAGATTTCTTGGTGGACACGTCAACCCAGGAGTCCACTGTGGTGGAGACACAGCTGGAGCCCAGGCGTGCTGTGTGGATTAAATGAGTTAATGTCTGGGAAATGCTCAGAAGGGAGAGTTCTGAACACAGAGAAAACATGTTACTATCATTATTATTCGAAAGGAATTGGAGGTCAATTATTTGCTATCCTACATTAGATGAATCTTTATTTTATCATCTCTCCTACCACAAAAAGTGTTCTCTTCCTACAAAAATGTCTTCTTTTCTAATTTGCCTTGAAGTCAAATCCTAGCAAAACCAAGCAGTTGTTATTAATAGCTACATAAACACCAGAAAATAGGTCAGCACCCTCTTTTTCTCCCAGAAAGACATTGGCTAATACAATCTAGCCCCTGATTGATTTGTTTGTTTGTTTCACCTAGATATGTTCAGCGAACAAGGGAGAAAGTAAGAGTCTATCAAAGCTGAACTTTTCTATTCTTGAGTTATCAGCCTTTTGCTTTGGTTTCCCCAACAATAAAGAAAAGAAAGTATTGAATATTTTAAGGGTTTTCTTGGGACAAAACAGTCTCATGCACACAAAAAGTCAGCCTTTATCTGCTGTGATGTTGGTTGGGAAGTCCAGCACTCCAGCCTGGAAGCTTGTCAGAGACTCTGAGCGTCCTAAAATCAGGAACTTTGTCTTCTTCATCAATGTAACCCCAACACCTAACAGTAGGGAGTTTCCATGGCTGATAAAAATAGGCTCATATGCCGTGAAGTATAAATGGTCATTTAAAAGGCAAGCTAATTTAAAGAGCAAGACCCAGTCCCCAGATCCATTTAATTTTTAATTTTTGGCAGTGTTTCCCAAGAACCAGGCCACTGTTGAATGATTGAATTCTTGCTCATCTTGGAGGGAAAAAGGATACATTGCTGTGGACTTTTCAGAAGACCAAATTTGTTATCTGCAACCCTTGGCCTTCTTTTTGATATTATCTCTTTGGGACCTAATATTAGTGGGTTCATATGCCCTGCTCTTTCACCATTATGGAACTAGGCTTTTCTTCTTCTGCTGTCCATTTAATTTAATTTTCAACCTTGGGTCTTAATGGAAAGGGAACATTTTCTCTTTGACTGCCAGCTTTTCCTGCTCGTTGTCCCTCGAGAAGAAGTCAGTGGACTCTCATTTAAGTGGTTATCCACCAAGGAGTTCATTGACTAAAGCATTGCGTAGACAAACGGAGGACAATGACAAAGTTCTATCCATGTTCTATGGCTTCTGTCTTTCATAGGCAATTCTCTGATGCACTCTGGCAATACTGCCTGTCTACTTTGATTCCTGAACCTGCTGCTCACGAATTAATCTCTTGTTCTTGTTCTTCTGAGTAGGACTGAACTTTCGATCTGGGCAGAATCCCAAGTCCTCTGGCCTTGGGGGAATTATTTGCCCTGTTGTGGACTTTTCTTCTCTGGGACTCTGTTGTAAGAATCTCTGTCAATAAGCTTTTCACAGGAAGGCCCTCCTGAAGGCCACACCCTGGCACCCTTGGTGAGGGAGTGTTTAATGGGTGGTTCAAAACATATTTTGGTAAATGGCCACAGGAGTATTCACCACTTCTCCTGTGTGGCAGGCGTCTGGTACCTAAGGATGCCCAAACTTAGGAAAATTCAGGGAGAAATGTGAGATAAAATTGCTCCAAGTATATCTTTTCTTTTAAGAGTGTGATAACAAAAATAGAGGCACACATAAAAGGATAAAGAAAAAATGAAAACAAGCAGTGAAAGACAACATCCGCTCTCATTTCAGTTTCCTGGAAGCGGAATGTGGTTGGGCAGATGGTGTTCTTTTGTTTCACTAGAAGAAACGGTAAGGTGTAAATACACACGATATACTCAGCAGTGAGGATGGAGAAGGGGCGCGACTCTAGGTGCTCAGTAATTTCTAGGTGGGTGGGAGGTTTTCTTCTTTAGGTTAGGTTGGTCCTGCCTACTGAGATCCGAAGATACTGCCTTCGACCTGACAGCTTCCAACTGGGGACCACGAGCTCTCTAGTGTTCCATAAATGGGCTACCAGGAAGTCTGTGAACCCCCTTACTTTTTTTTTTCTTCTGCAAAATGTTGTAGGTTTCTGCATTTTCTTAGAGGAGTTTTTTTGTGTGTGTTTCACAAGATTAGCAGAAGATTCAATAGCCATTGGCTTCTTGTGTCTTCACTCCATGCCTTCTCAGTTTGCTTCTGTAAAGTTAGTTGCATGTGACTATATGAAGTTGTTTAATGTAATTGCCCATATTTGCATTGTATTGGAGACTTTTCAAAGCTTTCTCACATATAAATATCCCCTTCGAATCAGTGACAGGAGCAGTTACCAGTAGCCCATCTTACAGCTAAGGAAATGAAACTTAACAACCGTTACTTGACTGGCTTATGGCCACACTCATGTCCTGTCAGGACAGAGGTAGGACAGACACTCCTGCCTCCTGATACTTTCTTGTTTGGTGCTCCTCTTACTTACTGCTCTTGCTCTCATTTTTTCTGCCAAAATGGCCATCAGTATCAGTGAGGAGTAGGAAGAATTTGAGTCTAAAACATGCATGAAGTGAAGAGAAAATTGATAAGAAAATAAATCAATGTGTCTCATTCTGGTTAATTATACCCATGTCTGACTGCCCCCTGAGGTTATTTTGAAGCAGAAATAATATGCTATTTACCTCTGCATTTTCAGTACCTAAACAACGCCTCCTGGAGCATAGCAGATGCTCAATTATTTGAGGTGTGCATAAGTGATTCAAAGTATGAAGAAAGAATGAGATACACAAGGCATATGTTGCCTGGTTTCCAGATACCTGCCATTGATACGACCATGGATTTTTAGACGGGCCTTGTCTGAAGTCTCTGAGATGGCCCTATGTCATTACAGGGTGATAGGGAAGTTTGCCAGAAGACTTTTCATCAATGGATTTGATAAAGCCCATTGATAGAGAAGCTCTTATCTCCCATGGTCTTATGTAAGAGGTGTCCACGTCATCCCATCTGGATGCAGCTTTTGAATTATCTCTCTAGGGTATTAGGAGGTCTAGTGAACTGTGCACTTCATCAAATAACTTGCTCTTAAACAAGTCACACACTCCCAGGTGCGAAAGACAGGAAGATCTCCTTTCTCAAATAGAAGCCGGAAAGCAACTACCCAATTCCAACATCCAAAGGGTGGATGAAATGAAGCTGTAAAAACTTGCTCAAAAGAGCTCTTGCAAGTAACAGGTTGAGTTGGGGAAAAGTTACAGTGACTCTAGTAATTCAAGATTCTAAACAAAACAGGAATTAGAGAAATGGCAGTGACAGTTGTCATTAGTAATGTGGTGTGAATCTTAGTCTGACCCCTGGATCCAGCAGAAATCTCAGCTGAGCTTCCAATTTTTACATAAATGGGAGAGTCAACTATACATATTCAAGAGATGTTTGTGAAAATAAATATTTGTTTTTATGATTAATCTTGGCATTACGTGATATGGAATAAAATTCTAGAACTGAAACTCCCATTGAGAATACTGAACATTCTAGAGGTTAAGTCTTTCTCCTACAATTGATCAGCATAGATATTTCACCCCAGCATCAATCAATCATCAAGACAGGGTCATCTCTATTACCTTTGGGGAAAATTTCCCTGGGCGTGGGACACACTTTTCTAAATTTTTAAACGTGTGAAGCAAGCTAAAAGACATAGGCAGAACTAGATTTTGTTGAAAAACCTCCACATTTTTTTTTAAAAAGGAAACTTCCAAGATTGTAGAATTATATCCATCACCTCAGAGATGTTGGGATCTGAAGGTAGCATACCAATGTGTGCATAGAGCTAGTTGATACCAATAAGCACTGGCACTAGGAAAACATGTATTGTCTAAATTTCTCCCCTTTCTGAGGGACTATATTTCTTGGCAAACAGATTGACAGGATAATCCTAAAGACAAATCCAATGCACCTTCCCCACACCCTGGCCCATAAACATAAAAGGATAGAGTCTAGGACCAGGTCAAGATGAAGATTTCAAAATAGAATTCTTAGAGACCCAGCATTCTGGAAACTAGAGAACTTAATGGCTGGGAAGAGGGCATAGATGGGCACACCTCTATACTATGATGCAGAGACAGGCTCTCAAAATGGAACGGGGATGGTATTTTGGTAAATGTCCATCACCTAAGACAGAGATAGTCTCCCCAAATTTTGCACCCTTAATAATGTATTTGCTCCTTAGACCAACACAATAAACTAGGTATAGCAAATATATTTGCCCCTACTGTACAGAAAGGAAACTGAGGTACATTCACCCATTCTTGTCGACTGCCTATATACACAAGGCTCTTTCCAAAGTACATAGATGAGCAATGACTTATAGCTTCCTAAATTGGTTGCCTGATATAAGTGTTAAAGACCATTTTATGTTCATTCTACAGACAGTGAATACCAAACATTTCTCTCGTCTTGACCAAAATCGCACACTTTTTTCCCGAAAATACCAATATGCATTGGAAAATAGGCTCTAGAGCTTTGGCTTAATCCAAGTCACCAGCCCTGAACCTGTTTCCTCATCTTTAAATTAAAATAATAAGATCCCTCTTACATCACTTAGAAGTCTTTGGTGTCATTAAACTAAATACTGAATCCTATTTCAATTGTACATATATTTATTAAATACCTACTGTATGCCAGTAACCATACTGGACACTGAGGCGACAATGATGAACAAGACCCAGGACCCAGTTACTCACTATTCCTCCTAGTGAAGCTCATAGTCTAATGGCAAATGCAGACATTGAACATAGAGCTATATGCATAAGGCATGCAGTGGAAGGGAAAGCATGGAATGGGATGGGAGCCATCACAGGAGGTGTAAAGAGAGTATTAACTACATTGGGAAGATGAGGCTGTGAGCTTTCCATGAAGAAAGTGAAAGAAATGAAACGTAAGCTAAAACATTCGTATACAGGAACAGAAAGCCCTACTTTTATTATAGTATGTGCTAGTATTAGCCTTCCACAGCATTCGTGTTCTATTAGTAGAAAGATCTGTGCAATCTCTGTATCCGGTTCTGGCAGCACTCTGAGGATTCTCCAACATGGGAGAGTGAGGAAGCCACATACTGCCAGATCTTCTCAATCCCACAGCATCATAGATGTCTATGATTTGAGGAACTCAGTCAGAGTAGCCGGTTGAATGGCTGTGGATGGAACCACCGACTCCTGATTGGCATTCTTCCTACTGCACTTCTGAAAGGAAGGAAGAAAAGAAAATCTTGCAGGCACCCACACATCCAAAAGGAAAAAAAAAAGCATGTCATTTGTACCCACCCATGTCATGTCTGCTTAGTGACAGGCAGAAGTACACCCACTCCTGGTGGCCCAAACTCCAGAAGGAAAGTCATGTTGGAGCTGCCCACACTCTCAAGGATGACATGGGAGCTGGGTCAGGAAGCAAGGCATCTCCAGCATCTCAAAAGGCTGGGGAAAGCGGGAGGGCCTAAGTCAGGTGTAATGGGCCAATGTTCACCTCTTCTTCTAAACTGGGAGAGCCTTGAGGTCAGGGATGACCAGAACTGAGTCTGGAAACCTGATAAAGAAAGGTATGTTTATAAGAAGCACTGGGAACAATTAGAAGGGCTTCCTTTTGCATGGCTGCCTTAGGACTGTGAAGCTAGCATAAATGCTGGAAGACTCACTGGGCAAGAGAAAAGGAAGAGCCCCATTCTGAGATTCGATTCAGCACTGCAGTCTCTTGCTTATCTGAAGAATCACAGAAAGCCTGATCTCTCCATGAAATTTCACTTCTCCCATAAAGAGTTCAACCCCTCAACTCCCCAAAATACCATTAAGATCGAATCATTGGGAAATATTTTATCTGCTATTCAGAATTCAGCAAAAAAGGCTTGGAAATCTGCTTATAGACATACCACAACTGACTAAGCCAAACATGGGTGAATGCAGAAAACAAGGGATCCATTCACTGAAGGATTTCCCAGACCTTCAGTTGCCATCTTTGCAAGCATCCTTGATACCTCTCCAAAGCCTTGAACTATCAACGAAAGACCAACAAAAGTCTACGGAAACACCAAGGATCCTGATGGTGCATGTAATGGCTCTAAGAAGCTGAACGGAGAGGAGCAGTGACATTTGAAGTAGTATAGAGCTAAAAGAAAGAAATGACTTGTTTCCTCTTTAGTTTATAATCTTTGTGAGTTTTTTAGAGAATAATTAAAGGCGGTAACACATCACCTATTCATATAGATAAGAATGGGTAGATAAATAGTTGGGTATAAGGAATCTTTTGAAGTTAGTTTCTTTTGTTATCATGGAGCATATTTGACAAGCAATACCCTAACACTTGGGCTGTTATCTGAGGACCTCCCAGGTTGCAAACTTATGCAAGTAGGGAATTGAATATGTAACCTACTGGTTCTGAAGCTAAGCTAATCTGGATTTACATTTGCAACCTACTGGGTTTCATTTATTCAACAATAACAGTATAAAATTATACAGATTAAATGATAAGATAGTAATAATTTGATTGGTAAAATGGGGTCCCATTTGCCATATTAAACAAACGGGACCTGAAAGAATAATTGAACTGAAGAGGCATTTGAAACCTGTCAGAAGACAAGCAAAGGCAACATGAGCTGAGAATACACAGGTCTGCTTCCATGTGGTGGGCCATCGACAAGCCTTCTTTGAGGAGGTGATCTTTGAGCTGAAGAAACTTTTGCTTAAAACACAAGGCAAAGACGGCAAAGGTGGAGAGATGGTGGTAGCAACAGAACATGGTGTGGGAAACTGGGGGCCTGTGCAGTTACATCACATGGTTTAGTTTATCTGAGGAGGTATCCTGTGCATCCTTTGCAGGCCAAGTCAAAACATGTGAACTTCTTCTGTAGATAGCAGGAAGCCCTGGAGTATTTTCGGCAGAGAAATATGTTCAGAGAAACATCTTAGGAAGATAAATCTAACCATGGTGTGAGGGATGTTAGAAATAGCCAATCTGGAGATAAGGCAATCAGTCATGAGGCTCACGCTTTGGGACAGAGGAAAGGTGAGGAGTCTCTGTGGTCCTTGAGGCTGAAAATTCCAGTCTGGTTAGATAGGAGTCCTGATTCCTCAACACCCAAGGGGAGAAACTGGCATGTCTATGTTCTACTTGTTCTCTGATTCCCCTTATGTTAATATTATCCTCTCTTCTTGGCCGGGAGGAGGTACCAGTAAAATTAGGAATGTCAGAATGAGCTGCTTTTTTGGCCCACGCGAGCCACTTACATTTTCAAATCATTCCTATCACTCCCAGCTGACAGGCATAGGACTTTGTTCTGATGCCTTCATTCAGAATGGAGCCTTGCAATGAGGCAGAGAGACCTCCCCCTGCTCGCGATTACCCACATCACCCTCACTCAGACTTGGTTTCTTTGCTACAATATGGGGGGTAATGGGAACACCTTCCCATGTGACTGGGCACACTTAGCACACTGGCTGGCACATGATAAACTCTCACTCAATGCTTCTTGCTATTATAGGTCTGCAATGTCTTACCTACAATTCTGGAAGCCCAAACACCCTGAAAGCTTACATTTTATGACTTATTTGACTGCAACAACTGGCCTGATCTGAACTCATTAGGCAGCAAAAGTTGACCTGGACTGACACTGGGATGTTGATAGTCTTCATTTATCCTACTTGGTGTGCAAGTTCATACATTTTTCTGCAGAAATATTAATGGGCTTGATTGCAGGGCACTGCCCCAGGCTCCACTGGGGGTGTTATATAATACTGAGTGCATGCAGCGTATTACCTTTCTAAATCTGAAACATGCTGAATGCCAAAGGGCTCATGGCCTCAAGGTTCCAAGTATGTGGTCATGGATTCACATTGCAAAGCTTGTATCTTTTCAAAGAGTGGTTGGTGGCCTTCACATCTAGATGCAAAAAAGAAGAAACTGTTGACATTGAATAGAGTATCTCTTTTTTTTTTTTTAATTTTGTCTTTTCTTTTATTTGTCAGATGCTGAAATAAAAGTGAGCTTCTGAAATGCCTGTGGGTGGTGCTGGAAGCCCAGGGTGTGAAGCCCACCTCCCACCCAAGGAATTTCAGTTTCAAAAGTCTGACTCTGCTTTTGTCTCGGTTTCCTGTTGAGAAAACGTGAATGGAGAAGAGAATTTGGCTATTCCTCGTCTTAAAGATGGGACACTGAGGTTTTGAGAGTTTCAGGACCTAGTGATAGGTCCTACAGGTTGAACAAAGTGGTGCCAGGACAGTCTTAACAACTTTTGAGTCTTGCACCAGTCATGAGGCCAGAAATAGCTTAAGCGGGGCTTTGGTTCTAAGATCTTCTTTCTTTAGATCCTGCATCAGGTGCACCATATAGTAAGCACTCAGTAAATCTGCATGGGATTGGAATGACTCTGTTTTCTCTCTTTTCTTTCTCTCTCTCTTTCTTTCTTTCTTTCTTTCTTTCTTTCTTTCTTTCTTTCTTTCTCTCTTTCTCTCTTTCTCTCTTTCTCTCTTTCTCTCTTTCTCTCTTTCTTTCTTTCTCTTTTTGGAGACAGAGTCTTGCTCTGTCGCCCAGGCTGGAGTGCAGTGGTGCTATCTCCGTGTACTGCAACCTCCGCCTCCCATGTTCAAGTGATTCTCCTGCTTCAGCCTCCTGAGTAGCTGGGACTATAGGAATTCCCCACCATGCCTGGCTAATTTTTTTATTTTATTTTATTTTATTTTTTGAGATGGAGTTTCGCACTTTCATCCAGGCTGGAGTACAGCGGTGCGATCTCGGCTCACTGCATTCTCCACCTTCCAGCGATTCTCCTGCCTCAGCCTCTTGAGTAGCTGGGATTACAGGCATCCGCCACCAGGCCTGGCTAAGTTTTGTATTTTTAGTAGAGATGGGGTTTCACCGTATTGTCCAGGCTGGTCTTGAAGTCCTGACCTCAGGTGATCTGCCCACCTCAGCATCCCAGATTGCAGGGATTACAGTCGTGAGCCACTGCTACAAGGTGACTGTTTCTTTCTGATATCTTCTCCTTTATCCATTCAGCAGCATAGGGAGGGACACTGAGTATCAAAGAGCAGCCTGTTGCCTCCTAAATGCAGTTGGCAGAAGATTCATGGTGGGATTGGACTAACACAATCAGTGTGTAGGTAAAGTTTGTGTTTGAGCTACTACAATAATTTTAGGGAGTCTGCTGGATCTCTCTTCTTCTTTGTTCTGTCTCCTGAATAATGGGCCAAGATGAGACTCTCTGAGCTTTCCACCCTGAAATACAAACACCAGATTCTTGGGATTAGAGTCTTTGACTTGGAGATTGTGATGTCATGAAAAAAAAAAATCCCCAAAAGGAACACGTCCTCAAGGAAAAGATAAGCAATGTTTTCTGGGTGGTGTTGATACAAAGGATCCTGTGTGAAGAGTTTGGAGACTTGTTTCATTCCACCACCAAAGTACCAGCAAGGGTTCATGAACTGGGGGATTTTGAAAACTCTGTGGAAACTCAGAACCTTCTTCTTTCTTTTTTTTCTTTGTATGTGCATAAGCTGTGTTGGAGAATAACCATACTGCCATCGTTCCAAGGGCACCTCAAGTCCTACCTCATCTGGAAAGCCTCAATTTATTTTCACCTTCATTGTCTGGCCTTCTTGCAATCATTCCCATTCCTCTTCTCCACGGGGCTACTTATAGAGCTTGCAGTGTCGGGGAGCTGTGCATGGGAAGCCTTCAAGGGCTAGTTGGTCTCTCCTATGTTTCCTGGGACGTTGCCATTTAAATAACTTGCCATCCACCCAGAGTTCTGGATCTTCACATATTTAAACAGAACTACTGTCTCCCTATTATCTACCACCCCAATAGGGTAGGGGTGCCATGTTCTTCTAGGAGGATAGGCTCTAACCCTTGGAGTCATTGCCAGCTCTCCTCTCTTTTCTACCTTCTGGTTCTAAGTTGTTTTGGGGTCAAAGAGCCCTTTGAGACTCAATGACACTTTGTCTCTTCCCGCATGGAAACACACATGAGTAATACTATCTTTCTTACCATTTCCAGGGGTCACTAACCCTCAGAACTTCATCCCTGGGCCCCCCACCCTCCATCAGTGCAGTTTCTCAGAGTAGCCCATGAACCACTGCCGGCGCAACCCACTGGAGTAGTTGATTTGTTGGTTTGCTTTAATGCAGATTCCCAGACCTCATCCCTAGACCTACTGAGACAGAATGGACAGAGCAAGGAGGACAGATGAGTTGTCCAGACCACATGGTTAGCATGTGGTGACCCTGGGATTCAAACCCAAGGATTGGCTTCCAAGGTAATGTTTTGATTACCTTGATCAAAAGGGGGTTTGATTAACTAAGCAATCAAACCGTGGTGGTTTTCCAAGGAGGAATTGCCAGGATGATAGAGAGAGAGAGAGAGAGTGTGTGTGTGTGTGTGTGTATGTGTCAGGAAGGTTGCAGGGCAGTATAGTCAGAGTTAGAATGTCCTAAGACTTAGGGAGGAAAGCAATATATACTCAGGTTCTGTCCCCAAATGTCTGAACTCTACAGTGGTCAAGACACTGCTGAGATGTTCCCATTATGAGATGCATTTTCCAACACATGATTTGTTCCAGCATCCCCTCCAGCTTCCTAAGGATACCCAGGAAAAACAAGTCACGGTTGCTTTTATCTGAAAGGCCATACCCTTTTAACCCAAAGTCACTGGAACTCTTGACAATGCTAAGGATTCAAGATCTGCTGCCCCTGAGGGAACAGCCCAGGCAGAGACAGAGGAGGTAGGGCACCCGCGTCCTCACCCCGTGGGACTTTCCAGGCAGGCTGACCAGAGCAGGTTTCTGTGAGAAACTGGTAACTGGGCTGGCTGCCTCTGGCCTGCCTGCCTGCTCGAGACAGGGAGTGACAAAGTGCTGCATCACCTTTTTCTCCCGTGGTTCGGGTGCACGCTGCAGGGCTGGGCTCCAGAGGAACTGGTGGTTAGTTTTGTGGTCACCCAGCAGTTTTATGAAGGCCTTAAGGTGCTTCAAGTACCAGGTGGCCCCAGCGTGGTTTAACTGTCTGGGGGCCCGAGCTCTCTCAGTAGCCACCTAAGTAACGTAGACAAGCTTGATGTGAGAATTGTTCAGTTGGCCATGGCGATTACATAATGCCTTAGAGGTGCAAGGACGATGCTTGCTGTTCAGTAAGATATTACAAGTTCATACATTATAAATTAATAAGTACACCAGCCCTCTTGTGGCATGTGACAGTGAATCTAAAGCAATCGGGTACATCCATCGCCTCATCTGAGAGTCACAGCAATCCCCTTGGATGCCTTGTGGGTTCCATGCTGCAGATGTGGAAATTGAGGATGGTCAAGGGTGAGGGTCTGTCCAACGGACCAGACAACAACTGAGAACCTTCCACAGGTGATGTCAGATTATTATTCCACAGTCCCACAAAACCTGGAGTCTCCCTACTTTGCAGACAATGAAACTTCCCTGTTTGTAGTCTAACTCTTTCCCAGCTAGCCCCTCTCTCTCACTGTAACATCGCTCTGAAAGCTGTGGCTTACAGCTCTCAAGCAGGTAGGATCAAGATGGCTATATTTTCTCTTGGTCTCATTCCCAGATGTTCTGTCAGACAGCACTTCTTAGCACAAATGCAGAATACAAAATAACTCAGACCGCCTTTCAAGGGCCCTCAGGAAGCTTTGGGGTGACATTTTAACTGCCTTTTTCACTTGGTCTCAGGCCTTGTTTTTTATTTATTTAAATATCTATCATAATCTGAGTACCAAGAATATGACCGGGCATGGACCAGCAGCTGAAAACACAGAGGATTAAAGACACAGCAAACACTCATACACATACATGCACAGATTCATTCACACAAACACACATATATGCACACACACACGCACACATGTCCCACCTGTGGCAACAATATTCAACTGGGGAAGCTACCCAGCCTGCTTACTGACCACTTATTGTATATGCACCCAATGCTATGTAAGGCACTTCACTTTTTTGCAAATGTGGCTTCATTGTTTTTCTCACAATTCTTTTTATTATCATCTGTTGTGAAATTACCATCTTGGTGTGCATGGATGTGTTTATAGTTTTGTTCTCACCAGGTATGCATAACCTGTTGATGGCAGAGCCCTGTCTTATTAATCCTTGCATTCGTGTTCATTGATTCACCTTCAAAATGCTTATTGAGTGTCTAGTATAGGCCAGGCACAGGCTAAATACAGACTTGGGGATGTGATTTTGCAAGAATAAATAAATGAATGAACACAAGATGAAGAGACTAGGGAGAGAGCAGGAGTGGAGGCGTTGGGGTGAAAGTCCTTGTCATCTTCCTGAGAAGAGGTGAAGAGCCTGCACTCAGCAGAACAGAGGGATGGAGCCATTGAGGTGGTTTACTGTGCTGGGATTCAGCTCTCCATGAGGGGCCATGGACCAGGGGTAGGCCCATCCACCCCTTTCACCATCAGTATTCACATCTGTAAAGTGATAGCTGTGAGTCTCTACCCCAGAAGGGTCACTGGAACATTGGAGAAGCTCTGACAGGTAAAACACTTAGCCAAGTGCCTGGACATCCCCAGTAAAGTCTAGTGATTATTAAGAGTATAAATAGATGCACAAGCAGACTAAACAAGCATTTGGAAATATGTGCATTTGCATAAACATTTTGGTAATTAAACAACAACAACAACAAGCAAAAAAGAAAAACAGAAGAGAGAGAATTACATAACCAAATCTCACCCTTCATGATTTTAGCTCTCTTCCATCATCTGGAGAGAAGTCTTTGCAAGTTCTGCAATAGAATCTTGAACTATTATTAGAAAACTTCCTTGAAGGTTGAGGGACTCTGACCCAGCCTCTGGAATCATTTGGGTACCCCTGTGTCCAGACCCTGGCCTTCCCCACCCCTGCCCACACCACCCCTATGGAGCAGACTCTCCTTTTCCTTCAGGGCTGATAGCAAGAGACATATAGTTCCAGGTCCCCTGAGCTAGAGGGTAATCCAGCTGGCCAATTACTTGAAATTAAAGTCAGGTAATTTGAACCCATCTGTTGGGCGCCTGACCACAAACCACCTCTTAGCTAACCCTGAGCTGGATCTGATTACTCCCCGAGTGCCTGCCCGGCTTCATTATACCACGGCCATGGGAAGGGAGGAAACCAAGAGGTTACTGGGGTCTTCAGTTAGCGCTTTGTCATTAGCGTGGTTATTACCCTTGTCCTCCCTCCCAGCAGACTTCAAGAAATGGGAGATGCGAGGGCTAGCTGGCAATGGGACCAGAGGCTCCCAGGTCTCACCAGATGGAGTGAAGCCTTCATCAGAAGGGCCAGCAAAGGGCAGGCAGCTCCCCAGACACGGGTGGGTGGATTCCAGGAGGCCAGACTAGGACTCCATGGCTCCATCTCAGATGCACTACAAATGGTTCTTAGGGGCAATTATGGGGAACAGGGCAAAGCTTGGACACTGGCATCAGTAAGTCTGGGTTTGATAAATAGATCTGCCCCTTAATAGATCCTGGGAAGTTTCTTGAACAAGAAAGCCTCAAGTTCTTTGGCAATACAATGAAAATTGTGGAAATTAACTTAGACTGCCTTTCTAGAACCAGAGCAGACTCAGAAGTCTCCATTAAGGGTGAATGTACCTTGACAGTGTCATGAAAGCCAAAACAGAGGGAATTCAGCCACTGGATGATGAGGGGCTCTGGGGCAAGTACCTTGTCTCTATTCTAGGAATTGGAAATCAAAGCTCACAGAAGTTGAGCTCCGATCAAGGAAGGATGAGTAGATGGAAAATCCACCGTATAGATGCAGATGTAGCCATACCATGGGAAGTGAATGGGGAGGAGATAGATATCAGATTCTGGAAATGTAGATAAGGATAACATTGTCTTTATTCCACAGTGTCAGATGGGCTCTCAACCCTGTGACCCCATTCTTGGTAGCAGAGTTTTCTTAGGGAAATCTTTAATACCACAAGAATATGATTACCCATTTCTCCCAAATATGATAACATTTTCAGCCCCATTCTGCATTTTTTCCCTCTGGAAAATTGAGCGTCTTATGCCCAAGAAAAAATGATAAAACTCCATTTGACTTCACTAGGGCAGAACTAAGACAGTCTTTGAACTGAGATTAAGTTGATACATTGAGAGCTTCTGTCATCGTAACAGGATGTCAGGAGAACAGGCAGGGAGGAGTTTATCCTGGTAGCGTCCCTCCAAAGTTCTAGTCAAGTGGAGAGGCCTTTTTGATGTATCAAAGAGAGTGCTATCTTTCGAACTGCATTCATATTCTAACGTCCTATCATCATTGTAAAATAATGACAGAGCTAACATCCAAATTTTTACATGTATTTATTTATGGTTTTCAGTAGTCAAGCGAGGAGGCATAGCTGGCTATCATTCATGTCTGGCTCTAAATGAGCCACGGCACTGGCTCCGTCCACATCTGCTGTATCCATGGTACTGAGATCCTGGACTCTCGTCAGTTGGCATCTGCACTGGCACTTCTCCTCATGGTGGCTGTCCCTCAATATGGGCAAAATACATTCAAGTAAATCTGCCAGGTGATTAAACTTCAGATGTCTCTGAGCCAAGGAAAGTGAGTGTCTTGATGTCAAAGATGGACAGTGCTTTAAAGCATTCCATTTCAATTTCTTCCTCTCTCTCCCCCACACCCAACATTCCTGATCAGTGGTCATCCAGCCCCTCTTTCCATTCCCCAGTTGATGGGGAGCTCACCACATCACAAGTAGCCTATCAGATCTGCTATCCTTGTAAGTTAGGCGATGCAGGAGTTTACACCTGCTCACCTTTCTAACCTCAACCTATGTCACCTCCAAAAGTGCACTGATCTCCAGTCACACTGACCGTATTGTCCTGAGCAACGTTGAGCTGCGTCCTGCCTCGGTGATAGTGAATTTGCTGCTCCCTGTCTGAGAGAGGGGCCTTTTTCATCACTGCTCACTCCTGCCCTTTGGTCTCAGTTCAGGTGGAATCTTTTCACGGACACCTTCCCTGACCACCTCATCTACAGTGGATCTTACTGCCCTGTGACCTCTATCCACTCCCGATCCTCTGAGCCCATCTTCATCCCCTTCATAGCACTACCACTGTGGGAAATGATCTGGCCGATGTATGCATTAGCCTGTGTGTGACTACGTACTGTTTATGCATGTGTTTGCCTGTGCACTACTAACTGTTTAAACACTACTTTCTGTTTAAGTACGTTTTCACCTGTGTACAATCATATATCGTTTGTTTATATGTACCTGCTATCTTAGTCTGTTTTGTGCTGCTATAACACAGCACCACAGACTGGGTGATTTATAAAGAACATAAATCTATTTCTCGCAGTTCTGGAGGCTGGGAGATCCAACGTCAAGATTCCTGTAGGTTTGGTGTCTGGTAAGGGCCTGGTCTCCACTTCCAAGATGGAGCCTTGTTGGTGCATTTTCAGGGAAAGGAACTCTGTCCTCACATGATCCAAGAGCAGAAGAGAAGAGCAAACCCATTCTTGCACTCCTTTTGTATAGCAGCATTAATTTACTAATGAGGGCAGAGCCCTCATGACCTGAATACTTTCCATTAGGCTACACCTCCCACCATGATTACACTGGGGATTAAGTTTGAATATGAGTTTTGGAGGGGACAGAAATCTCCAAACCATAGTACCTGCGTCTTATTATGTACTGGATATGCCTGTGCTTACCTATATGTGATTCTGTACTATCTATGCCTGTGTTTATCTCTGTACTATTAAGGGCTGTTTATGCATGCATTCACCTGGGTACTATCATGTATTTCCTCCTCTGAAGTGCACGATTAGGAGAGAAGAAGTTCCTCTGTCTTGGTCATTTTTGCTTCTCAGGTAGAGTAGCTCTTCCGGGAACCCCTGGAGGGTGTTGGAGAAGGCTGGCAGGCCACACCTGCTGTCCAAAGTCCCTTCCTGAGAGTGAACGTCAGCCTCACCACAATGCCCACCACTACCACTGCCACTGCAGGCTGTAACTCTGCAGTTGAATTTGGTTTCTTTTGTCCATGGACATGTGCTTTATGATGCCAAGTGGGGGATCTGTGGCCTTCTCATCTCTGAAGACAGAAATCAGGTCTCCCCGGTGTTTCCAATCCCTACAACAGCTTAAATGTCTTCATTTTCTTCACAGGAAAAGTATCTTTTCAGATTCTGCTCAGATTTAATTTCCTCTATAAGGAAAATCCACTTCAGTGTAGCTCATCATTCTAGCTCCTTGGCATCCTTTTTGGAGTTTGGGGGATTGCATTACAACATCTCCCATTGCCTCTCCCTCTGGGCTGTGTACACATCAGATGAGGTTGTCTTTGACTTTTTCCAGGTCATTAATGGATACTTTGAAAAGAATCTAATGATTAATTCTTAGAGATCCCACAAGGCTGGCTTTATTAATAAAATTAGTCTTGGGTCTTGAGCTTTTCTGAGGTCCCCTAAAGAAAGATGTTCCAAATATTCAGCCATTTGAAAAAGTATCACAGAAGCAGGAGTTACTCTTACACACATGTAGTTCAACTCCCTCATTCTCCAGATGAAGAAACCATGATCCAGAGAGTTTATCACATGCAGAGGAGAAGTCAGGGAAAGACCTGTGGCTGGTGTGTGGGAGAGTCAAACTTGGAAGCTAGAGGCCACACCTCATGGCCAGTAGGGGCTGGCCTTGCCTTCCTCATCTACAGGGATCAGAGTGGAAGGTGGGGAGACTTTCCCTCTGGCTGCAGTGCCTCAGAATCAGGGGTGAATTCTGATTCTGATTTATGTTGAGCTTTTGAGCTGGAAAAGCCTAAAAGATCAGAACACCAACAGGAGACTGGGCTGGGTAGTGGGAACCGGGGTGTGTGGCCAAAAGTCAGAGGGCCTGAGTGGGAGTGATGGAGGCATTTAGGGGTGAATAACAGCTTTGCCTGTGGCCAACACTGGATTAATAACAACAGAGACTGGAGCAGAGACATTTAGAGGGTTTGAGTTGGAGAAGATAAAATGCTGAGTGTTAACTACAGAGGAGAGACCTCTGGGGCCCCTTGCAGAGAGGTCAGAAGCTTGAGCACATTAATTTCATAGAATTGCATTCAGGAGTTTGGGAGTGGAGAGATGGGAGTGTGGGGATGACTGCCTTCCTCGGAAAGGTGTGTCAGAGAGTGTCTGAAGGTAGAGGTGTAGACAAGCCAATGGGTTAGAGACAGTGGCCATCCAGCTACAGGATCAGTGTGAACAAAGACACAGAAACTAGAATACAAGGGGAGGTAGGGCTGGGAACGCAGCAGGGATGCTGCAATCTTTTTCCTTCACCTTGCCTGCCTCGGCCTCTCCGATGCACAAAGTTAAGTCAAATTCCGCTCTTACCTGGAGTGATCACAGCTTGAAAATTCAGCCAAGAATTGAAAGAAAAATCCGGGAGAAGAAGAAATTCATTCTGAAAGGCATGGAGAAGAAGGTTGTTGAATTGTTTTCATCTTCAAAGAGGAACCTGCAGAAGGAAGGAATCCTCAGTCAAGCCCTCACCCCCATGCCCGCTTCCTTTCTCTAAGTACAACCTGAACCAACAGGGCATGTTCTCAATGTCTATGGCCTTGACTCTGAACCTAAGGGACCCTAACTGGGACTTCACAAAAAGGTGGGAAGTTTGCGAGGAACAATGCCACTAAATGTTACAGGGGCATTGGGCAGGCCCAACTGGGCAGCTTGGCAGTTCTTTTAAGCTAACAGTGCCTCAGTTTCTAAGTCTGTAAAACAAGTGTGATAATAACACCTCCCCCTGCAGATTGTTGTAGATGTGTCATACAGGGATAGATTTGTTAGAGTTCCACAAACTGGAAAGCAACCCATGAGTGTGAAGACCAACTCCTTCCCCCAGCTCTCTTTCCTCCCCAACCCCGACTCCATCGCCATTGTTGAAACATGCGCTCTGGGAAGGACAAGAGAGAATAAATATTTTTAAAAAACAACTGTCTTTCTAATACTCTAGTACTTGCTTGCATTTAATTCTTGCCCTTGTCCTGAGAGGCAGATATTATTCTCTCTAGAGATAAGGAAATAAGACCTAGAATATTCTGAGCCTGGCCTGGTTTCTGCCCTTCAGTGCATACAGAGCCAAGAGCAGAAGTCATGTCTGCCCATCTACCTCCACGCGCCCCTCAGTCTACTCCACGCTGGAGGGTGTGTGCTAGAGCATCTTCCTTGGGTACTGATGCTCAGAGTCAGCCCCAGGCTTGGAAGGGAGCTCAGAGGAGCAAATAAGCCCTGACCCACAGCTAGAGCCAGGACCTGCACAGGCATCATTCACACAGTGTGTCTTCAATTTCCATGGTGGAAGTAGAGCTGCCCATGGGGCAGATGAGAAAACCAAGGAGCAGAGCACTTTCCCAGCTTGTCCAATGCTGCTTAACTACAACAGCAGAGCTAGACACTGGCCATTACCTGCCTGCTAAGTACTTTGAAATATCTGCAGGGACAGAAGTGACAGAAGATAGGACCTCTCAGCCAAGTGAGAACTGCTGCTCACATGGAGAGTGAAGAGGTCACACTGTCCTCAGGATGATTTTTTGTAGCATGCATGCATGGGAGCGCACCTCAATGAATCATCCTTGCAGGGGTTTCCCAGGACCAGTGAAGTAACTTGGGGATACCTTATCTTACCGGACAAGTGGGATATGGGCCTATTGAATACTATCATGTTTCAAGATTCAGCATCCCAATCCGCGTGAATATAGCACTCAAGATAAATCAGTGATATGTCAACACACACAGCACCCAAATCTTAGCAGATCTCCATTAGGAAACACGGGGTGAAACAGACTGAACCAGCTCTGGCGCTCTGTTACCACTATCGTCAGTGGTAATAATTAGTATCACTACTGATTATATTAGTAGCAATAGAACTAATATTGATATCTTAGTGCTAATGTTAGATTTTTATGGTATTCAACTTAATAAAAAGATCTTTGAATAGATCTTCAGCGTTGGCAAATTGTTTGTTTATATTTTACGTCATCCCACTCTTACAATAAGCAAACTTCCTTGATGGTTGTGTGGACCCTAGTTCTTAGTGTCCAAGCTCTATCACTTCCTCCCGGTGTGTCCTTCTGTGAGTCAGTAATGCCACAGAAACTGAGTTTCTTCATCTGTGAAATGCAGATGGTGTTGCCTAGGACCCAGGATTCTCTGGAGGATAAAAGGAGGTGGAAGAGCACTCAGCATGGTGGTGGCTGTGATTTTGTAGACACAGCTGTCATTCCAACGTTGTCACTGTCACCTTGGGGCTATTTCCTCTGCTGTGTACTAGGGTCAGGGCTCTAGGCTGTTCTCAGTGGGCCACTGTCTTGCAATTGCCAAGTTTCCCAGCAGGCAAGCCCCCACCACCACCCCAGCACCTTACTCCTGGCGCTTTCAGGCACCCTGAGGCAAGACCAACCCCAGTACCCCTGGTTGGCCTGCTGAAGCTACGGGTGGTGCCTGCACTGAGGTCCACCACTGCAGGCAGCCAAGGAGGGCCCCTGTCATATGGGCACTCTGCCCACACCCCCCATGATGGTAATGGCTGGCACCTATCCACTGCCTTGTTTCAGAAAGAGATTTCTCTGTCCACCCAAAGAACTCTGTGGTCCAAGTTTTCTAAAGTTCCCCTGCAGGAAATGAATAACCTGAGGTCCTTGAGAGTTACCTTGTCAGACAATCACTCAAATGTAAATGCAGCAGCCCAGATCTCAGGTCTTCAGATTCTGTGCACTTGGGAGCAACCCAGTAGCCTGTGGGTGGGGCCATTCAGGTGCCTATGAGCCTGTATGTAGCTGGTCTAGCTCAACTCTGTCCCTCCTCTCAAACCACGCTCAGGCTGTGAGGCTTGGCATCCTCAGGACAGCCGTGTGCATACAAGTCTCACCCCACCGAGAAAGTCCAATCGTCAGCTTCACTGCTGGGAGCCTCAGACTCAGCTGCACTCTGCTTGAACCTAGGGTCTCCCATTGTGCACGGCGTGCCACGCGACTTGCGGCAGCCATCAACTGCCTGCCAGAGGGGGCAGCCAGTGTCAAGCAGTAGGGGTGAAAACTAACAGGAACCTGGGCTTCCCTTGAGTGGGAAAGGACATTTGGGATTGATTTGAACAGGATGCATTATAAACCCTGGGTTTGCATAAGAGAAGGGCTCATAAGAAGCAATGGAGTGCGTAAGGGAAAGGAAGGAGAGAGGGAGAGGCAGAGGGGAGAAAGGGAAACAGAGAGAGAGATAGAGGGAGAGAAGGGAAAGAAGGGAAGAGAGAAAAGAGGGGAGGTAAGGGAGAGAAAGGGAGGGGAGGAGAGAAGAGGAAAGATCCCTCATTTCCACTGTAGCTTGCTGGCTTGAATTCATTTGGAGAATGGGAGAAAAGGGCCCGTGATCAAAAGGAAGAAGAGAGTGAATTGGGTCCAGCAGCATGGTGACAGTCTCCCAAATCCACTTCCTCCTTTGCTCACGTTTGCCTGTGTGTATGCACTTATGCATCTGTGTGTGAGAGAGAGTGTGTCCCTGTGTGTCTGCGCACATGTGTGAAGAGATTTATTGGTCATCCTGGACCCATGTCCATGGGTCCCTTAGCCCTGCAGGTCTGCTTTCAGCAGAAGCTGGAAGATGAATTCAGTGTCACCACTCAGTGACTAGACAGACAGCCTTGTCCTCTTTGTGGACTTGAAGAAGCAAAATTACCCCCAAAGTTTCACTTCTCTTGCTTCCCTTGCCATCGAGGTAGATTTTGGTGCTCGCCTTTCAGCTTTCAGGAAATGTGCGGGACTTCGTGTGCTTTGGGGCTGGCCCTGGGTAGGAGGACATCAAGGCCGTTCCAAATCAGATCTCCTGAAAGCTGGAAACTCACTTCCCAGCTACAATTTCCTTTGGTGTATATGAAGAAGCAGGGGCTGTGCTCTGTCCCATGTCACAAAGCATTTCTCAAATGCTCAGAGTTCAATAAAGCCCCAAAGTGCATTGTGCCAAGTCCTCTGTCCCATCCCATGATTTAAAAAGTCATGCATATTTTGATTGAAATTTAATCCATATGCCCCTGATTTATTTACAATTAAATCATCAAAATATTATTTTAAGGACTGTTTGATGTCTAGGAAACCTTTTGAGGTCTTTTTAATATGATTTTAGAAGCCTCTTTCGTTAGAAGCCGGAAACTTTGCTTTGCTGCTTGTAAATAAACCCAGTGGAGATGAGTGACTTAAGTCTAGAAATGTCACGACATTTGACAGGGGTTTGAAAACAGTAGAAGTCCTCTTTGCACCCAATAAGAGCTGTATTCAGATTTGCAGAACTTGCCTTCTCAATGTTCCCAGTAGCCCTTCGTCAAGGCATTCAAAGACTACCCTTCGTCCTAAATGTTTCATCAAAATCCCCTCGTTTTCCAAGGGGAAGGTCAGGGATTGACCTTTAGTGGGTACCCTGGGTACTGCATCTGATGCTTCAAAGACAGGACCTCCTATCATTTCTCCTGACAGCTTCCGTGCCATGAGTATCAGGATTTGATTTCACCAATGAGGGGGTGGGATATACAACCACTTAAGTGACCTGTCTGCTGGTAGTCTTCTGAAAATATGGGATTGAGACTCAGGCTGGCCAGACACTCAGGGCACTCCACCCACATCACCAGGCCAACTCTCCACGTGCAATAATACGAAACAATTGATAAGTATTGGAATGATTTTTGCATTTGTTTTGAGCTTTGCACATGTGCAAATATTTTAAACAATCATTGTGGGCGTTGCCAGGGAGAAATGTACATGAAGATCAAACAATAGCGTGCTGCCAAGGTGGTGATACTTATGTTAAAGTTGTGAGCAAAAATGATCAATTATTTCATAATTTTATTGGATTTTCCCAACACATTGTGAAGAAGGTGAGGCAAGAATTATTAATCATACTTTAAATATAGAGAAACTGAACGAATAAATTAAGAGCACAGAAGCCAAGGATTTCTCTTCCTATTAGCAGAGGTCAGAAAGGAGCTAGTCCATCAGCCTAAAGGGTTGCACCTTTGACATGGGCATCTGGCAGCACATTGTGAAACTGTGCTCTCTAATTTTCTAGCTACTAGCCACATGTGGTTATTTACATTCAAATTAATTCAAATAAATAAAGTTTAAAATCCCATTCCTCAGTCACACCCACCACATCTCAGGTTCACAATAGCCTCCTGGGGCAGGTGGCTGCCATCTTGGACAGCCCAGCAAGGGGATGTTTTCATTACTGCTGAAGGCCTTGCTGGACAGTGCACATCTGAAGACTCTGCATCCAGACCACCTCCTTGGGGCATTTTAAATTAGTCATGTGGTCCGCCCCATCTCTCTTTTCCTTTCCTTCCTTCAACAAGCTGCCATCGTCACTACCATCTGGGGTCCCTGTGACCTCCCTGTCTGTCCCCTTCTAATGCCTGGCCCAGGGGCAACCATTGTCTAAACAGTTGCTGGAAGGCCAGGAAGGGCCTTGGCTCCTGACAGCTCCAAGACTGTCAGTGGAGCAGTGCAGCCGCCTGCTCTGCCCTGCTGAGTTTCAACTAATCATCCTCAGTGTGGAAGAAAGGGGTTCCGGGGGGGAGGAGGAAGGAGACTTCTGGAAGGTGAGGCACAGCAGGGTGATGAAGAGCTGCCAGGGAGCCAGACATCTGTGCCCAGACAGATAGAGTTTCACCGATACAATCTTTGTTACTATCCTTGTGAGAGATAAACAACTTGCAGGAGCAGCGTGCAGGGAGGAAGTGCCCTGCTGAGAAAGTGGTGTGCAGAGGCCAGACACTCAGCCCCTGCGGTCAGGCCCAGGGTGAGGAAGGCGGGGGAGGGGAGGAGGCAGCCCGGGCCCCACACAGGTGACAGGAGTCACGGTGCCCACCGCAGATGTCACCCAAGAGAGACGTGTGAGCCTTGGCACATGAGGGAGTAGAGGTTCTGTGAGAAAGAGGGGAAAAGAAAAACAACAGAAGGAAGGTGGGGCTGAGCATGTTGAGCTTTGTCCTGTGTATCCAGGCTAAGGATTGGGATATAACCTGAATCTGCTGCTTACCCAGTTACTCTGCAGTTGAGTAACTTCTCTAAGACTCAGTTTTACCATCGAAAAAAAATGGAAGGTCTGTTTTCAAGATACATTGTCACAGTGTGGCAGGGTTTCTCCTTGAGCAGAATCAGTAAGTTGTTCTTCCACGAATCAGAGTTCAGATGGAGGATGGATGGATGGACGGATGGATAGAAATTCTATTAAAGCATTTTGTTTTGTACAATGGGTAGATGCATGCCTTTATTTCCCAAAAGACTAGGAGCTATTCCAATTAAAGGGATGGGGCCGATTCATTTGTAAATCTTCATGGGCAGCACAATTCCAGATATACCTGCTCAGAAAAAAAAAAAAAAAAAAAAAGAGAGGAAGAAAAAAAGGGAGGACAAGAGAAAAGGAGGAAGAGGATACAATGGGAACATATTTTAAACTTCAAATTTATTTATATACGAGGCACTGTCACTAAGATTTTGTCTGTGTGGATCGACTTTGGAGGATGGTGATACCTTCAGATCTGAGTTTGGGTTTAGAGTGAGATTGCAAATAAAAATATAGGATGCCCACTTAAATTATAATTTCAGAAAACCAACAAATATTTTTTTCTCAGTATGCCTATATAATATTTAGCTCACATTTGTACTCAAAAATATCTTGCTCATTTGAAATTCAAATGTAACTGGATGACTTGTGTTTTATATAGTAACCCTAGTTTTTGGAGGAAGAAAAAAAAAAGTAACAGGCCTTTGGACTTGTCATTAACCTACACATGGTTGAGCACATTTCACCAAAGAGTTCCTCAGTGGGATTGGGAGCAAAAGCCTAGTTAACGATAAAGGCACACTCTGCTTCCTGTTTTCTATGTTCCTTGTACAGGCATCTTCCCCCAGGACAACCCAATCACTTAGTCAAATACATATAATAGAATGCTAAACATAGCCAATGATTTCTAACACTAGTGACCTGGAACTTCTGGAGGGATTTGGAAGTTTCAAGGTGAATGGAAATGTCGGAGTGAAACGAAATCTTCCAAGTGAATGAGAATGTTTAGCATGCATTAGAATGGGCAGAATAAATTGAACACCAAACATTCAGTGAATGATTCAAGTCTCAGCCAACCCTGGTTCTAATCTTCATTTGTGCTCCCACCTAAGGGCAAAAGTGACCCAACAGAATTATCTGAAACCCAGTAGAGAGTTCTGAAATCATTTGTTTTTTATTTATTTCCAGCATGCCTTCACCAATTCGTCCTGTCACGCATCAACACTTTGTAATATTAATTCTTCTTCTCTTAGGTCTTAATTACGATCCCCATTTCTCTATCACATTCCCATGCTCGTGGAACCCATTATTTCTGAGTTGGTCTTTTCTTTCTATTATTGCCTACCTTATAAACACCTCCCTTTCTGCACTAAGTCCTATCGTTGACAATAATTTGGTCAATCTAAATACACCGTTTATTTCTGCCTTTTATTCTGTGTTTCTCCTCCAAGTTCCCGATCATGAGAAGTTCATTAGAGAATTCCTCCAACATAAAAGAATAATTAAAGGTGTGTTTTTCTTTTAAAGAAGTAGGAACACTAAAAGGCATGCATTTTTAACATTACAACTTATTTGTGTGGATGTATTCATATTCTCTACCTACTCCCTTATACTGTAACACTTTTTCTGGGAATATTTGATCCCATAAAGCCCTTTTTTCAAGACACCTCTCCTTTCCATTCTGAAATGATCTCTCTCGAGAGTGGCAGTGATGATACAATAGGTTGGAGTTGCTATTATTAAAAATTACTACATTTTTTTTCACTATGTTTCTTTCGTTACCCAGTGGGATTTTGATTCCAGACATTCTCCTTGCTTGACATCCACTGGGGAAGTCATGAAACCATTCATTATTTAAAAGTTTGGAAGCCACAAGTACTACTGTATCTAACCAGATTGGATTGACTTTTTAGCTCTTTTGATTAATAATTCATAAACCTGAGGATATGTGAATTGGGTGAGCACTAACCTGCTAACAAAAGAAGAGTAGGAGATGAATGTTAACATGGCTCTTGTGTTACTTAACACTTCGGACCAACAAAACAAACCCATGTGTCATGGAACCTGTTTCATACTTTCAATCCCCAATCAATATTTCATGATTAACGGGCCCATATGTTCACACAGGTCCCCTGAAGTACAAAATTTGCACTTGCATCTCCCATGTGATGGTGTACAAAATGCTTCCTCCAAAAAGAAAGGATTTTGCTTCCTCTAATGAGAATTATGTTCAATTCACTTTCCAGATTGTCTGATTGTTTTGTTTTTAACTTTTCCTTCTTGGGTTTCATTATAAGGCGGACATCCTCACTGTACCCAGTAAGTGCTCAGACATCACATCAAACAATTGAAAGTTTCTGCAAATGATAACACTTGTAAGAGAGGGTCATGTAATTTACAAATGACATGTCTGTTTGAAACCTGGTTAGTATTATGCACTGTAAAAACTATTTCAATTGGCATCTGAGGACCTGGGCTTGTGCTTTGTCTGTCATTGACAAGGTGTGTGACCTGGGTCAGGCAACTGCTTTATCTCTCTGAGCTTCATTCTCTTTTGCATGGTGACTAAAGCCACCCTTTTAATATCGCTGTGAAGAATGGAGTAAGATTATGTGAAGCACCTACACAGTGTCTGGTTTATGGCCGTACCCTCCTCATTTATTACTTTAATGTGTGTGGAATGTTAAATGTTATTAATGTGATTAAATATTAAATATTATTAATGTCATTTAAGTTATTTTATTAGTCAATAAAACAAGATTAAGTCACACTGTTGTGATGTACAATGTATCAAAAGCACTTTATAAACTATAACATCTTGAAGCAACTGTAAGGGATCACCATGAGGTATTATCTAGCATTTAAAGTGGTAGTTATGCTTTCATTTTGATGTTGAAGTGATCCACATATTTTCTTTCTATGAAAGTGTATCAGAAGAAGAGGATTAGCTTATTATTATTATTATTATTATTATTATTTATTATTATATATTATTTGGAGACGGAAGTCTCGCTCTGTCGCCCAGGGCTGGAGTGCAGTGGGGCCGCGTCTCAGGCTCTCACTGCCAGGCTCGGCCTCCCGGGTTACGGCCATTCTTTCCTGCCTCAGGCTCCCGAGTAGCTGGGACTACAGGCGCCTGGCCCCACCTCGGGGCCCGGTAGTTTTTTGTATTTTTTAGTAGAGACTGGGTTTCACCGTGTAGCCGGGAATGGGGTCTCAATCTTCCTGACCTCGTGAATCCGCCCGCCTCAGCCTCCCAAAGTGCTGGGATTACAGGCGTGAGCCACCGCGCCCGGTGGATTAGCTTATTAATTAATAAGCCACAGGGCATTTAAAAAATAGAGCAAAGGAGAATGCATTCCACCGGTTTTCTCAGAAAACTCCTAACTTCTGATTGTGTTGGGTCAATTTCAGTTTACACCTAGAAGATTTCACTACGAAAGCTGCTACTTTGGAGTATCTGATGAATAGCCAAAGATTTCACAGATTTAGAATTAGCAAACAAAACACAATCAACAACCTGTAAGATACCCTGATGCATAAGGACTCACAGCAGAGCACTTCCTTCAGAAGACCTCTGGTTTCTGACTCCAGGAATCTGCCTTCTGCTCCACAGCCACTCCAAGGTATGGTGAGAAGTAGGATTGGATACTGGCTTTTCGTTGAGGAACACACTGCAAGAAGACAGGCTTGGTCTAGAATTTACCGTAATTTTTTACAAGTGTATAAACTGAAGTCTGAGCATATTCAACTCGGACTTCTCCTTATCTATCAATCCTAAAAAAGAATAATTTACTTTCCAGCGCCATTCCTAATATCCTCAAGAAAAAATGTAGAAGAAAGTTTATATTCTGGCTTCTTTCGCCAGTGAGTTAAAAGGGAAGTCAGTATTACTCCCTCAATTTTTCAGAATATCGAATTACCTAAAACTTCCATTCTTAAAACTTTGAGGTAAGGGATCGTCGTACAATGTTCTTTTGTCTGTGTGATTATTTAGGCATCTTGAAAACCATAGATTTTGTGTGTGTGTTTGAAGGGGAAAAGATGAGATCTTCCCAGACATGTAACATGTTCGAGCCTATAGTTAGACCTAAACTTGCCTCTTTCTTGCCTGTAGTTAGACCTATACTTCCTTTTCCTTGTTTAGAGGCCTGTAATGCAGAGGTGAGCACAGTTCTACACCCTCACCTTTCTGACACCCGCCTCTCAGAATACCAAGGATTAAAGGAAGCCTGGATGTACAGCTCAGAATCCAGATCCCAGCAGAGAGAGGTGCGCATGTCCTCTCTGCTGTGTGTTGGTGTTGGTGGGATTTGTAGCCAGCACCAACCTTCCACTCCCATTTGTCAGGAGCATAAACAGAAGCCAGGACAGGGACAAGGTGACATTTGATGAAAGTCACACAGCCATCTTGAGTCACATTGGGGTCCAGCCCTGACCTGCCTCCCACATCCCCCTGCTGCCTTTCCCCAGGAGAGAGAGAAAAGAGAAACAAACACATCCCAGGCTATGCACTAGGGCCATTCCATGCATTGTCTGATTTCCCATTCTCTCTTCAGTTGGGTAGAGAGCCTGCCTCTTCTTCTGGATCTGTTTTGCAAATGACCCTCAGCTTTTATGCCTCAGCATCAGGAGCTGCTTGCAGGAGCACAGGGACTGGAGCCCATCTTTGACTCGAGAGCAGGTTTCTGCCACTGCAAATTCCAAACAGCGTTTAACAGAAATTACCAACGTTTGTCTTGGGCGGGGGGGTGTTGTGTGTGGGGTTTTTTTTTCCTTTCCATCAGGGATTAGGAAGAGCAATCATCTCCTGCCTCTCATCATTACTTTTCCCTGTATCTTTTGCATTTTTCTGCAGAACCATTTTGCAGGTACAACAGAGCGATCTTTAGAGATAATCTGGTGATTATTACAAATTCAGCCTTTCACGCTACAGGCATTAAGAGATGAAAATTGCCTCAAGTCCACTGTTGTACACCTAATCTGTACCTCTGGACTTCTGTCCCGAGGTGAAAATGCAAACAGAGCAGATATTTAGAATCATTTTGACAGTTCATAAAATTAAGCAGGGATTAGGGATTTGCCTTTTTAAATAATGCCAGAGGGTGCACACAATGGTAATCATATCATCCTGCAACAGGTCCAGTCAAAGTTGAACGGACTAGCTAGGAAGAGAGAAAAAACTGTCACGTTATTAAATCTGCCATGTATCAGCTGTTGAAAATCCATGTTTTAAACTTTAAATTAACTGCCTGCCTAATGGAGACACTATCCCCAGCTTCCAACACCAACCCGTCCTTTGCCGGCATGTGTTTTGTTCAGACAATACATGATTTAGCTTCGATGTCTATGCACATGACTACATCTAGTCAGAGGGGATGATTGTATAAATATGCATGCAGTGCAAATAGTTTAATTTTAATTGGGACAGAGTAGCTGATGTTGAAACCGTTTGTGTAATTTTGAATATTAAGAGTGATATCAAGCATGTGACTGGGTCTATTAGATACCAAAAAAAAAAAAAAAGTACTTGTTTTAATTGCAATGTGGGGCAGGAGCCTGAGTACTGAACCATGTTCTAGTCCTTCTCCTAAGTGCTGTAATTTTGACCAATAGATTCTTTTTCCAAAGTGTTACTTTCTCCCAAAGCTATTGGAGGATTTTAGACCAAGGTGGTCTTTAAAGTGCTGTTGTGAAAGACTGGTGATCAAATTCTTTGTGGGGAGAAAGGAGCTCTTGATGCTCACGTGCAATGCTGAAGGGAGCTCAACAGCCCTGTCAATATCTAAACGAAGGTTAAAATTATGAAAAAATAAATAAAATATAATGTAGGAAGGAAGAGCATCACATACACACACACACACACACACATACACACAGTCACACCCATACAAACACACACTCCACTCACGCATATGATCTAAACTAGCAAAGAGCCTCCTGTATTAACATGCTACCGAAATTTAACTCTTAATTCCACCTGCTTGATCCTACCTCTGAACACAGGCTTTGCCCTCTAAGAGCCATGGAGGATGATGAACTGGGACGTGCTCCCAGGAAGGAAAGCTTGGGCCTCATCCAGGACATTCCCCCACTCTGGGATGGGGAATCCTCATCATGTCTGTCTGGGTTTCAGAACTGCTAAAGACTGGTGGCCACTGTGTGCTGCTTACTCTTCCCTTCTTAAATAGGAGTTTTCTTGTTTTTATTCTTCCCCTCTCCCCATAGCACCTTTGTATTTGGGGATGAGATCACAAGTAACTCACATTTTTATTTTATGGGACTTCAGATGGGGGAGGGCAGTCTCCAGACTTTATATAGAGACAAAGATGACATCCCGGATTTTGAGTCCAAGTAGGACCTTTGACTCTCTTTAGGAAGGAGTGAGCATCTTGTACATGAGCAAAGGAGGAAGGTGAATACTTGTGACCAAGCGGGCAGTACCACTGTGAACACGTTTTCTGTCCCTTGTAGAAACACACTACTTGCCGCAACAGTAATGTCAGCCTTGACCTTGTGACTTGCTTTAGCCAGTCGCATATGAGTTGAGGTGGGGGGTGCAGCTTGTGGACAGAAGTTGCTAGAATCCCTGTGTAGTTCTCCCTTTGAGGAGACCAGCCTGTCCAGATGAAGAGGACACATCACAGAGCCACAGAATTCCCATGATTCCTTGATGAACAATGATATATGTTACAAATAACCCTGCCTCTCTGTGAACCACTGTGATTTGGGGGTTGTTTGTTATTCTAACATAGACTTATCTGACATAAGTAGCCAATTTCCATGAAGACCACCATAAATGTTCCTGTCATCAAACCTTCCCTCTCTGTCCAAACAGGGGTTGCTTTCACTCAGGTCACCATCATATCCTCCCTTGAGGTTTGTGAAAGGATTCTATGAGGTTTTCCTTCCTCTTTTCTTGTTACCCTCTGCTCCATTATCCATACTGCAGCCAGAGTAATCTCTGAAAAATACAAAACCTGGCCAGGCATGGTGGCTCGTGCCTGTAATGCCAGCACTTTGGGAGGCCAAGGCGGGTGGATCACAAGGTCAGGAGATTGAGACCATCCTGGCTAACACAATGAAACCCCATCTCTATTAAAAAACAAAAAATATTAGCCAGGCGTGATGGCGGGCGCCTGTAGCCCCAGCTACATGGAAGACTTGGAAGGCTGAGGCAGGAGAATGGCGTGAACCCAGGAGGCGGAGACTGCAGTGAGCCAAGATCGCGCCACTGCACTCCAGCCTGGGTGACAGAGGGAGACTCTGTCTCAAAAAAATAAAAATAAAAACGAAAACAAAACCATCCTCTCCCTTTCTCCCTGAAACTCCTTCAATGTCTCCCTGTTCATTTCTGAATAGAACCCAAACTGCTCTCTGTTTCTTCCAAAGTCTTTCATTATCCAGGCCCTGCCTCTGGGTCCCTGCCATTGTCTCTCTTCACTCTGCTCCAAGATCACATGCATGCCTCAGTTCTGCTCACCTTTGCATCTTTGCACACATGGCTCCGTCTGTACTCCTCATTTTCCGTTTGGCTCTTTCTCGTCCATTTGTTGCAACCTCACATTTTGCCTCCTCTACACGTGACCATCCCTCCCTGTCTGACCATCCCTTCTCATGGTCAAAGCTTACTGCCCTCGCTGTGGTTCTGGGCTCCCTGTGGTTGTCTCTATGCTGCCTCGTTCTAGTCTTCTGTGTTTTCTCAGGGCCACAGAATCCAGAGCATAGAAGATACTCAGTTAGTGGGATGGATGGATGAATGTTGGGATGAGCAAAGCACCCACTCTCTTTTCTAACATTTACAGAGATCCTGACCCCCAGGCAATGCTAATGCCAGAGGGATGTGAAAGCAAGTGACAATCCAAATCTGAGAGTTGAGGAGAAAATCTCAGGTTCAAACTGCACTGCCCTGTCTGTCCTTAGACTCACTGTCTCCCAGCAGTCTCATCTAGAGATGCAGGGAGTAGAATGAAAGGAGCGATTCCCTTCCTGTTTCCCTCTTTCTCCCCTTCCCTCCCATAGCAGCCTCTTGCCTTTTACCTAGTGCATGTCCTTCAAAGAGGGGTAAGAAAGGAGAAGAGTCTAGGAGTGACAGACAAGATAAAAGCTTTAAAAAGGGAGGCCTATGGGAACTCAGCTCTCTGGGACCATGCGGTCTGGGGAGGAGAACTCAGTTGGGTGACTTAACATGTCTTCAATTATGCATAAGGGCATGTGGATGCTAATCAGCAGGCGGCTGTCCTTGTTTCACAGCAAAGCCAGGGTGTGGGAGGAAACACTGACTGTGCCACGTGCGAGGGCTGCAGCTGACCCAACCGACTGGTTGACTGGTCAAGCGACATTCATTGAGGTTCCTAAGAGATGACCCCTAGACATGCCACCAAGATGTCTGGTCAGTGCCTGGGAGAAAAGGGAGTAGGCAGAGAGGATTCTTCCAGACAGTATTCAAAAGGTACAGAGGATTTGCAGATACGTCCATTGTGGTTTATGATTAAATATGATGTATCCCAAGTCCTGCCTTGCCTGCCTTTGAGCTCAGGTCCTGCCTTGCCTGCCCTCTGGGGAAGCTGCTCCTCTCCTCTGGGTCTCTGTCTTCTCAATTACAACACGGGGATGTGAATAATAATGAGCTAACACATTCACTGAGCACTTTGTGTGTGCTGGGCACCTTTCTCAATGAACCCTCACTGCACCTCTGTGAAGAAGACACTGTTATTTTCCTTTTATAGGTGCAGAAACTGAGAGAGGTTAAGTCATTTTTCATGGTCGTCTGACTAGAAAGTGCTAGTGCCAAGACTGAAAAACCAGGAATCCCATTGTCGAGTCCATGCCCTGAACCACTGCCACTCGACAGCTTCTCTAATTTTTTTTTTTTTTTTTTTTTTTTTTTTTTTTTTTTTTTTTTTTGCTAACCAGTCCATATACACAATACGCTCCCTTGGTCAGCACTATTTTTTCTATTTTTGTTTGTCTTTAGCATGTCTAAACTCTGCTATATAATGCACCAGTTTATTCTGTTATTGTTTCTTATGTTTCTGTTCACTAGGGCAGAGGCCTTTATCTGTTGTGTTCATTAACATACTCTGAATGCCTACAAAGAGGCTGAGGCAGAGCAGGTGCTCAATCAAATTTGAATAAATGAAGGAGTGATGGTGAATTGGAACCATGACCCAAGGTAAGGGATTCCATACCATATCCAGGAATCCCATTAAAGTCTGAGAATGTCATCCACGCCACAGTTAATAAAGCCAGAGCTCCCACCACGGGTCACAGCCTTATCTTCCTTCTGCCTTGAGTTTGGTCACTCTTCTTCAGCAATTCACTCCTAGAGACTGAATGTGACAACGATTGAGGGTAAACCACCAACAAGACAATGTGCCCTTCTCCTTGAAGATATTCCCCAGGTTCACTGTGGCAGGGGAGCTGGGAAGGGAGCTCAACTCTGGACTTGGCCTTGCCCGGAGACTCCAGCTGTGCCTGACCTCATGGACTCTCTCATAAAGTACTAGACAGGCGACACATCTCCACCTTGAGAAAACCAGACCCTCCCAGGCTTCCTTTGGCCCACATGTGATACCCAGCACCACTATCTACGAGGTACGCAGGGATCATCCTCTTGCTTGAGAACAGACGACAAAATGTTCCACAGTGTTTGATGGGAACAGAGCGAGGAGGCGAGTGTAAATTTCAGTATGAATTGATAACACTTAGTCAGCCAGCTTCTAAAGCAAAGGGTATGCAAGCTTAGGAAGTGTCTTGGCCCGATTCACACAGGGGTCAGATAGGCTGCTCCTGGAGGAGAGGAAGGGCTCTGAGCATCTCTCAGGGCATGCACCCAGCAGTGGTTCTGATCATTTCCAGGGCACTGACTGTGACCGGCCACTGTGCTTTTGTAAAGACAGGCCCCCAGGGTGGTGAGCTGTTGGTGGAAGTCAGTCTAAGTTGAAGTTTGGAGAAGAAGTGATCTAGGACATCTGATCTGTTTTACACATTAAAATAAAGGTCACAAACCTCAATGCCTATAGCACTCAGTTAACATGAAAAAGAACCAACTGGCTGGTTGGAGACTAGGGGAATACACAGAGCACACGTTCTGTCTAAATGGAGCAGCAGACGCTCAGTTTCACCCAGTCTTCGCCACAAGAAGTAGGCAAAAACTCCAGTTTTCTAAAAAATATTATTATAATTATTATTTTATGAGAAGTTCCCTATCTAGATGTTAAGTGAGATTTTAACTCAAAGGAAAGTAAAGTCAGAAGGGAGCAAGTGATGTTCTATGGGGTACCGGCTAAGCTGTGCTGGAGCCTCACGTTCATTATCCTCTTTTCCCGACCCTTCTTGAAGGAGCACATTCCTCTCCTCATTTCACAGCTGGCAAAGCTTTGACAGAGGTTGGGCAAATTATATGTCCAAGATTCCATGGCCAGTTAAGTGACTGAGAACAGCTAATGCACAGATCTTTTGACTACAGAGTCATACTCTCTCCAACTGGCAATTGACCATTTTCTAATAGTGAGAGTTGCTCCACGATGGACTCGTCCTCATTAAGTAATGCGTTTCCAATCACTCTGAGCAGCCGAGCAGAATCTGCATACCTTCCTTCTAAGAATGCTATAAGGGGCTTTATGCTATAAGAATGATTTAATGATGAAATCAGACGAGATTATATGTAAGATTCCTTTACAGTACCACTGCCCCGTGTTTTCTTTGAAACTCTGTAGCTTTTGGCATGGATATCCTTGCTCCATGGATTCACTTTGAGCGGAATTTAATATGAAAAGTCTACCTTGAACATGGAAATTTTATATCCAGGGACATGATGGAAGTTTTGGTGCACAGGTAGTATATTAACTCCTGATGATTTGTTGTTTAAATGTAGACTTTCTAGCTATTCTAAATCCTTTGAAGTGTGAGACTGTGAATGCATAGAGATTTCACCTTACAGTTTTGCAGCCTCTTGTAAATCCCCGTCAGTGGCAGTAATTAAACCTACAAGTAGATGACAGCTTCTTAGAAGGAAACCAACAATACATGTATACTGTATTTTATATTGAAATCACTATAATTATTATTTCTAGAAAATAATGTGTCTGAATAGGGTTGACTAGAAAATGAATCATAAAACACAATAATAATATTAAATAGACCACATTAAATTATTTCTGGAACGAGATGGGAGATAGATAACTAGCTTCCTACTTAGACACATGGAAATAGCTACCATAAAAAGTAAATATATACAGCAATTTTCATTATACATTGCGTTTTTTTTATGCTCACCAGTTCATTTAATCAAAGTAACAAATTTGGGATTTGTTTTTGCCTAATTTAGAGAGCCTGGTATTGTGTTAAAGATTTTAACACCAGGATCTAAGTTAGTCCTCAAAACAATTATGTGAGAGCAGTATTATTATCATTATTACTATTATTATTATTCCCCTTTAAGGCAGTTTAAAGCCTCAGAAAGATACAATGCTATAATTAAAAACAGTAGTCTGGTCAGTGGTTGAACCATGCTTAGAAGTAGAATCTTATAGCATGTCTAACCTCTCTTCTTTTGATAACACTACACTACACCGAAAAAAAAGAAATATTTTCTATTATTTGTTAGTGACTATACATTGATTTTTAAGGTTAAACAAGCATACAGAATACTAACCAGGCATAAGGTGATGCCAAGACCAGGATGATGAGAATTAAGAAAATCTAAGTGACTGATTTTCTTGGGCAATGTACAAAACCAAACATCTCAGAAATTTAAAACTAATTAAGCATCTCCTAAAACTTCCAATAGGTAATTTTTATTGACTTTGAGATTTGCTAATTTTCAGATATTAGGCACTCAGTAATTATGTGTGGAATGAATAAAATAAATGGGAAAAAATACCATGACACATTGAATATTTAGGAGAATCTCCCAATATTGAATAGTGAGCATTTAATCTACTTCAGAGTTGTAGATATTTTTTGCTGACCATGTGCTCTTCTCTGGAAGTACCACGTAACAGTGAAATTCCAAGTTGCCATGATTTTGGGAGAAGGGGACTTCCTCCAGAAAGCATGGAGCATGGCAGATGGAACAGACTTTAGTGTAAGCCAAATCCAGATCAAAACTCAATCCCATCCTGAGCTGTAGCTAATTCACTTCTCTCTGAACTTCTCTTCTGTCATCTAGAAAATGGAGCGACAGTATCTTCAAGTGTTCTTATAAGCATCATTTCAGATCTAACATTTAATTCATAATCATCTTTTAAAATTTTGCTTTGTGTCTTTCCATAAAAGATTTGCAGTGCCTTACAAAAGTGCACGTAATACAAAGTGGAAAATGAGCGTTGATAACAAATAGACTTTTTAAAAGGTTATACAAATTGATATACAGATTCACTCAGTACCTGGCAAAATAAACATTTTGTCTTCCCTTAACTTGTCAGGTCTTTTGGAGAACTATCATTTAATACCAAAACCATGTTTGGGAAGAGAGATGAATGAAGTCAATCATCTTTCTCCCACTCCCCAAACAACTGAAAAATTATAAGCAAAAGAAAAGTGTCATGATTGGATTCTTCCATTTCTCACTAGCTTCCAAGTTCCTGGCCATTTTCAAGGGAGACATGGTACCTTAGCTTAAATTGCTTGTGACTCTTCCCAGATTGCTTTTATTTGTTCCAGGTTTTGAAAACCATCCACATCCCCCAGCCCCATCCTTCCCATCCCTGTCCCGTACATTTTTAATAATGCTGCCACGGCCTTCATACTCATCTGCAGTGTCATTAAATATCTGTGAAGGTCCCTGTGTCATATGGGGAACAGATTGCCACTCAGTCTTTCCTTTGCTAGGAGTCAAGCAAGGGACAACGAGGCCCACAGCCTCTGTGCTTCTGCATCTCGCTGCTCTGCTCTCTTTCCTGGTGATGAGTAAAGGCTCTGAGAGGACCCCTGCAAGGATAGTATAGCTATTGAGTGTAGGCGCTCCAACTTTCCCAACTTACGTGATCATTCCCAATCATGCCTGTGGGATATTGTGGCTTTTCCCGCAAGTTATCACACAGAAAGTGATGTATTCTCTGGAAATACTAGGTTACACATCAACTTGGTCGAAAATAGACACATGAGTCACTATTTGAACTTTGGCTAAAATGTGGGAGATTGGGATCTCAGTCGAATCCAACCAACTCTGGAAAAGCTGTGGGAAATGTTAAGGTAGAAAGAACACTTGAGAACACAGTAGGGTAGGGGAAGGCTTGCTGGCTCAGGAGGAATGCAGAGTGCAGAGGGAAGAGTAAGATGGAAGCCAGCAGCCAGAGTCAAGCTCATCCTCTCCTGACTCCGTGAACCTGGTAGCAGGTGGGATAGACAGGTTCCTAGTTTTACCAACCTTGGGTCTATCTGGAAGGTTGGATGTGAAAACAGGGAAATAAGAATTGTCAGAAGAGACTTTGGGAGGCTGAGGCTGGTGAATCACTTAAGGTCGGGAGTTCAAGAGCAG
Organism: Rhinopithecus bieti; assembly: GCF_001698545.2. Lineage (NCBI taxonomy): Eukaryota > Metazoa > Chordata > Mammalia > Primates > Cercopithecidae > Rhinopithecus > Rhinopithecus bieti. Next base: position 6,942,997 of record NW_016818964.1, read on the forward strand.
GTGGCCAACATGGCGAGACCCTGTCTCTACCAAAAATATAAAAATTAGCCGGGTGTGGTGGCCCGTGCCTGTAGTCCCAACTAGCTGGGAGGCTGAGGCAGGAGAATCGCTTGATCCTGGGAGGAAGAGGTTGTAGTGAGCCGAGATGGCACTACTGCACTTCAGCCTGGGTGACAGAGTGACACTCTATCTCAAAAAAAAAAAAAAAAAAAGTGACAAGAGAGATCATGTTTTGATAGGAAGAGAAGAAAGGGATTTCTCACTTCCTGGAGAAGGAAGGGAGGAGCCCAGGACCTCCAAGAACACTGGGTGGTTTCTTAGGGCTCTGATGTGATTTGAGGCCTCATTTCCTGTGCCACAATCATCTACAATAGCTAAAAGTACCAGAGCTGGGAGTTTCAGAGCATGTTCTATTATATGCTGTACCTCTCTTTGGTAGAGTTCATAGTTAAAATTACTTCAAGATCTGCCTTCTCATCTAGAAGTTCTATCTAGAGTTTCTATGCATTTCTCCAGTGTTTATGAAGTAGATACTTAAAAAATATGTATTATGTCATGAATGGAAATGATTCTAATTCAATTGAGGACCTAGTATGTGCTCCATTGGACCTCATCATGAATTGAACATGTATTAGGTCCTCGATTTTATTGAAAAAGAAGAAGGAATAAAATATTGAAATAAAAGAGAAGAAACTTTAGAGATGATCACATTGAACTTTATTGAGAAAATCTGCAAATTTGTGACACCACCTTTGTTCAAACTTCATCTAAAGCCCCACTAGTGGCCACGCTTATGTGGCTAACACACAAAGTCCTTGAGTCAGAAGGCTACATGTTTTTCTAAAGTTTAGTAAGAACAATTTTATCCTTTAAGAATATATTTAGTTTTACTCACTAATTTTATGTCTGCTAAAGATATCACTAGATAAAAAACTATAACATCACATAAATAGCATAATACAAAATATAATACAACTGATAAAATCTATGAAAAGGAACTACCATGCACAGCCTCCTTTTACTTCATAAGTATTATGAAAAGACTTAAAATGGTTTTGAAAAATTATTAGGAAACATTGGGGTTGGATCATATTTCATAATTTAGCAGTCTTAAATATAAGGAAATACAATTAACTGAGAAAAATTATATAAGCAGCAATTATAACAATTATTATATTGACTAGTCAAGAGAATAGCACCAAAATATTATTAAGAATGACACTTTTGGAAAGCACTTTTTGTATTTACACCTATGTTTTCACATGCAATGGCCCAGCCATTCCTCAAAATCAACCTTTGCAGTTGGAGTATTTTGTTCTAATTCTGCCAAAATGAAATGCAGGCTTAAGTGATTTGCCAGGAGTCTTGCAGTTAAAAGTGGTAACACTATGCCTCTGCGCATATCTTTTGCTTTGAGGTCTAGACTTTGGTGGGTATTACTGCTGATATCTGTTTTTAAACTGCACAGTGGTTGATTAGTACTTGGGAACCAGAAGGAACGTTGAGTTCTTGGGGAGCTCTATTTATGCCATATTACTTGGCCAGGAAGTAAATGTTTTTCCACAAATGCCATTGGCCAGGCTGTGTCACATGGTCACATGCTGCAAAGGAGATTGGGAAAGTATGCCTCTGGCAAGGCAAAACTGAATGACCCAACTGGCCTCTTACCAAGTAAGATTCATGCCCTCAGATGGTTGCATTGTAGTCTCAAACAAAATTTGAATCTGTCTGCAAAGAGATGGCAAGGTGTAGGTAGGGTATATAACTACCAGTGACTGCCACAGTTGGTCTTTATTTATGGTCTTTTCAATCCCTTAACTCTAGGCGTTGTGTTTTCCATAAGGTAAATTCCCAATATGTAACAGTTAATAAAGTTTAAAGCATAGGAAAAATTAAATCAAGTGGCCACCATGTCCAAAGGCCCCTTTGGCCTGATAATCTGGTTGATATTTGTAGCAGGCATTCATTGAGCACCATGGTGACTGTTTTATGTGCAGTTTTCTATTTCTCAAGTTCATGCATTAAACATGGTTCAGTTGATCCTTCCCTTTCTCACTGGCTGATGCCTAGCCTCATATGACACTCAGCTCAGACATCCACTCCACCACTGGGTCTTCTTGGATCGTCATTTGTGTCTCCCACACTGTGTTAGGTGTTCTTTCTCTCTTCCCCATGTGCCCAAGTTTCTCCCTCTCTTGTTCTCCCTTCCTTCCTCCCCCTCTCCCTCCTTCTTTTCCCTTCTCTCTCTCTTTTTCTTGCTCTTCCATCCTCATTCCTTTATAAATATCAAAATATATATTTCAATATCTGCCTTCATTCTCCCTCTCTAATTAGATAACAGTGGGCTAAAAGAAGGGGACCCAGTTTCCTTTAATTCTGTTTCTCAACCTTTAGGCCTAGTCAAGGCCTAGAGCAGGGACTTGGCGCATGTGTCTCTTGTATGGAAGACCGTGACTTGCCTGATGTCGGTAAGAAGTTTGGATCAGAAACTACATCCTGGATTTTGATCTGTGTGCTTCAGAACATGGCTTTCATTGCTGCTGAGAGAGTCCTAGGCCAGAAGAGGTCACGGAAATTAAAAGCCGCACAAGGTGTCTAGACACACACCAGGCCAGCTGAACCCAGGGTTGGAGGGCTTTCTGAGCACCCCAGCTTGTCTTAACCACAGAGTCACCGTCCTTCATGCCCCCAAATAACGGTGCTGTTAAACTCCACCACTCTCTCCTAGAAGCCCCTGTCACCGGCCTGCTCCTTATAGGGGCTGGTGTGCCTCCTTTCTGTGTCATCTCCTCCCTGGCTTCCCCCCACTGTTGCCGATTTCCCATGCTCCACTGGCCTGGGATTGAGTGGCAGCTCGGCTTCGGAAAGCAGGTGTTGTGGAAGTGAAGCGAGCATCGCAGACAGCACATTAGGTAGCATCCGTCCCGGGGGAACCCCGAGGCTCCAGCTTTGGCAGCCCCAACTGCTCCTCCGAGGGGTGGGGAGGGCCAGGCCTGCCCGGCCCTGACCAGATGTTTGGGAAAGTTGCCAGGCTACAGCAAAGAAAATTGCTGCTAATTTATCTAAGGTGCAATAAGTATTAATGAAGCCTCTTTCTCATGTTTTTGTTTACAAGAAAGGCTCAAATCTTACAAAGACTTAGGGGCTTCAGAGTGTACCTCGGGAGGTGTCCCTGGGGCACCGCACTAAGAGCCTGTGGACATGGATTCTAGTCTCCGTTTTGCCACTGACTTCCTTGGGACCCTGGGACAGTCCTTTAGCCTTTCTGGGTTTTGTTCCCTTCATTTTAAAATGAAGATGAAAAACTAGAAAATTTCTAAAGACAGTTTCAGCTCTTAAAAAAAGTGGGAAGAATAAAACCTGGGACTCTAAAATTTACTCATCCTGAAGATACATCCTTAGACCAGGACACCTAGATTATTTGAGCTCAAAAGAACTTAAAGGTCATAGTTCAATCTCTCAGTTGACAGAGGAGTAAACTGAGACTTGGAGAGGTGGCTCTGCTTGGCAATGCTCACTGGGTTCATCGGTTGGATCACAGCTCCACACAGAGCCAAGGCTACTGGCTTACAGATCCAGATGGGACCACCATCAGCCTTCCAGACCATGGCTCCCGGCTAGGGCTGTTGATCTCCCAGCGTGCATTTCACAGCCCAGACCAGCCCACAGAAACAGGGAGAGAGGGTGGTGTGTGAACTGCTTCAGAGCGAAACTTGAAAGGAGGTAAGCCGAAACTCGAAACAAGATGAACTGACTGTGTCCTGGCTCAGAGTAAGCCGTGGGTGGGCTGGCCTTAGACCCAGGTCTGGAAGGCCCGGCCAGCACCTTTGATGGGGCCTAGCAACTGGGCCCAGCTCAGCAGTTTCTGACAATTTCAGCCTCGATCAAGCAAAACTCAGGCCAGAGTTCATGTGAAGTAGAGAGCTCACATGAACACCCAGCTCAAAGTGAAACATGGGGCAGTGAGAATTCACACAGCCTGAAACCAAACAGGGAAAAAAGACATTTAATGAGTGCACTCCAGCTCACCAACACTGACTGCCTTCCCTACAATTTACTTCCACCGTTCAGCCTAACTCAATTTCGGCAGTCACAGCTACCTCAAAGGCAAGACAGTGCATCCACAGGAAGGAGCACTGGGGTCCCAGAGATCTGGGCTAGAATCCTGGACCTATGGTTTAGTGCTGTGTGTCCTCAGGGTAGTGACTTCACTTCTCTGAGCCATCCCGTATGGATAAGGGAAGGACAATAAGACCTGCTTTACCAGGCTGTTAGCCATCAGCGGTGGAAAGTGTTGTTGAGCTTGATGTGCCAATCTGCTCTATGATTTTTATTTGATATTCCTTTTAATCCTTTTTCTAGCAGTTCCATGCCTGCCCCATTGACATCTTCGTTTCTGTAAACAGTTCTATTGAGATATAATTTACATACCATAAAATTTACCAGTTTCCAGTGTACTAGCATCATTTTATAGAGGAGAAACTGATGCTCAAAGAGGTTGAGTTCACCACAGATCACATGGTACAGGACAGGTATGGGCAATTTTTTCTGTTAAAGGCCAGATGGTAAACATTTTTGGCTTTGGGGCCATAAGATCTCTGTCACAACTACTAATTCTTCCTTTGTAGTACCCAGCAGCACAGAGAATATATAAACAAATTGGTGTGGCTATGTGGCAATTTTTTTTTACAAAAGCAGGTGGCAGAGTTGGAATTGCTGGGCCCTGGTGCGTGACCTTCCACTGCTGAAGACTGTATCATGATTGCCTAGGCCATTGAGAATTGCATCTGACTTCCTTGTGTTCTAGAGGTCCCCAGGACCTAGCCCGGCTTCCCCCGTGGCAGGCGGACCCGCTGGCTGGTGCTGTCTCCCAGCTATCCCGACTCAAGCTTGATCAATCCCTTCTCTCCTTCTGCAGTGTTCTGCTCTTTTGTTGCACAGCTGGTTTTCTCTTTTCCTTTAGGTCTCAGCATAAACGCTGCTTCCTCACAGAGCTCTTCCTGATAGCTCTACAGATCACTTGCTGGGGTTCACTACATGTTCCTTGCTTTCCCCCTTCAAAACACCCAACTCCTCTTGCAATTTTTTGATTAATTTGTGTCTTTGCTTGTTTCTTTGTCAACTTCCCTCATCAGTGTAAACTCCACAGTGTACACTGTGGAGGAATCATACACATCTTGTTTACAGGAGTCATACACATCTTGTATATCCCTCTCTGATTGACACAAAGAAGAGGCACCATGTGAATTCGTGAAATGAATGGAAGTGAGGCATAGGCCCTTCTTTTGGGTTTCACATTGTCCACTGCCATCCATGGCATCCTGTAGACAACCTTAGCAGAATTAAGAGCATCCCTTATTTCCTTGCTCCTCCTACCCACCCCCCAAAGCTGATATAAGCTTGGCAATGAAGACACATATCCTTAACTGATATCAGTAGCTTTGATACCGTGGGTAAAAAAAAAGCTCTAAAAGTATTTTTTGGCCAGGTGTGGTGGCTCATGCCTATAATCCCAACACTTTGGGAGGCTGAGGTGGGCAGATCCCCTGAGGTCAGGAGTCTGAGAGCAGCCTGGCCAACATGGTAAAACTCTGCCTCTACTAAAAATACAAAAAATTAGCTGGGTGTGGTGGCAGGTGCCTGTAATCCCGGCTACTTAGGAGGCTGAGGGCAGGAGAATTGCTTGACCCCGGGAGGCGGAGGTTGCAGTGAGCAGAGATCGCGCCACTGCACTCCAGCCTGGGTGACAAGCAAAACTCAGTCTCAAATATATATATATATATTTTTTTTCATCCCCCATCCTCCTACTCCAAGTTTCTTAAAGAGATTGAGAGATGGTCTGAAATGTGGGATTGGAGCTATGACAAGGGAAGATTTTTCCTGAAGACTCATACTGATGGAGTCCTGGGCACTCCTGCTCTGCTCTTGGGGAGTGAACAAGACATCCCTTGTCCCCAGTGCAGCCTCTGGTTTCTTCTCTCAGATGCAGGAGGAAAGTAAGAATACCCCCTCCTGTCTTTTTATTAACTTTCTTTCTGGTTGTCTGAACAACTGTTTTCGTCCTGGAAACATTTAGAAACTGTACACATGCTCCTTATTTTCGACCTTTCCTTTCCTTCTCTTCACTCATTGAAACCTGCTTGAAAGGCTGGGGGCAGCCTGCCAATTTCTCTCACCCTGAAAGAAGAAAAAGAAAACAACATAAAACCTCAGACAAACGTGTTTAAAATGCAGACAGTTGTTCACTTCCATTTTCATCTTCCAGTATCAGTCTGTATAAATCAGAAGATGGGGTTGCTGGGTTATCATGTACATTCTTGATTTGCAGTGATGCAAGTCGCTTTATTCAACATCAAGACACCAATGTGGACGCTGCTCCAGGGATGAAAGGGTTTCTCCGGTCAAACTCTGCTCTCTGGAATGTGTTTAACTGAGTAGAAGAAGATGATCGAAAAAGTGGAGGGTCCCGTCTCATCACGGATGTTCCTTAACTCCATGTTTCTGGATGTGCCCTGCTGGTCAAAATTGGAAACAGGTTGAGAGAGTTGAAAGAGGCCTGTTTGGAATCATGTCTACTTGAATCTGATTGTTGGCTTCATCACTGACTCTCTGTCGGAAGTTAGCTACATTTTTCAATCTTTGAGATCTTTAGCTTTCCTTTAAACCAAGTCAGAACAACAGTACCAATGCTGCAGGCTGATTTTGGTAATAGAGGTGTCGTCTATGTAAGGGAGTCAGTATGTGTCCATCTCATCGAAGGCCCTCAATAAAAAGAAGCAAGTGTTATTGTGACAACATTTTCTCTAGTCTGTGGCCTTGGCTGTGGAATGTTCTCCTGCACATCGTGCATACAAAACACCCCATATGTTTGATGTGAGCTCCAGGTTCTGTGACCAACCGTGATTTGAAAAGCAGATGTTATTAATCTTCTAAGTACTGCACACCAGCCATGATGTCATTTAGGACTGACAGTGGATGGGCTGCCTGCTTCCCTTTTGGAGATAATTATTTTGAAGCACTAGGAGAGGCCGTTTGTTTTTTAAGAGAGTTGAGGCCAATTTGCCTTTTGAGAATCCAGTGGCAGCCTGTAATGAAAACATGAAAATAAGCACAGGCCCCAAGCTCAGAATTCAAGGCAGGAAGGCTGCAAAACAGAGAAAAGCTCCATGTGGACTGCGAGTGCCTGCCTGTAACCTATGGGAGAGGGAAGGAAGGTGATGGAGAAGCCAGTCCTGCAAGAGTGCCACAGCAAGAGGGCATGCTCGTCGTGGCATAGGGAATGTCTCACAGAGTCCAGACTTCAGAATACTGAAGGAGCTATTTCCAGGGTTGAATCACCCAGCAATGAGGTGCTATTATCACAAACCAGGGTGGGATGGGCCCATCCCTGGAAGCAGTGCAGGAATACATTCAACTCAACAAATGTTCATTGTGCACCTGCCATATGGGAGATAATGGTGATCACATGTTTATAGCCCCTTCCCTGGAAGGAGCTCAGAGACAAGTGTAAGCTGACGTTGACCATACATTGTGTGAGGCACATGATGGGCATCCCTCATCTGATCTTCCCGTAGCACTGCAAAGTAGGGAATGTACAAATCCACAAAGATAAGGAAATCTGACAGGCGGGAACAACAGACCAAGGCTGTCAAATACTAGGATGTTATAGAACAGGTGGGAAGGCAGCAAATCACTTGGCTGATAGTAAGAATAACACCAAAGTGTCTGCCTGGAGGAGGGGCCTTGAGGGCCATGGAGATGTGCACTGGGGAGTCCTGGGGAGGCTGAGGATGGGACAACCACTTGCCTCTGAAGGTCAAATTCAAGGTCAGACTGAATACAGGATGACTGGCCGGGAGGCTACTTCCACCCTGCCCCAGCATGAACTGTTCCTTCCACCCTACCCTGCTGGAGACAAGAAACATGGAGTTTAGTCTGTAGAAGAATTGAATTAGCAAGGCTCCAGATCCCAGGTAGCCCAGTGAAACCAAGAAGATTTGGTGAAAGTCTTAGTGACTGCAGGGTGAGATCCTTCACACCCATTGCCTCAACTCACTTCCTCTGTTTGGCCACCAGAGCGTAGTTAGGATGAGAGAGGCCAGGAAAGGGATTGGAGCTTTATCATCATTGGAAACTCTGAGCGGCTCATGATCCAGGCCCTACAAATATTAAAATTTGGAGTTGAACCAGTGAAAGAGCTGAGTCATTGATCTATTTTAAAGCAAAGCATTTGACAAATCTCACCAGCACACACAGCCTCCACACAAGCTATGGCTCCATGCTGTTCATTGTCAATGGGCAACAAAGGATCGTATGTATTTGAGAAGAGCGTGAACTTAGACTGTAAATCAAAAAGGAAAATGAGACACTGCAGGGAACAGAAGATAAATATAGAGAAATAAAAGAAGATATTGCATTTATTGCAAAAGAATAAGACACCATTAAAAGAAAACATTTGGAGCAAAACAAAAATGTCTCTGGGATTAAAAGTGTGTTAGCACTTAACACTACTGAGTCATACACTGAAAAATGATTAAGATGGTGGATTTTATGCTATATATATTTTGCACAATTAAACATTTTTAAAGTGTCTAAATAGTTTCACAAAGGAGACATACATATGTCATATGTATATGGCATATGTAATGAACCCCTTCAAATCAATAATATGAAGACAAATAACCCAATAAAAATGGACAACAGGGACTTCATAGAAGAATATAAAGAATATAGATTAATGGCCAATAAGGACATAAAAAATGCTCAACATCATCAGCCATCAGAAAAAAACAAATAAAAATCATAACAAGATACCACTATATAATCAATCACCAAAACAGCTAACATAAAAATGACTGACAAAGCCAAATGTTAAACAAGGATGTGAAACAATTAGAATGCTCATGTACTGTTAATGGTAGTAAAACATGGTTTGATTATATTGGAAAAACTTCTGGCAGTTTCTGAAAAAACTCTGAACATCCTTCTACCCTATGACCTAAATATTCCACTTCTAAGTATTAGCCTAGTAGAAATAAAAAGATGTTTACTGGAAGAACTGCAAAAAATATTAACTTCACCTTTATTCATAATAACCCCAAACTGGAAAACAGCCCAGAGGTTCCTTGAATGGCAATTGATAATAAATGGAATAATACTCAGAAATAAGAAAGAACATACCATGCTTACATGTAACAGTATAGAGAAATCCCAGAAACACGTCAAGGTAAAGAGGCTGGACACAGACAGCATGCAACATTAGTTCTTTTGTGTACAGTTCTTGAATGCCAAACTAGTGCATCATGAAGAAGTCCAAAGCGCTTTTCCCTCGATAGAGAAGTAGAGAGTGACTCCTTCTCCCTACTTGAGGAGCAAGTAGAGAGAAGTCTTTTCTACAATGCGAATGTTCTCTCTCTGGACTGTGCTTTCGGTTGCACTGGTGTATACATCAGTTAAAACTCATCAAAGTGGGACACTTAAGATCACTTTATTGAATCTAAATTTTACCTCAAAAGAAAAAAAAAAGAGAAACAACGATAAAACAAAAACAATTGCAGACAGGGAAGATAATCAAAACATGATGTAAAAGGTCTTCGAAGTGTTCCACACAATAGGTGTAAAATGACCCAAGGAAGGACTGTCATTTTTATTTTGTTGTTGTTTTGCTTGTCAGTTAGTTTATTAAAAGTTAGTGAAGTATGCCTGTTAGGAAAACAGCTAACAATCTGTTTTTGATGATAAAATTCAAACTCTCCAGTGAAAATTCAAATTTTGAAAGTTTTCTGTACTTCTCTGTGAATTTGACAGCTTCCCAATTCTTAAGGACTTTTTGTAATGAGATTGGTGATATTAACAAATGTGTTTTTCATATAGCATGATGAAATGTGTTGACATTTGCAAGATCTACAAGATCATGTAAACCAAGTGAACCCAAATGAAAATAATTCATTCTATCAGAAAGACATACACACTCGCATGTTCATCGCAGCTCTATTCACAATAGCAAAGACACAGAATTAACCTAACAAGGCCACTTTTAGAACACTGGAGATACAAAGAAGATTTGTAAAGCTTCCAGAGAACAAGAACAAACAAGTGGCATTCATTCGTGAAGATTCTGTATGACACCGGCTTCTTGGCAGCCCTGGGGACTGGAAGGCAGTGCATCAATGTCCTTAGACCCAAAGGGAAGGGCAGTCCAACCTAGAGTTCCATGCTTAGCTGCCAAACTACAATCGAATGGGAAGGTCGGATAAGGACATGCCCATACATGGGCTGTGCCCTTTCTCCAGGAATGACAGAAGATTGTGTACCCCAAACAAAGGTGATAACTAAGAACAAGGGGGACACAGAATGCAGGGAAAAAAGACCAGTCAATAGAGAAGTGAAAGGAATTTCCAGGATCAGGGAGGAAGGAATCTCTATGATGAGATGTGTGGTTTGCAGAAAAATAGGACCAGACCAAAGCAGGAGTATAGAAAGCTCCAGAAAAGACTTTTCCTAGAACAAAACAGACCCTACAGATGATCTGATTCTCCAACTGCATTAGGAAAAGCATGTACAAGAGAGAGTTTGGAGATGAATTAGTAGTAAGGATACAGAAAAGAGCAACAATGACTTAAATAGACGAGGCAGCAGTTAACTCAGTGAAACTGTACAAGAAGGGAAATCCAATCGTCACACTCCCTGTGACTCAGCATGGAGAACACAGGCATAGCCATGATGTCAGGATCATTAAATACTGAGTCAGAGAAAAACTGAACAGTAACAAGAGGAGGGAGAAATGCACAACTTGTGCATTTCCGCATGTGCATGAGAGAGCATGCAAATTCCAGTGCTCATTTTGTATCATAGAAAGTCAACAGATATTCCTTATAATAAGTATAAAATAAGTAGCTATGTAAGCAGGTTATTATAAATATAGAGAGATAAATAACAAGCAAAAACAGCTAAACATTCAAAAGTGTTTACTTCTAAGGGACAGATATTGGGTATGAACAGGGCTGGGGCAGAGGTTTGCTTTTCTCCATTAAGATCTATCTGGTCTTATTTTAATTTTAAACCATAGGTGTATATGTGTATGTATGTATGTATATGCATATGTATGTGTAGATAGAATATAGTTGCATTGATGATAGGTGGTTGATAGATATAGATAGATAGATAGATAGATAGATAGATAGATAGACAGACAGACAGACAGACAGATAGATAGATAGATAGATAGATAGATAGACAGACAGACAGACAGACAGACAGGTAGACAGACAGACAGGTAGGTAGATAGATGGATGGATAGATAGATAGATAGATAGATAGATAGATAGATAGATAGATAGATAGATAGATAGCTGGATGGATGGATGGATGAATGGATGGATAGATGGATGGATGGATGGTTGGATGGATGGATGCCCTCATGCCCCCATAATTCACATTTCCCATATCTCCACTGAATTGAACTGAGCCCCTCACAATGGCTTCGTTCCACCATCTTCCACTGGCTTTTTCCATCTGTCAGGGATGCTTAGACCTTTAAGTGAGCAAAGAGTCAGCTACATGAGAGGGCTGAGATGCAACGTTGTCAGAAGAGGAGTAGGAGAGGGTGAGGGGATCAAGGAGGAGAGAGATGAAGCAGCAAGTGTCTTGCATATGCTCAAGGTAAGCAGGTCTCCTTCCACAGATGAAATCTGGAGTGGACTGTGGCAGTTGCGCAGTCCCCAGATAGCAACAAGCCCTGCAGTTTTGAAAACCCACAGTGGCTCCGTAGCAGTAGGGAACCACACAGAATCCCAAGCACCCCTCTCCTTTCAGTGACAACACATTTCTCAGTGGTCAGTCGGATATTTCGACCTGCTAATTACCTAGGAGGCAACATACCCCTTGGGGTTTTGCTAATCCCTTGCCCAATTGTATAGCTTCATAGGGCCAGTTAGTCATTCTTTAAAGTGTGCTCCTGAAAGTAAATGTTCTGTCAGATTGCCAGGGACTTTTTATTTAAGGTGGCCAGCTACTCAGTCTCCAGGAGCTGGGAGTGTCCAGACACAAAACCATGGCCAGCCTTGCCAAAGGGAAGGCGTGCTGTTTGGCACAGGGTCTTTAATCTACTGCTGATATTTCATTATTATAATGCAATAATACAAATAGGTGTGTACAATAAAGCCATTCAGTAATAACTATGTCAGGCATACATTAGCCTGCCTTTGAAGAAACAATTTTTATGCAACATAAATCCTGGTGGGGAGAGAATCAGTGGCAGAACACTTAAGACTCATGGGAAGGTGAGGACGCAATGGGTTAAAAGACATGGGGCAGCTGTGTGTGGCCTTCAAATCGAGGAGACAGCTCTGTCTACTGACGATAGATACCACATTTCAACATTATAGTGATACCACTGAGGAGTTTTCATTGTTTTGTTTGTTTATTTGTTGCTGTTGTTGTTTAAGGGTGGAAACTGAAGGGCAAATAAGTGAAATGAGCTTCCTATCACTTTAGCTGAGCTGTGACTTGAATTTGACTCCATGGATTACATTCTTTCTAAATTCCTAAAGTTTTGAATCCTTTCTTTTGTCTTCTCCTAACTAAATTTGTAGGCTAAGCTACAATTTCTAAAGTAAATTTAAGGAGAGCCCAAAATGTGTATAGCACTTACTGTGTATCAGGCACTATGTTAGTGCTTATGTGTGTCAACTTATTCCACCCTCACACAGGACTATGACATTCGTATCATTATTATTCCCATTTTTAGTGTAAGGAACTGAGACACAGGGAGGATGGGTCATCTGTCAAGGCTCACATAGCTGCTTACTGATGCACATCAGATTTTAACCCAACAGACCTGGCTCCCAATCGCTTCACAGGACTACTGAGCAAATTGGAATCTATGCAGCACCTTCCTCATCTGCTGTGCTGCTGTGGAGGAATGTCTTGAGAATTGTAAACGATGCTGCTCTTCACTCATGCTGTTCCTGATCAAAGACCCAGAGACCATTCTGTATATTTTTTTTTCTGATAATAAGGTAGCCATATGAGTTTTCAGTTGCTGCTGTAAAAACTGAGCACAAAATTGGTGGCTTAAACCAGTGATCCCCAACCTTTTTGGCACCAAGGAGTGGTTTCATGGAAGACAATTTTTCCACGGACTGGGAGCAGGGGATAGTTTTGAGATGACTCTAGCACATTACATTCATGGTGCACTTTATTTCCATTATGATTGCATTAAAATATATAGTGAAATAATTATACAACTGGCCGTAATGTAGAATCAGTGGGAGCCCTGAGCTTGTTTTCCTGCAACTAGATGGTCCTATCTGGGGGAGATGGGAGATAGCGACAGATCATCAGGCATTAGATTCTCATAAGGAGCACACCACCTAGATCCCTCACATGTGCAGTTCACAATAGAGTTTGTGCTCCTGTGAGAATCTAATGCTGCCATTGATCTATCAGAAGGAGGAGCTCAGGCGGTAATGTGAGTGATGGGGAGTGGTTGTAAATACAGATGAAGCTTCACTTGGTCTCCTGCTAACCTCCTGATATACAGCCCAGCTCCTAACAAGCCATGGACAGTACCCATGGCCAGGGACTGGGGAGTCCTGGCTTGAACAACATAAATGTATTATCTTCTTGATCATTTATAAACCCAACATAGGTTTCATCAGGCTAAAAGCAAGATGTCTGTTAGTCAGTCACCCTGGAGGTTTGAGGGTAGAATTCATTTCTTTGCCTTTTCCAGCTACTAGAGGACACCAGCATTCCTTGGTTTCTGACCCCCTTCCTCCATCTTCAAAGCCAGCCAGGTAGCATTCCACTCTACATTCTTCAATGTTCACATTTTCATCCCCACAAAAGCTGGAAAAGCTTCTCCACTTTGAAGGATTCATATGATACGATTATCCGGGATAACTGAGGATAATCATCCTATCTCCAGGTTCATATTCCTGATCTTTCCTGCAAAGTTCCTCTGCCATATAAGGCAGTATAGTCACAGGCTACGGGGACTAGGACAGGGACCTCTCTAGAGGTCCATTAAGAGAGGTCCATTATTCTAATTACCACACTAGCCAAAGCACAACAGAAGTGATGGGCACAGGCATCGCCGATTTTAACTTTGCACTAAGGCAACTCTCACAGGATCTAGATATAAAGATCAACCCATAAATAATGAAAGCTTTTATGCTCATTAATTCAACAAACATTTGAATACCTGTCCCATAAGACTTATTACTATCGCTACTCTTAATTTAACGTGATTATCAGCATTAATATTATTACCGTATTAACTAGCATCTGTATCTCAATGCAAAAGTTTTTTTGCATTTATCATTTGTTTGGATCAAAGAAGGATGCACATGTAAAAGGACTTTGTAAACTTCAAGTTCCTGTCGAAATATGAGTCGTGATTAGAGGCCTGCTTGTAGAGTGATAGGAGGAAGCACTGAGTACTGGTAGATGCCCATAAATATGTGTGGAGCTGAATGAAAAGCAAAGCTTTTGCTATGACTTAAATGCAAAGATGGATCTGAACTTAATTTACGCTTAAGAAAAGTTGATGATTTTCTTGCTTCCCAGATTTATGAAGTTATTAGAGTTTCTCAATGGACGAATTATGGCGGGTGAAATGGGAGGCCACGTACAGCTCAGCAAATGAGCACGTTGTCATGGTAGGGAAGACTCCACCACTTTGGGACAGATAAGGTGACCTAGAGTAGCTGTGTACTCTATACACATAACTGTTCCTCTACACAGATCTGAACACAGAGGGGTAATGAGTAAGAAAGAAAAGGGCCAGGCACAGTGGCTCAAGCCTGTAATCCCAGCACTTTGGGAGGCCGAGACGGGTGGATCACGAGGTCAGGAGATGGAGACCATCCTGGCAAACATGGTGAAACCCCGTCTCTACTAAAAAATACAAAAAATTAGCCAGGCATGGTGGTGAGCGCCTGTAGTCCCAGCTACTCGGGAGGTTGAGGCAGGAGAAAGGCATGAACCCGGGAGGCGGAGCTTGCAGTGAGCTGAGATTCGCCACTGCACTCCAGCCTGGGTGACAGAGCAAGACTCTGGAAGAAAAAAAAAAAAAAAGGAAGGAAGGAAAGGAGGAAGGAAGGAAGGAAGGAAGGAAGGAAGGAAGGAAGGAAGGGGGACTAAGAACTGGCCTATCTTTATGATGTGATAGGATGAAAGAGCCCCCTTTTCCTAGACTCAGCACATGGGACCAGCTATGAGGTTTCACGGGCCTCACTCTACTTTCCTGGGCCTCAGTATTTCCACTTTGCATGTGGACAAAATGGGATCTAACAGTCTGTGTGTGCTTTCTCTCAATGACAACTCCAGGGAGTGAAGCCAGGTTTTTGCCCTTGGTCCACTGTTGATGAATTTATACCACTGAATCAATAGATGATGATATTGTCCTTAAGTGCATTTCTAACTTTAATGACGTATGAATGTCCTGAGAATCTAGTGAAAATGCAGACTCCTGTTCAGTGCATCCAGGGTTCTACATTCCTGTAAGTTCCCAGGGGATGCTCACACTGTTGGCTGATGGAGTACACTTTGGGTAGTGACAATGTTCCATCTGCTGGAGCCTGCAGACTTGTCCTAGGACCTGACTCACTGCTCTGCCACCCCTACCTCACAGTCCCTCACATCAGCCAGGTGCCAGCTGTAGGACTCACATTACCTAAACCCTTTGAGTTGCTAGTATAGGAACAGAGGGAGGATTAGCCCAAGCACAAAGTGGGGGTTGCACTGGCTCACATTTTGTGAAAGGTGAGGGAACAGCTGGGGAAGGCTGGAGCCAGACACTCCCTGGAAGACACCCTCACCTCCTGCCTCTCACCCCTGCTGCACTCTCCTTGTTGGCCGGCAGCAGCTCCAATTTACAGGGCTCCAACCCCAAGTGAGAAATCTGGCGGAAGGTTCCTAATTTGCCTGCGTTGGATCACAGGCCTGGACCAATCTTTTGAGAAGTGTGTATATATGGGGAGAGAGGTGAGAGACGTTAACTTACTCCCTGTGGTCAGCGGGAAGCTCCCATTCTGTTCTCAAGGTTGCAGCTGGGGAGGAGAGGGACCGCTCCCCAGAGAAAGGGCATGGCAGAGGCCTGGCCCCCAGGAATTCTTGTGCACATGCCAGCCCCTTCCCCCTGCTTTGTGTATACAGGGGGAGCATCCCTAATCCCAAAATCCAAAATCTGAAATGTTCCAAAATCCAGAACTTTTGAGCACCAACACGACGTCACAAGTGGAAAATTCCACGCCTAATTACTTAACACAAACTTTGTTTCATGAACAAATGATTTAAAATATTGTATAAAAATTACCTTGTGGCTATGTGCATAAGGCATATGAAACATAAAACAATTTGTGTTTAGATTTGGGTCTCATCCCCAAGATATCTCATTATGTGCATACAAATATACCAAAATCTGAAGAAATCGGAAAGCTGAAACACTTCTGACCCCAAACATTTTGGGTAAGGGATACTAAATCTGTATTACAAACCCTGTGAACCAGCATCCAGGAACTGTTTCTGTGTCGGGGTGGTAGTGTGGATTCTGGGCAAAGGGTCCTATAGCTCCCTTCCGTTTTCTTGAAAGATCCGGTGGTCTTCTTTGTCTGTTTCTGTGTTACGTGGGGCGATGGGGTCCCATGGTCCCAGGAGTAGGAGCTAACTGTGTGTTGCTCTGAAGTTTACCTGGGTCTGTTCTGGCCGCTCTCTGTTGTCCTGGTATAATTATTGTATAATTATTCATAGTGCCCTCCTTTCTCCTTCCTAAGGGCTCCACTTTGGACTATAATTTATAAGAAGACTGGGCTTTGGAGTCAGACACATCCAAGTTCAGAGCCCACCTGGATGCTGTGAGATTCTGGCAAAGCCACTCACTCCCTCTGAAAAGTGGACTGCGGGGAAGATTAAGAGAGACTACTGAAGTACCATGTTTAAGCTGACATCAGGAACATGGGTGCTATCTCCTTCCCATGTTGCGAAAGCTTTGATTTTGACCCATCCTTGAGTCCTCAAGCTTGAACTCTGACCAGCCTGGGGAAGCTCATTTGGTGTGTTGATTTGATTTGATTTTTTTTTTTCCTTTCTCTTTATCAGTTCTGTGGCTAAAAGACCTCAGTCCTCCAGGCGACGTCACATTGATGCCTTTCACAAGCACTAACATTCCCATGCAAAACCGGAAAATATTTGACTATCTTTGTTGTTGCTGCTATAAATCCTATTGGATTCACATCAAATAGGACAAATTTCAAATTTCACCCACGAGACCTTTATCGGGTTTGCATCCCATTCAGAGACCCACAGTGGAAAACGGATTTCAAAATTGTGTGCACTGCATTTTGAGGCTGAATATTTTAAAACCTGAATGCATAACCAAAAAGTTGGCACAGGATGAATAAACTGTACTGACCCATATCAACGAATGATATCAACTCCACTCCTACCCAGAGTGAGTGGAATTGCTTATCAAACAGACCCCTTCTCATCTTCTCATAAATAACAACAACACAGAGAATGGAATGGACAGGATCCCCTTCCTATTATTTCTTCCTATGTTTTCTTTCCACAGCTATTTCTTTCACACCACAACCTACAAAATAAGATTACAGGAATTAAATCATTAGGAGCCTACAAATTGCACATCTGTGACTTAGAATTTGGTAAATTAAACAAAAGGCCTTTTTTTTTGTATTTATAGATTGTGAAACGGACACCATTAGGTTGCCTTTAAAATACGTAATAAAACACACCTTCAGATTCAAATCTACAGGTAATCTTCTCACACATGAAATGGTTCATATAACATTAGTGACACCACAAAATACCGTATTATAGCTCGTGAATTACCGTCATGCCTTTTACAATTCTGTAACACTGCTGAATCTTATTTTTGTTAAAAGTTATCATGTTATCAATTTTCTAATCTAATTCCTTATCATGAAAATGTACCCTGATTTCTATTTCACTGAAGTCAGTAATAAGATATTGTTTTCCTCTTTTATCATCGAATTTCCGTGGTTATCATGGTGTTGCCATTTATTACTGTTTATGGTTCCTAACATACGTTTTGACATCCAAGGCATAGATTGTAAAATTCAGTGAAAATATGTTGAAAATTTATAAGGGCTGGAGGACCATGGAGTTGTTGCTGACATGTGGCATTTCTTCATGAAACACTGAGAACATATGATAATGCAAGGACTTCCTATTCATTCAGATATTTGTCATACAACAGCTCTGTCCCAGGCTGTGTGCCTTAGGTTGCAGGGCTGCATTGATGAAGGAAACCTTGCCTTCACCTTGCAGAGATCAAATTCCAGCGGGGGTGACAGACCCGTGAGAAGACATGCACAGCATTGAGTCACTAAATTAGCTAAGCCTTACGATTGTGTATATCTTTAAAGACGACAAAATACTTTCACATTTATTATCTTATTTGATCTTTACAGTCATTCTGGGAGATGAGAAAGACACTTATTATTAACCCTATTTACCAGACAAGGAAGCTGTTAGAAATCAAGATGGTATTTTGTGGTATTTGATATTTGGACCAGGGACTTGGTAATACAGAATCCTAGCCAACCTGTTACATCAACCTCTGGCAGATGTGGAGGGTGAGCTGAGAGGACTCCCTGGTAGGTGGATAGTGATGCTCCCAGCGGAGTTCTGGATGGGGCTGGGTAGAACCTGCCCAAGGCTCCAGACCTCGGCAAGACATCTGATCACCCAAGAACACTTCTACATGTTGGGCACCTCCACTCCAGCCAGGCCACATGGAACAAAGTGTGCAGGACGGAGGGAGCTCACTAAGACCTTTATGGAGCTTCTGCTATGGGCCAGGCTGTATTTAATAATCCTCATTTTACAGATACATAATCTGAGTTTCAGGGAGAATAAATAATTTTCTAAGTGTAGGATCAGTTTGTTTTATTATAATAAGAAAACACAAAAAACTTTACATAGACACAGATATATAGATGTGGTTTATACCTATTTATTTATATCTGTAACTCATTTATACCTACATCTATATGTATGTATGCAAATACAGACATAGATACTGACTTGGATATAGACATAGTTATCAATATAGATACAAATACAGATATATATTTAGATAACTATGTTTTTCACTTTTTGTTGAGGCACACAGCATACGTACTGAGAAGCACACATGTAAGAGTACAGCTGAAGGCATTTTCACAAATCAAATGTGCCCATTGAACCCTCTCCTAGCTCAGGAAACCTTCCATCATCAATCCTCAGGAACCTATCTCAGGCTTCCTCAATCCTTACCTACCCACCCACTCCCAGAGACTTACCACTATCCTACTCTAACAGCTGATGTTAGCTGTGCCTGTTTTCATGCTCCATGCAAACGAACTCATACAGCATGTACTCCATTGTGCCTGACCTATTTTACCCAATATTTTGTTTGTGAGCTTCAACCTCACCTGCACTTTTACTGGAGGACTCTGTTGAACCACCCCATACATGAGCTGTTAAGAGGGGCCAGCATGCTTGCTTCCTGGTTTGTGTTCCTGCCCTGACATTTTATGAAACTATTAGGTTGGTGCAAAAGTAATTGTAGTTTTTGCCATTGCAAAAGTCACAGTTACTTTTTTACCAACCTAATAAAACTACATGTAAACATTATAAAATGCATGGATAGAAATTAACAAGAGGCCAGGGTTTGTGACCATGGCGGATCATGAACTAGCTGTGTGGCCTTGGAGAAATGCTTTAACCTCCCTGTGCCAGGAATCACTGGTGACTTGGCAGGTTTTGCTCCATTATCCACTCAAAATGGTATTTCTGGGTTTAGTGTCCTATAGGAAGAAATAAGGACAAACCTTTCCCCAATCCATAAGTGCTAATTTTGCCCAGTTATCTCTTTAGACTTGGGATGTTTGCTCAAACTTGCTTAGCTATGTGCTAAAGCTTCAGTTCAACACACTCCTATTGATTTAACAACTCATTCTGGCACGTTCCTTTCCCTGGATTTCTGCAGTCAGGTCCTTGCTGGCTGTCTGGCTGCTGATACCTCTTTTCAGGCCCTTCTCAGAAGAGTAGGGGTTGGGAGGGGCACACTAGCATGATCTTTAAAACCAAACGTAACCATAGTATTCTGTTGCAGAACATTCTCCTTCAGCTCCCAGTTGTCTATAGGATAGACTCAAAATTATTTAACACGGCATCAACAACCCTTTAAAACTTGGCCCAGCTTGCCTTTAGGGCCGCATATCCAAGGCCTTCCCGATTCAGGCTGCCCTCTGCCTCAGACCCAACTGCTGTTTCTGTCCATGTTTGAGAGAGCTTAAAATTAAGGGAGGACTGTATCTCAGCTATAACGAGGTCAGCAAACTACAGCCCCTGAGGGTCCAATCTGGCTCACCACCTATCTGTAGACCCCAAGAGCTAGAAATGGATTTGCATTTTAAATGTCCAAAAGGATAATGACACATAAAAACTGTATGAGGTTCCAATTTCAATGTCAATAAACAAAGTTTTAGTACAGCCATACCCATTCATTTATGTACTGCCTGTGGTTGCTTCCACACTATGGCGGCAGAGTTGCTTGGTTGTGGTAGAGACTGTGTAGCTGGCAAAACAGAAAATGCCTACTGATAGGCTCCTCACAGGAAGTCCACTGGCTTCAAATTTATATTCACAGAATATTTTTTGAAAAATTCTACTTTGCACATATATATATATGTGTGTGTGTGTGTGTGTGTGTGTATGTTTATACACATTTATAAATGTATATTTATTTTATAAAGAGAAATTTTTATTTACTTTTTCCCCAGAGTAGTATGCTCTATTTAACTTTGTATCCCAGCTTCTGATATCTTGACACACAGCAGCATGTAAATTAAGTATTTGCTAAATTGCCTTGGCTGGTTTGGTACACAGTTTAAGTCAGTGGCTCCTGGGTTTAACTAAGTGGTGGTTAATGTATCTGCCCAGAGGTTGTAGGTAGATTTAAGTTTTACAGATGTAGTGTTTAGAATAGGGAATGTCGGGGCCGGAGGGTAAATCTAGTTTTGTTTGACAGGTATTTGTGATTAGCTATTAACAGGCATTGAGTGAGGAATACCAAGTTCATTGCCATCAAAGATGAAAAAGGCATGAGCTCTTCCTTGAAGAAGTTTATTCTCTAGATAGGAAGGGCAGGTGCTAATGAGTTGTCTAAACACTCTTTTAGTTAGGTCTGTGTCTTTCAGAGGGGAAGGTATTCTTTCTGGTCAGAGATACAGTATAAAATTTTAGAAGTCGAAGGGAATGTAGTGATTAAGAGATGCAGTTTGGTTCTTTGACCATTCTCAAGCCAATCGTTTGACTTTACTAACCCTACTTTCACATTTGGAAAATAGGTTTGAGGGTAAAATAGATCAAGCCTGGAGTCCCTCACAGCTCTAATTCTAAGATTTAATTTTTTAAATTTTACTGTTTGATTCAACTTTTTGATAGATGTCTTATCAAAAAATCATTAGTATCCAAGCATGTTGCCTCTTAGGTTGTTTTAATATACAGGCATATATCTATTCTAAAAATATTATTCAGAGGTTCTTCTTCATAAAACCAAAGAAAGACCCCACTATCTTAAAAAAGTACTAGAACACATGAAAAAAAAAGACCCTCCATATCTATGAGAAGATAAAGCTAAATTTTCAAGTTCTTTTTTTAATTACTAAATCACTTCAAACAGTTTCCAAATGTAATAGGGACAATATGGTGTGACTCTTGATGTTGGCTTCTACAATTAGTGTGTTATTAATTAAACTCTTGAGTAATATAATAACTTGACAGTTAAAGCCCTTCTTTGCATTTAAAGTGCATGCAAACTGTGGCTCCAATTATAAATAAACTCTACTATGATGGGCTTAAAACTGCAAATTTAATTATTCAGAGCAATTGTTCAATCGATGCTCTGTTCTGGAGGATGCTTCCTGAATATTCTCATGTGTTTGATATGAATGGGAGTCTAAAGTAGGGTTCCATAGCACAGGCCTCCTTGTGTGTCTTTCTGCTCCTAGCTTCCCTACCCTCCCTGCTACTGCTCCAAACTGGAAATTCACATGGGTTTTCCAAGCTTGCTCCATTCAATCCACTCTCCTATACCATGGCGCTGCAATAACCTTTCCATGCAAAACACAATTTAACCAAGTTCTTCCATCACTTCCTTCAACATTGGTGATGCTTTCTCTAACTTTCAGGATGAAGTTTAGACACTAGCACGTTATTTCTTCATCCTTGCAAAAATGCACTTCACCCCCATGCCTAGCTCCTTAGCATCATGTCCACATTCACCTTGTGTTCCACCACATTGAGCCCACCAATACTCCTTCGATGAGTAAAACCGTTTCATGCCTTCAATTGTCTGCACATGCAATTCCTTTTTCCTGGAATTCCATCTCCTCTCTGGCAAATTTCTATTTATTTTGAGACACCCAACAGTGCTCATTTTTGCAGGTCATTGCACTGGAGAAAAGATGTTTCCTGGAAACAAGGCTGAGTTGGAATGTTGAGTGGAGTTTAAAGACCAGTAAGGAATTAGGTCTTCTGGGCTATCTTAGAAAAGAACTGAGATGGCTAAGAACCCCAAGCTGTGCCAGTGATTTATACCATTTAGGGATCCCAGAAATCCGGTCACTCCCTCAAGGTAATTTCTTGCATAGCTTCCATTTGCTTCCCCACAGAGAAGCAAGTCCTGCTATAAGTATCTATTGTACCATTGTCCCTCTACCTAAAGTCCTACAGAGGACTTCTTCAATACTCACGAAGAAGTAGATCTGACTCAATTCAAGAAAATTCAAGGAGGCCAGGTACAGAACTTACATTTTTTGTTGGTGGGGGGGTGCAAAGGAGGGGAGTCTTGCTCCATCGCCCAGGCTGGAGTGCAGTGCTGCAATCTGGGCTCACTACAACGTCCGCCTCCCAGGTACAAGCAATTCTCCTGCCTCACCCTCCCATATAGCTGGGATTACAGGTGCCTGACACCATGCCCGGCTAATTTTTTGTATTTTTAGTAGAGACAGTGTTTCACCATATTGGCTGGACTGGTCTCGAACTCCTGACCTCAAATGGTCTGCCCACCTCAGCCTCCCAAAGTGCTGGGATTACAGGCTTGAGCTACTGTACCCGGTCCCAGAATTTACTTCAAGAGGACTGGAAAAGAAAAAAAAAAAAAGAAAAAAGCAAAGCAACCCAGATTGCCCTAAGAATGCTGCAAATAAATTATTTCAGGGATTTTAACAAGAAAATGATCAGCCCTGGTTGGAGAAATTGTCAAAGTCTTCATGAAGGAGGTGGCATTTGTATTACGGGTATGAAGGCCTGTTAGCTTAGTCAAGACCTGATCAGTATCACAGACTAATCTCCATGCTTCAAGTAGGACTCACACCTTGCCCACCAACTCTCTACCTTTTATTTACATAAAAGATTTTAGGTCCTTTTGGTTTGTTTAAGAAGGTGTCTTGATAAAAAGTAATGACTTCCAGACGTCTATTACTAAGCTAGATGACATTCATGGCTTTTGCCACAGCTAATCTATCATTCATGTTATTGTCTCATTATAGTTCCCTTTAATGGAATCACTTTTTTACTTCAATTTTTTGTACACACACTATATTACATTTTTAAAGGGGCAGCAGTCTCCTTTGTCATCAATTAGAGATGAAGGTAAAATAAAGACAATGAGAATAGAACATTGGTATGAAATTCCAACTAGAACCTGTTTCCTGCTGAGGCTTGAGGGTATGCCTTGCCATCTCTGTTAAGAAGGGAGACTCCAAGTCTGCATTATAAAGATGTTAAAGACACAACATGCATCTGAGTCCCAACTTGAAGCTTCCTCTTGAAGCATTTGAAATGAAGTTGAAAAGGATAGACGTGTTCTCATAATGGGATTTGGTGTTATCTGATGCCATTGCCATGAATTGCCTAAAATCATCTCAGGTCCCATCTGTGTAGGCCTGTGCACTTGGGGAAGCTTTGTTAGGAAGGCAAGATTTCTGGGCCCAAATTCAGACACCTGCTTCTACTGCCAGGTCAGCCACCCGATGTCTGTCAGCAAGTCATTAAACCACTGAGACATCATTTCCACTTTTCCACAATGAGAATGATAAAACACATTATACTGATTTCCATGGAGTCATCCACCCATTACATTGCAAATACCCATTGTGAACCTACTATGTGATAAGCCCTTGGCTCTGGGCTGTTGTGAAGAGAAGATGAGATGAACTATTGGATGTGAAAGCACATGGGGAATGGATAAGCAGCCATTATCATTAGCATAAAAATAAGCTTTGAAAATGTGTCTTTCCTCTCCTGGTAATATTCCCAGATGACCCACATCATGCCTGGAGGGAAACTTTCCTAGGCCAGAAGTCTGGAAAAGCTGGAAGTAGACCTTCTGCCCATCCCCTGGAGCTTGGCCTCTGAAGTCCCTGAGTGTCTTTAAAGTGATGGTGTAAACATTAGGGCAGGTATGGTGACTTTAAATCTGTGCCCATTGCAATTAAAATGCTTGTGAGATAAGATCAGAAGCTGAAGAGAACAGCTGAAGGGCAGGGCAGTCAAAATATTTTAATAATGTAACCACGCTTCAGATTTTAATTTGGTTTTACTTTGCCTGCCTTATTATCTGAATGGGACAAATGGAAATGCAATACACTTCAGAGGTCTGATTAGCTTGAGCCTTCAAATCTTTAATGATAGGGAGGGTGAGGCACCCTGGTGCTTCTCAGCACTTCCAATATGAGCACACCCTAGATGTGGGGGTCTGGCCTCAACTCTGACCCCAATCATGTGCCCTTAAGTAAGTCACTCCCTTCACTCAGCTGGTTTCTTCTTCTGTCAGCTGTGGAGACACCCCCTGCCCTGCATGTGTGTCTGTACACTTCAGTGAGCCAGTCTCACTCCTGGACACTGTCCACACAGAACAATCCAAGCCCAGCATTCCAAGTATTCCAGATTCTTGCCCCAATCCCTCTTTGTAACAGAATGTTCTTTTCATTTTTCAGGTAGTTTTCGAAATAAAAAAAAAAATGACTTCAATGAAGCCTGAACATACATATGCTGAGTTGTTCCTTTCTAGTATACATGTTCTAATTTGACTTGTCCATACGGTTTCAAAATCCTTTTTCTCTGCAGCCTTTTCAAATGTCAACTGGAATTGACTTTGCATCTCTTCTTTCTACTCTCTACTGCAAACTCCTTCATCACATTCATCTGGTACTCAGCACTAGCTACCTGCGAGACAGTGGTCAGCTGTTCACCATTTTCTCTTCTTCCTGCACATGTGGACAGATGGCATTTTCTAGACCTCTTTGCAGATATGTGAGGCTATGACTGAGTTCCAGCCAAGAAAATGCTAGCAGAAGTGATGTATACTTCTTCCAGACCTGGTCCAGGAAAACCTCCCTGGCAACATCCTCCTTGCTGTCTCTCTACTTCTGGCTTAATGCAGGTATACCTGGCAATCTTGGAGACCATTTTTTCAAGATGATGAGGTTAAGAGATGGGAGTCAAGAGTCTTAATCTTCCCTTGGAGTAGAGCTGCTTGTCAATTGGAGTATCTGCACTGGACTTTCCAAGAGTAAGAATTCCACCTCCATCATGATTGAGCTGTCATATACTCCAGAGCATGTTTGTTCCATCAGCTAGCATGCCTCATGCGCCACTAATGAAGTGAGCTTTTCTGGGGCAGAGGCCTTGCTGAAAGGACTTCCTCCACTGGTGCTGTGTGTAATCATCCCTGCTGAGATACGGATTTGGAGGAGGATTTGATAAACCAAAGAGCATAAACTTACTATTTCATTGTCATGTTGTGACAAATGCATACCCTCTACACTAAAAGCTAGACCTGAAGTCACAAAATTAGAATTCCATTTCATATTTCTCAACATAGAATACATGGTTAATCTATGGATCCATGTGATAAAGAAATCAGAGTGGAAGTAAATATTTTCTATCATAGAGTACCTAATAAGCATATTTGTATCCTAATTTTGTGGATGATTGAAATGCATTTTCTCGCCTATGTGTCTCTCTTCTATTAATTTCTTCATTAATTTAATACATATATTCTGAGCACCTACTATGTGCTGCACAGTGTTTAGGGCTCTGGAGATATACCACTTAAGCAAAAGTATTCACTCACATAGGGCTTACATGCTATAGCACACAATGAAACCCAAACACGTGAAAATGTGTGACGCTAAATGCCAATAGGCATTCTGAAGAAAGCCTAAGGAGGCAGCAGCTTTATGGAGAAGGCACATTGGAGCAGTGCCCTGGAAGGAATGAAGGGCCTGAGCCATATGAACTTCCAGGGGAAGAGTATTCCAGGCAGGAATCACAGCAGGTGCAAAGCCCCTGTGGTGAGAGCCTGCACAGCATGCTTAAGTAGGAGTAGGGAGGTCAGTGTCATGCAGCAGATTCAGCGAGGTGGTAGCATGACGTGAAGTTGGGAGATCAGGTTGGATTAATAAATGGACAAGAGCAGCAGATGATGCAGTCACTTACCACTGAATGGACCTTGTCTTTTATTCCAAGTAAGAAAGAAAACTGCTGAATAGGTTTGAGCGGAGGACTAACATGTGCATATGTTACAACCACCTCCCCATGGCTGCTTTGATGAGACTAGACCCTACAGCAGTAAAACTCTCTTCAATAATGTAAATGTTTTATATCTGTGCTGTCCTATAATGTTGCCACTAGGCTCAGGTGGCCATTGAGCACTTGAAATGTGGTGAGTGCAACTGAACAGTTGAATGCTTAATTTCATTTAATTTGAATTAAACTTAAATGTATACTACTCCATGTACCTAGCAGCTATGATATTGTACAATACACCCTTAGAGAGAGAGAGGCTGACTCTATGACCAGTTGGGCTATGACAACATAAGTGAGAAATGAGACTTACCTGGATTTGCCAGAGGGAGCTGAGGATGTGGTGAGAAGTCACCATATTTCAGAAGTATTTTGAAAGCACAGCAAAAAGATTTCTGAACAGAGAAGAGAGAAAGGATTCCTGTAAGATTGCTAGCCCAGTGGTAGGAGGGATAGAATTGCAATATCCTGAGATAGGGAAGACTAGGGAAGTAGTTTGGCTGAGAGAAGATAGATCAGGAGTTTGCATCTGAACCTCATATGTTTGGGCTTCCTGGTGAGCATGGCATGGAGTTGTCAGTAAGTCAGTTGCATGTACCTATCTATAGAGTTAAATGGGAAGGTCCTCACTGGAGAAGTTAGAGTCTGAGAACTGATATTTAAAGACACAAGACTAGAGAGCATTAGGACAAATGCCTAATGCATGCAGGGCTTAAAACCTAGATGATGGGTTGATGGGTGCAGCAAACCACCATGGCACATGTATACCTACGTAACAAACCTGCACATTCTGCACATGTATCCCAGAACTTAAAGTAAAATTTTTACAAATTAAAAAAAATTAAAACTAAAGACACAAGACTAGATGAATTCACCTGGGGAATGGGAGTGTAAATAAAATAGAAGCGTTTGGCAACTGAGTTATATGGCATGCCCATGTCTAGAGATCTGGGTGATGCAGAGTGTTGAGTAAATGAGTATGAAGTGGGCATCCGGAGGTGGGAGCAGGCAGCAGGTCATCGTGCTGGTGAGCCTCGTCGAGGAAAGTCATGAGCTGGCCACTGATTTCATAACAAGGCTCATCCAGTAACTCTGGGGAGAACTGTCTGGGCAGGATGGTGGAATGAAAGCTTGACTGGATAGAATGTCAAGAAGAGAATAGAGGGCAGCGAAGGGGACAGCAGTGGTCATCCAGTGCAAGGACTTTTGCTGTAAATGGGACGGAGAAAAGCGGGAGGGTGTGTCTGTAAGACATGAATGGCCTGCTCTGCTCCTGCAGTACTGGACTGGGTGCTAGGGTCAATTCTAGATAGATAAATCAACCTTTCGTTCTTTCGTTCTTGCTTTTCCTCTCTCCCTTCTTTCCTGGCCCTTGGGAGAGCTAAACAAAGTGGCTTCTTCAGAGGAATCCCCTCCTCTGTGCTGACCTGGCAGGTGACCTGCACTCCCCACTTTATCCTTGCATGTCACCCCTCTATTGTTCTTCCTTTGAATATGGGCTTCTCATGAGCAGAACCCCCCCATTCTCATCTCTCTCCAGCAAACTGTGGAGAATATAGTTGGTGCTTATCAAACGTTAGCCAAGGCAATGGTTGTCACAATGAAAAAGACAGAATTCCTTGTCTTTGAGTTGCTCAGGCCACATGGGGAAAGACAGGAGAGGTGGTTTACAAACTGCTAATGGCACCCAGCATGAGAGGGGCTCTGAAGGGAGTGGGGAAAGGATGTACCAGAAGCTGGTCAGTGAATAATTCTAAGACAGGGAAGGAAGAAAGTGCTAAATTTCCTAAAAGTGAGCATAGATCCTCTGCCATGCTGGGAAAATCCTGCTGGCTGGGTCATCAGGGAAGGCTTGGTGAGTAAGGTGGGATCTTAACTGGGTCCTAGAGAAGTAAACTCTAATTTCTCTGGAGTACAAGTTTCCCTCCAGCCCTTAGCAGGACACTCCAATGGTCCTACTGTGCGTGACTGGCACACAGCTCACAACCCAGGAGGCTCAGCAAATCACTCAGCCAGGACTGGTGTCATGGGCCTGAGACTCATGCACTCACACTGGGTCCCATGGTTTGGTGCTCTGTGGTCACCAGGGTGACATTCTTCACACTTTGTGATGAAGGGGTCCTAAAATTCCTCATGAGATAGTCCCACCAGGCATATACCGAGTTCTGTGGGTCTTTATTCACTGAGATGAGTCCATGGAGATGCACCTGGATATCTGTGCCATGTGAAGTTGCTATAAAAATTTCTAAATGGTTACTCTTAATTTCTGCACTTATCTCTTCATGAATTAGTAGCATTTGCACAGGTATGCGGTACTGAAGACCACACGTGGAGTACATTGCCATGAAAGATAGCTGTGAATTGAGAAGGACAGCTCCACCAGGCGGACGGGACGGGGCTTATCCGCTCAGTACAATTTAGTCATATATAAAAGTGTGTGTGTGTGTGTGTGTGTGTGTGTGTGTGTGTGAGAGAGAGAGAGAGAGAGAGAGAGATGGAGAAATTGAAAGCGAGAGAGAGAGAGAGAGAGAAACAGAGAGAGGCAGAGAAACTTCCTTGTGCCTTGGTCAAGGAAACAATGAATGTAAGGTCTCTATATTATTCTTAAGAGGACAAGGGACGCATCTTCCTTGTGATGCTCAGGAGATCAGCATAATGCCATTTCTAACAATAAATGCATCTCTGTGCCAGTTCATAAACTCTTCCATACCCATTACAATCATCTTTATAATCCTTCCAGCAATGTGTATGAAACATGAGTAAGACTTGGGCCCATTTTTCTGATAAGAAAACTGAATCCCATGAGGTTTATTGAGCTGAACCAGGTCACTGGAAGCCAGGCCCTATGAGTCCAATGCCTGGGACTTAGTCTCTATTTGTTGACTGAATAGATATTCCAAATACGAGAATGTTTTCTTTTCTCTCTCCATTTCTTTCCTTGAGTGAGCAAGCTTTCATTTTAGCAGGAGCCAGAAAGGTGAATGGTTTTGTGAAATTCTTTCTATAAAGAATGTATGAAGATGAAGGCTCTGAGAACCAGGCCTGTGTGTGCTGAAGTCGGGAGCACAGGGATGCACAGCCAGTCCTTCTTGCCAGCTCGCCGTATATTTACCTGAAATCTGACCTCCAGCTAAAAGCCTCATGCTTGGAGACAGAGTAAAGGATTTTCTCCTTCTCCGCCTTTAATGTCACACTCCCTTTAAGCAAGTGCAGCTGCACAAGGGTTAGACCCGCCTGGTACTGTCTTCTGAAGTCCCAGGCTGCTGCAGGATTCTGAGTTTCAACATGGAGTTTATTTCTGCTTAAAGGCACCCCTCAAACCCAGTCCTTTCTAGGGCAAAATGCACTCTGAGACTTGTTGCTTTAAATAAACCTGTTTAACCAACAAATGTTGCTCCTGCCACAGACATTTTGCACAGGAATTGTAGTGCCAAGGGGGAGTTTCATTAAAAGCTAACAATTTTCAGGCCTGGAGTTGGCATGCAGAGCCCCGTCTGAGTCTGGAGGTGAGAATCCCACTGTTAGCTTGTGTGCAAAGCGCGTGCGGCAGAGGCTCAGGCAGAAAGGTGGTCCTTTGAACTGGCGCCTGGAGGGCTGGATGCTGCCCTGCTGTTGGGGCAGAAGGCTCCTCTGGCTTTGAAGAATTGCTCACCATGTTAGTGAAAGGTTCTTTGTTTTCAGAACAAACTGTATTGGGTGATGCTCTGTGTGCCAGGGAAAGGTGTGAGAGGTGGGGACAAAAAAACACAGGGTTTATGGCATTCTTTTACTCACTCCTTCATCTCTTCAATATATATTCAGCCACGACCATGTCACCAGCCTTGCACTCGGAGCATCTCACCGCTGGTTACTTGGGCACAGTCATTAAGGGTTGAATTGTGCCTTTCCTAAAGATGTTGAAGTCCTAACCCCCAGTACTGGTGAATGTGACCTTCTTTGGAAATAGGGTCTTTGAAGATAATCAGGTTAAGGTGAGACGCTTAGGATGGGTCCTAATGCAACATGACTGGAGTCCTTCTAAAGAGACACAGAGATACACACACACAAAATTGAATATCATGTGCATTTAACGTGAAGGCAGAGATCAGGGAGATGCTTCTACAAGCCAAGGAATGCCAAAGCTGGCCAGCCAACCAACAAACACCAAACAGATTCCAACAGCCTCAGAAGAAACCAACTCAGAAGGAGGCAACACCTGGATCTCAGACAGCAGGGAATATAAGCGTCTCATGGTGCTCACAGAGGCACAATCTCAACCTCTCTAATCTGACCCGCCCTCCATAGATTTTTTTCCCAGCAGCACTTTCAAAGTCATGGGTTGCTATCCCTATGAATCCCATTAAAGTCACTAATTTTAAGCTCCCTCAGTCCAAAATGTGCTCTCACTTAAAAGGCAGAACAACAACAGTAATAATAATACCTGTGAATGCACCTCAGCTAAAAGGCAACATTAGGATTTGTACCGAAAGGGGCATATATTTATCTTTTCTTCTAGCTGATATGTTACCAAAAGACAGTGAAGTGTATTTGTATTTGTTGTGCCCAAATCTGGCAAATTGTATAAAAAGATATTAGTACAATGTTAGTTGTGCTAAGTGACAACTGAAAATAAAATTAATTATAAGCCCCCCAATCCCCCCTCCACTTACTGAATGGGCTTCCTCTTGGCCAAGGGATTCCCAAAAGAACCTTAAAAACTACGTTCCAGCCACAGCAGGAAGGGAGATCAGACATGTCTCATTACACACACTCTGTTTTGCCATTTAGACATAATTATTGACCATTGACCAGTATTAATGTTAAAATAGAGAGCATAACACTGACAGAACGGACTCTTTGTGGCAAGAAGACACCAAATTATAAACAAAACTGAAGGCCATGCCAGGCAAGGGTTAAGTCACACCCCCCCCCGCCCCCACGCTTAAAGAATAGACTATGCTGTAATGACCACAAAGTTTTCTTTTTCCCTAGCAGCTAAACAAGCACTGGGCTCAAGATAAGCAATATTAAAACAGTGGCGTCCATCCACCTCCAGACACAAACTGACCCCCTGTTCCACAACCTAGCTTTGATTGGACAAATAGACTGATTTTGATAACTTTCTCCTGATAAGAGACCACCCGCCATGGACTGGTTCTGGTCAGTTACAGAGGGTGTGCACTAAGCGTCTTCATGTTCTTCCTTCACCCTTTGACATACAGTGCCTAGTTTCAATGCATTTAAATGTTAAACCTCCACACCAAAGTGAACAGGAAGTGAATGTAATATGCATGCTTGATCCATAAACATGTGTCAGGACTCCCTTCATGAATATTCATAGCTCCTCCAATTACCTGTTGCATATGTATGTTTATCCAACCTATTCAGCATAAAGCTCCTTCCACAGTCCTTCCTCCTTCTGAGTGCCTGATAACAGTCTCTGCCAGAGGCTATGCTTTTCATCCTGTCAGAATAGCCACCTTGCAGGTTATAACCTTTTCTAAGAAATAAAGTCTCCTTGCTAAATGTATAATTGTTTGTTTGGTTTTTCAAGTGAACGTGTCCAAGTTTAAACAGCAATTTCAGGATAGAGCCAACTGTAGGGTCTATGTCCTCTATGTGCTGGTGGGCTAGTTCCCCAACCTGCAGCACCATCAGATCTGCGTTCAGAATTATAGTAAAATCGGAGGAGATGTTTCCTAGAATTCACTGCTGGAAGAGAATGAAGCAGGAAGAAAACCAGGCACTGCCCTTCACTTTGACAAATACTAGTTTTACACCCAGGGAGGGACATTTCTTTCAGAGCCTTCATTTCCACAATTGGGAGGCAATTCCATGGTCTTGGACAGTCCAAAGCTTTCCCCAAATATCTTGAAGTTCCCAAGGCTTTGGTACTTGTGCTTTGAATTCAAAACTGTGTCCTTTGTGCCCTCCTCCACTTCACTCCAGATGCACATCCTTTTCTTTTTTCTGTTTTTTCTTTTTTTTTTTTTTTGAGACAGAATTTCACTCTGTCGCCCAGGCTGGAGTGCAATGGCGTGATCTCAGCTCACTGCAACCTCTGCCTCCCAGGTTCAAGTGCTCCTGCCTCAGCCTCCCAAGTAGCTGGGATTACAGGCATGCACCACCACGCCCAGCTAATTTTGTATTTTTAGTAGACATGGGGTTTCACCACGTTGGCCAGGCTGGTCTCGAACTCCTGACCTCAGATTATCTGCCCGCCTCAGCCTCCCAAAGTGCTGGGATTCCAGGTATGAGTCATTGCGCCCGGCCTCCAGATGTACATTTCGACCTCACAATACGTCTCGAAAACAACCACTCCTTACTGCCTTCATTGCTAACATCCTCATTCAGGGGTACCATGACTCTTGCCTTGACTCTTGCAATAGGCTCCATCTAACTACTCCCCCTTCTTCCATATCAGCCTGGTCTGGTCATTACAGAGCACCTAAAGTGATAGTGTACCAATTTAAGTCAGGTCACACTCAAACTCTCCATCTTAGTTTGTTTTTGCTGCTATAATGAAATAGCACAGACCAGGAAATTTTTTTAAAAAATTGAAATTACTTCTCACAATTCTAGAGGCTGGGAAGTCCAAGATCAACCTGCTGGCAGGTTCAGAGTCTGTGTCTGGTGGGGGCTGCTTTCTGCTTCCAAGATGGTGCCTTGAGTGCTGCATCCTCCAGAGGGAAGGAGTGCTGTGCCCTTACTTGCCAGAAAGCGGAGGGGACAATAAGAACCAAACATTCTCTGTGAAGCCCTTTTATAACATCATTAATTCATTTATGAGGGTGGAGCCCTCATGAACTAAACACTTCTCAGAAAGCCCCACCTCCCAATGCTGTTGCATTAGGGATTAAGTTTCTAGCACCTGAGTTTTGGGGAGCACATCCCAAGCATAGCACCCTCTAAGACCTTCCCACTTCACTCACCTTAGAACAAACCTGGAAAACTGACAGCGCCTAACTTGTTTCTTACTCTCTGTGTTTCTCCTTTTCTCATTCTGCTTCAACCACATTGACTTCCATGAAGTTTCTCAAACACTCAAGCATGTTTCTCCCCAGGGTTTTGGCTTTTTTGTTGTTCCTGTCTGGAATGTTCTTACCTCAATAACCAAGAGTTCCTTTATTTTCTTCTTTAGAGTGTCCACACAAATGCCACTTAACTGGGGAGGCCACCCTCTGCTACAGGATGTCAAACAGCAGCCCCACCCCAATGCTCTTGTCTCTCTTCCTTTACTTTGATTTTTTTTACATATATACTGTAAATTCATTTATTTACTGTCTTCTTTTCCTCATAGGCATGTCAGCTCCTTGAAGGCAAGGACTATGCTTTACTTTATCAACGAAACTCTGTATTGGTTCCTCACACAGTAGTATTTTGTGATTAGTTTACGTGAAACCTCAGTTAGCCAGGCTATTTTATTATCCAGAAAAATATCTGTTGAGCCAGAGTAGATATTCATGGTTACTTAGTGTTTGGAATACTCTCCAAGGACAGGTACATTCAGCCATGGATCTGTTTAATTTCTATGTTTAAAAGACTGAGATCACCATCAGCCGCAGGGGTTTGGTTGGTTTGCATTCATTATCAGACTATTGGTCAGCAGGTTTAGCTGTCCATGGATTATTGGTCTGGAGCCTCTAGGGTCCAGCTGGGACCCAGTCAGACTTAATCTTCCCTGCCCTTATGGAACCTTCAAAGATCATTTCTTTTTCTATTTTAACATTTATCTTAATCAAGTTTTTACTGTATTTGTTATAGAAATAACTAATTATGGTCAAATATGCTTATGTGCCAGAAACTTCAGAAAGCATTTTGTATGCATTTATTTTAAAAAAATACAGTTGACTCTTGAACAATGCAAAAATTAGGGGCACCTGCCATGTTCACAGTCAAAAATTCACATACAACTTTTCACGTCCCCAAAACTTAACTACTTAACAGCAGTAGCCTGCTGTTGACTGGATGCCTTATCAGTAACATAAACAGTCAATTAATAGATCGTTTGTATATGTATTATACATTGTATCCTTACAATAAAGTAAGCTAAAGAAAAGACAATATTATTAAGAAAAGCACAAGGAATAGACAATACATTTACGGTACTATGCTGTATTTATTGATATTCTGCTATAAGTTTATGTCATCTGTTTTCAAGGTAAATCTTCTGTCTGAAACAGTGGCCAACTGCAGCAGCAGACCTCAACCTACGATATGTATCAAGCAATTCAACTTTTTCTTGTAGAGTTAAGACTTTTGTCTGCTTCTTGGAAGCATTTATGGCATCACTAGTGGCACTTTGTATGTGTCCCGTGGTGTTATTCAAGGTTTACAATATTGCACTGAATGAAAAACGTTCAAGAACTTTGAGCAATCACTTTTTACTGCTATCCGCAATTTACTGGAGAGAGGAACTGCCCACATGGAGATGATGCCAGTCACATGGCATGTAAGCTGATACAATATGTGAGCTCCCACAATAACAACAGGAGGTGGCTACAAAGGTATTACCATAGACAGTACGTACTTTTCTTTTCTTTTCTTTTTTTTTTTTTTTGAGACGGAATCTCACTCTGTCGCCCAGGCTAGAGTGTAGTGGCGCGATCTCGACTCACTGCAACCTCTGCCTCCTTTCAAGCAGTTCTCCTGCTTCAACCTTTCTAGTCGCTGGGACTACAGGCATCTGCCACCATGCCTGGCTAATTTTTGTATTTTTAGTATAAACGGGTTTTCACCATGTTGGCCAGGCTGGTCTCGAACTCCGGACCTCAGATAATCCACCCACTTTGGCCTCTCAAAATGCTGGCATTACAGGCATGAGCCACCGCGCCCAACCAGTATGTGTTATTTTATGCAGTTGATTTTATGCAGTTATGATTTAATACTGCATCTATACGTTTGTTTATATTTCTTTTCAGTGTGAATGGTGTCAAGTACAATCTTTAAGTGTTTGTATTCGTAAGTTTTGATATACTAACTTTTTGTAATAGATTGGTGTGTGTTATATGGTAGTAAATGATAAAATACACTAGTATCTTCACATATTTTGTGCATTTATCACATGCTTAACTTTTTTCTAATTTTTCTACATTCTAGGCTATGAGTTTTATCTGCAAGTTTTATCAAACTGCCAAAATATCCACAACATTTTCATATGTATATATATTTTGTTCCTATAAAATAAATACATATTTTATAATATACATTATTCCTATAAATATAATATTTTAATATAATTTTAATCCACATATAAGAAGACCCTCACAGTTCAAACCCAAATTGTTCAAGGATCAAGCTGTTCACTAATCAAGTGTCCAGGCACTGAACACACATCTGTCAACAGACTTTGCCTGAATGACAATTTCATTTGTTTCTTCCAATGATATCTTGCTTTCTATCACCCCTATTTTATAGATGAGAACACTGATGTTCCAAGAGGCTAAATAAATTGCCCAACCTCACACAGTTGAGACTTGAAGCTCTCTCTGCCTAGTTCATGTCTTCTCTACATACTGCTCTGTGCTTCTTCCTCTTGTAGGATGATGTCTCTCTGCAGCCAGTGATGACACTTAGGCCATGCTGCACCCTCAGCTGGTTAACCAGCTGAATTTCCAAAGTGAGAAAAAAAGAGCCCTGGGAAGAGAGGAGGGGAATGGGGTCATAACCACTTTCACTAAGAAAGGAAGGTAGGAGAAGGCAAAAATATTATCACGGATAGGAGTTAGGAAACATTAAAATGAAAACTCTCTCTACACTGGTCACCTGTGTGACCCTCTGCTCATGATGAAACAGGAATTACAGAAAAAAAAAATAATCTCACCCACTGCAAGAGCTAAAATATAGCCCTGGGGTTGATTCCGGAAAACAGCTGCTTGAACAAACTCTGTGGATGCACAGCAGGAACCTTCCGTGTGTATCTAATTTCCACACCCTTGTGGATTTCTAGCCAGTCCAAGTTGGCAGCCCAGAAATCCAAGTTTTGCTGTGTGCTTGCTATTTAATACCTAGCCTGTTCCCAGCTGTGTTCTTCAGACCTGCAAAAACTGAGCAAAATTTCAAAAATGCAGACCAGGAAAAAAACCTACATCTAGCCCTGCCATGTCTTGGGCACTGTGATAGTTTGTTTTGTGCTGCTATAACAGAACACCTGAGACTGTTTATA
Organism: Rhinopithecus bieti; assembly: GCF_001698545.2. Classification (NCBI taxonomy): domain Eukaryota; kingdom Metazoa; phylum Chordata; class Mammalia; order Primates; family Cercopithecidae; genus Rhinopithecus; species Rhinopithecus bieti. Next base: position 6,979,766 of record NW_016818964.1, read on the forward strand.
TTATGAACAGAAACTTGTGGGCTCACAGTTTTGGAGGCTTAGAAATCCATGATTGTGGAGCTGGCCTTTGATGAGGGCCTTCTTGCTGCATCATAGCATGGTGGGAGATCAGAGTTTGAGAAAGAGAGAGAGAGCAGGACGGGGCGAATCACTCACTTCCTGAAAAAGGACATTAGTCCTTTCATGATGATGGAACCTCAGGGTCTAAACACCTCTGAAAGTTCCACATCTCAATACCATTACAATGGCAATTCCATTTGAACATAAGTTTTAAAACGGACAAGCATCCAAACTATAGCAGGCACATGAATGTTGGAGCAATGGAACGGTTTAATCCACAGTTCTACTATTTACAAACTACCTGACTGTGTTATTCTGTTCTTACATTGCTACAAAGAAATACCCAAGACTGGGCAATTTATAAGAGGCTTCATTGGCTCAAGATTCTCCAGGCTGTACAGGAAGCATAATGCTGGCATCTGCTTATGGGGAGACCTCAGGAAGCTTCCAGTCATGGTGGAAGGTAGAGGGAGAGCAGGCATGTCACATGGCAAAAGCAGAAGCAAGAGGGGAAGGGGGGAGGTGCTACACACTTTTAAACAACCCGATCTCAGGAGAACTCACTCATCATCGTGAGAACAGCACTAGAAAGATGGCAGTAAGCCATTCATGAGAAATATGACTCCATGATCCAGTCACCACCCACCAGGCCCCACCTCCAACACTGGGGATTACATTTCAATGTGAGATTTGGGCAGGGACACACATTCAAACTATATTTGTGATCTTGTGCAATCGACATCTTCCCTGGGCCTCAACTCCTTAATTTCCTAAAGGAACAATTCTATTACTCAGGACTTCTATAAGGGCGAAATGAGGTAATGTGCATGAAAGTCCATTTTGAAACTTCCAGGAAATTTCTCCTGTAAATATAGTTAACCACTGTTCTCAGCTTCTTCTTTATCTTGTACGTTTCTCAGGACTGTATTTCTGCACATACCACACTGCTTTGTAGAGACCAAGAAACAGTTGACCAAGATCACCTGTTCCTGGCACAGTGCAGGCACTGCAGAAATGCATAGGTTTGTGTTTCCCTAGATGCTCCCAGTCTGGTGTAAGAAATCCAGGTGCACATGGAGATGTTATCAAAGCAAGGGCTGCTTGCTCTTAGAGATGGAGAAACAGGCTGGGCGCCGTGGCTCATGCCTGTAATCCCAGTACTTTGGGAGGCCGAGGCTGGTAGGTCACTTGAGGTTAGGAGTTGGAGACCAGCTGGGGCAGCATGGTGAAACTCTGTCTCTATTAAAAATATAAAAATTAGCCTGTTGTGATGGTGGGTACCTGTAATCCTAGCTACTCAGGAGGCTGAGACAGGAGAATTGCTTGAACCCAGGAAATGGAGTTTTTAGTGAGCCATGACAGGGCAAAAAATAAACAAACAATAATAACAACAACAACAACAACAAAACAGTGACTGACAAAAGTCAAGAACCCAGGAGAATAATTCCCTCTTCCTGAAACAGTCAGAAAAGGTGTTTCAGACCTAAAGGAAGTGATACACAAGCTCCGATGGTCTCGAGGGTTTAGTTATAGATGCCAGACTGAGAAACAAACAAAAAGGGGGTGCTGGGATCACAAACAAAAACGTGGAGCATGATAATTTTTCTCAAGAAGCTGCATTTGAGTTAAGTCTGGAAGGATGAAGAAGCTTTGCATTAGGAAGCAAAACACCGCATTTCTAACTGAAGAGTGAGAGTAAATGGTTGGAAGAGGATCCAAGAGAGATTCAGGGTCCAGATCAGACAGGGTTAAAGACATGCTGAGAAACTTGGATTTCTTTTCTACAGAGGATCTGCTCTTATTGGAGGGAAGTGAAGGGTAGTAACCTGTGCTTCATGAGGACAACATGGGCTCATTGTAGAAGAAGGAATAGAGCTTTGAGAGAGCCAAGTCAGGAAGAACAGTGATGACGTTTGACCCTATTGTATATCCAGAAGTAAGTAAATGACCTCCCTGTGTGCAGATTTATACAAGATGGCTCTTTACCTGCTTTATTTATGTATGTAATTTGCTCAGCACGATACAATCTGGCTCTAATTGTCAGTGTGGCAGAAACTTCGGGCAGCCTACCCCAAACCTTCCCCGCTTTTGCATCGCTGCCCTGTCCATGTAGATAGTTCTGCCCTGTGACCATCAGGAACAAATTCTAATTAATTGTAGAACCAGCAACTCCCTTGCTGGTGATGGGTGAAGTGAGGACATGTAACCCAATGTGGCCGATGAGCTGTGAGGAGACATCCTCTTGCTCTTTCTGGGAAATGGTTCCTCTCTTATTAAAGGAGACACAAAGAGGAGAGGCCCCTCTGTTATGAGTTGAATTGTGTCTTCTAAAAGATTTATAGAAATCCTAACCCCTGGTACTCCAGAATGTGACCTTGTTTGAAAATAGGGTCATTACAGATATAATTAGTTACAATGAGGTCATAGGGTAGGCCCCTAACCCAGTATGACTGGTGTCCTTCTAAAAAGGGGAAAGAGAGACACACAGATGAGCACCACGGGAAGACAGGGACACACAGGGAGAAGACAGCCATGTGACGGGGGAGGCAGGGATGGAGTGATCTATCTGCTTGCCACAGAACACCAAGGATTTCTGGCAAACCCTGGAAGCCAAAAGAGATAAGGAAGAATTTGCTCCAACAGATTTCAGAGGAAGCACGGCCTGCTGAACACTTTGATTATGGACCACTAAATTCCAGAATTGTGAGACAACCTATTTTGTTGTTTTAAGCCACTCAGTTTGTGGCACTTTGTTACAACAGCTCTAGGAACCTAATTTCTCTCTCATTGCCAGGTCTCCATAGAATGCCGGAACTGATGCAGTCATGTGGAACTCCGAGAGAAGCTGACCTGGGACCAGTCTATGTGCTATGGAAGGCAGAGAGAAAGCAGAAGAAACCTGCTTTCCTGGTTCCTTGACTGAGTCAATGTCCTAATTTTCCAGAGCCTCCCTGCCATCTGGTTCTCTGCAGTGTAGTGTCATACCCTGCCCTGTCCACTTGGGTCAGGGATCCTTTCATTTACCGGAGAAAACATTCTAACTTCTGTGATTAGGTTGACGCTGCCTGGTCACACCATCAGGAAGGCCCTTTTCACTTGAAACTATACAAAGACAACAAAAGAAGGCTTTGAGAATTACTATCCTCCTGTTCTTTATGAGAACTTTACCTGATTACTCAACATTCGGATACACAATGAGTTCAATCTTCCTCTCCATTTCCCACCATAAAATAACACGTTACTGGGGATGTACGCCTATGCTGGGCCACTCTGGCTTCTCTATCGTTTCCTGAGTCTGTACTCTCCCAATACCTCTGCACCATACTGAAAAGGGCACGTTTGCTTCAGAGCCTTCACGTATTAAACCACACTGTACTCAACACTCGCTTAAGATGCACGCTTTCGTAAACTATATTTACATAGCCAGTGTTACTTCCCCATTTATCCTCTGTGAATGGCCAGCTCTCTGCTTGCTGTGTTAGTAACAGACATGCTGGGACTATGGACTGAATTGTCTCCAACCTTGAGGCCCATGTGTCTTCTTGGTTCCATTCTCTCTGTTTGGGAACAGCATCCTCAGGAGTCTGGGTAACTGGAAGGACAGTCTAATCCCTTCTTGAATGAAAGAAGCATCTCTTGCTTGGGGCTGCCATGGACCATGGATCCACCATTGAGCAGATGAATAGCATTGCCCAGGTCAATGAGTGATGTAACTTGTTTGCTGGCATCAACCATATCCCACGCACAGCTCTACTCCAAACACTGAAACTCAGGAGCTACTGGGACACATGGCTACTTAATTATTTTATGGTTAATGTATGTGTGCTATCCACAGTGCTGTATAGTAAGAATATCATTATTTGTTGAATGTGAACATGATGCCATGCATCTTGCTAAGGACTTTACACAGGTAATAGAGAGAAAATTGCTGCAATAAAATAAATGTGGTAAGTACTGTCATTCTCCACAATTTACAAATGCAAAGACTGAGCCACAGAGGTTGAGTAGCCTACCCAAAATAACACAGGTGGTATGTGGTTGAGCTCAGTGTTGGTGTTTCCTGGATATATACTGCAATGTAAATGGAACCAGAGAAAGCAGAAGTAACAGGCAACAGAAGAGAGGAGAGAGCTAGGAGGGAAAGGAATCACGGTAAGCCAGGAACTGGGCTCTGAATGTGAAGAAACAGAAAAAGTCTAGGGGAAGGAGAGACAGCCTTGAGAGGTCTGGCTGGAATAGTTGCTAGGATTTCTGGGTTCTCATGAGATGGAGACTCATTTTATTCATAAATTAAAGGGCATGAGAAAAACTACAGAGCTGGAAGGCGTGGAAGTCCCTGAGTTACACAGACCTTCTGAATATAAATTGGACGGGAGAATTAACATTCTTAAATGCTCACTGTGTCAGACACTATGCTGGGTACCTTAGAAGCACAAACTCATGTCTCTCCATTTGCCTGGGGCACGGGAGAGTTGAGAGAGTTGCTGCAAGTGTTCCAGCCAGGGAGGGGCAGGGAAAGTGTCAGAACCCAGGCTGGCATGATGCCAGAGGTCACCTTTCCCCACCATCTCAGCCACCCACCAAGAAAGCATTTCCCACTATCCGGGTTTTGCACACAGCTGCCCGGGTACATTGCATACGGGGGGTCCCCATGGGGAGCTCCTGAGATTGAGTCTTTCCTGCCTGTGCCCATTTCCCCTGGGGTGCAGCTACAACATGCCAACCTTCCTCCTCTTAGCCCCTTGCCCCAGGGCCTAGGGACCTTGGGGAGGATCCAAGCCCAGCACCAAGACAAACAATAATGGTCTTCAGTGGGGTGTCAGAGAAAAGCAAGTTCACTCATGCAGTCACTTCAGGGCCAAGACCCTCTGCCATGGGCTTTCCATGTCATCTCTCCGTGTCCCGGCAGTCGTTAGACAGACAGCTTCATTGAGATTCGCTCTTCTTTTTCACTCATATTTGACTTTTCTCTCCTATTTTCTTATCCCCTCCTTATTCTCTCCTTGCCATCAGTAGATTCTCAATAAAAATAGTGTTTCTCTTTTTTATTATCAATAAAAATAGTATTTCTCTTACAAAATAAGAATGTAAAAGCTCAATTAAAGGCAAATGGTAAACAAATTCTTACATAGTCACATAATCACAGTTGACCATAAAACGTTGAGTTGTAGAATAATTTGAACACAGCCAAATTTTATTAACCAAAGTTGAGTGATGGAAGTACAATGTAAACAAAAAAATAATAATTTCTTTTCTCTTCTCTAATTGCTCTTTATGCTTACAAAATATGCTGAGGACATTGGGGAGAAAAACACTGTCCAACTTCATACTTATCTCTCAGATAGATGGTAAATTGAGAGAAAGAGAGAGAGAGATAATAGATGAATGGACAGATAGATGGATAGTTAGATCAATAGAGAATGGAGGATGGATGGATGAATGGATGGATGGATGAATGAATGGATGAGATAAGTAGATGAATAAGTAGATAGACATATAGATAATGGATGAATAGAAAGATGGATAGATAGATGACAAATGAATGGATAAAGGATGGATACAAACTGGATGATGGATGATGGATGGATGGACGGATGGATGGATAGATTGATAGGTGAGATAGATCAATACAGAGATAGATAGATAGATAGATAGATAGATAGATAGATAGATAGATAGATAGATAGATAGATGATAGATAGATAGAGATAGGTGTACATGCATATATCTTTATCTGTCTATCTTGCTATTTATTTATCTATCTGGTGGAATTGGAGATACTAGTGTGATGCAGGCACCTATCTTTAAAAAGGATGGAGTACTTGACCTTCCATCCTTGTCCCATGGCCCTTCTTCCTTTGCTTGTTCAATCAAGCCAAATTCCACCACGTCTCTATCATTGTAAAACTTTTCAGGGAGAAAACCTCAGTGGAACCAGGGAAAGCATACCTACTAAGTCTTTTACTTTTACTCTTTTTTTTTTAAGGTTGAGTTCCACACACTGTTGGTGGCACCTAAAAAACCACTGCCACCAGTTGCAAAGTTAATTACGGATTACCCCTTGAAATAAAATACAAGTTTTATTGGAAGTGGAGGTATAAATCAAAACAGCTGGAGGGAGAATGCCATGAAACTGCTGTGACGAAGCCCATGATGTTCTACTTAGAGTAAACATTCCTTTTAATTTATTTTTTTTTTAAGTCCTGAGTCTGCTGTGTAGAAAGTCATCATTGCTTTCATGTGGGACAAAGGAGGATTTGGAAAGGGAATTTCCTTAAATCTGTGCATTGAAAATGCAGCTTATGGGAGCCTAAAGAAAATACATTTTGCTTTTTCTTACAGTGGGTGCCTCTTAATTGTGACTTTTATAAACCCTTCTGTAGCTATCATAACCATCCAATTATCTAACTTCATTTTTGTATGATTAAAAGAGCCTCTCTTGCCGAACATACGGCAATTATTAGAACGTTTCTAAAATCTTTTTTTCTAGTGATGTGAAACTCCTGTAGATAAAATAAGTCTTGATTTACACAATCCTAAAGTACATGTGAATGTTATATCTATAAATAAATCCTCCATAGTGGATGCAAAATCTCATTATAAGTAACAATACTTTAGCATATCCATTGACCAAAAGGTCTTGTGATGTTAATGTTAATAAAATTAAACTTCAGCCATTTCATTCAGCTAGTAATTCCTGAGCTCTAAGAACTAGGCACTATGCTAGGTGGGGAAGCTATATATGTATATGTGTCTGTGTCTATGTGGGAACAAGTGTGTGTGTGTCTTTTTTCTTCAAGAGTTCATATTATCATGGGAAACTGTAGATAACCCAACAGAGGAATAAAACTAAGGTTGATAGAGAACTTTCTATATGCCAAGTTCTATTCTATGCACTTTACCTCTAGTATCCCATTTAACTCTCACGTCAGCTCTAAGGGGAAAGTATTGCTATCTTTACCTTAAAAATGAACACCCTGAGAGTATAGTGGGAAGGAGAATTGTTTATGTTCCCTAGACAGTGACTGATGCAGCTAGGGTAGATAATAAAACATATATCACAAAACATCATACATAAAATAATAGACATCGATTTACATATCAAAGTCATAATATAAAAAGCTATGCATTATAATTTGAAGAATTGAAAAAAGCTTCAATGAAGAGAAAATTCCCAAGGATGTAGTGAAAAGGATGACTGGACAGATAAAAAATATTTTAGGAAGAAGGAAAAATAGGGAAAAAGGCAGGCATTGCATTACTTTTAATAAAAAAGAAAAAAATAAGAACATAAAAGTTCAATTAAAGGTGAATGTAAACAAATTCTTACATAATCACATAATGCACAGTTGGCCATAAAATGTTGAGTTGTAGAATAATTTGAACACTTGCAAAATTTTACAAACCAAAGTTGAGAGAAGAAAGTACAGTGTAAAACTTTGTATTAAATATAATCACCGTAATGCAAATAAACACAAGCACACACAAAAAATTATGAAAGAAGATAGAGTTTTCACTTTGTTGTAAGATTATGGCTGATTTGTATTTTCATCTCTATCATTCTGTAGTCCAACTATTTTTATTCATTGTGTCCAGGCGTTTCTTTTATAATCTGAAAAGGCTATAAAAATATGAAATTATAAAAGATTGATGGACCTTAAATGTATTGTCACCATTTTCCTGGCTTTAAGTTACAAGAACTTACTCCATGTAGATATTTGCTATATAGCCAAAGCACAAGTTTAGACAGAAAGTATCAGTCTGACTCATACCACGTGCTACCCCAGAATGTTAGGGTACCATAGTCTGGAAAATGTACATTAAGGTCGTTTTTCTGCCTGTGGTGCTTTAGTGGATGGAGGTAACACGAGTGAAGTATTGAGTGTAACCATGATTATAAGCGACATAATATTATAGAACTAAGCAATGGGGAGGGTAGAAGGAATGGGAAATTCCATAGGTTTCTATGACGATTAGGATATTAGGCTATAATCATGAAGGTTTTCAACAGAACGTGGAATCAGAAGATGTAACTTTAAATTCCAGACCACCACTTTGAGACAATTGCCTGAACGCGCTCTCTCTCTCTCTCTCTCTCTCTCTCTCCCCCCCCACCTTCCTCCCTCCCTCTCTCTTCCTTTCTCTGTAGATCTCCCACTTGTTCTCCCTCTTGGAAACAATTTTCTTATGGTCAGAGATTTGCCTCAAATCTCACAGCTAGTTAGAGGCAACCTGAATTCACCTCCCATTGCCTTTCTACAATCCGTCAATGAGATCTGGCAATGCTCTCCTTCCTTTTTTAGTGCTTCTTTTCATTCTCCTCCTGCCTTTTAAAACCATTCATGTTCTAGAGTACAGGTGACACATTCTGAGCTCAGTTTCTGCACCGTTTTTCAAACTCCATGGAACACCTCTTCCCCACTAAGGCAAGGCATTCCCGAGTAATGAGTGGTAAAAACTTTCCTGAGTCTATTTTTCAAATTAAATAGAAGTTAGGTCATGCAAACAATAATGACTTATCTGAAACCAATTCTTGCCCAGTTTGGAAAGAGTATATGGGGAATTGTATTCAATAGCTGGAAACATCCAGTAGAATTGAATTTGGTGTTAAGACAGGCTTGCAGAGTGCTTGGTAATTTAAAATTTAGCTTCATATTACAAAATCACTGAAGTTTTTTTTTTTTTTTTTTTTTTTAACTGTTTACTAGTGTAGGAGTTTCGAACCAATGTAAAATATCAGCAAGTATGAAGGGATGAATCTTAAGCCCTGGTAGGGAGAACAATGCCGCTGACCAGAATTTCTATGAGAAGCAGATGCAGAACTTTAAAGAAATTTCAATATTCTGTTTTCTTTAATTTTTGTAACAATTTTTAATTTGTATAAATTCTAAATTGTATTAATAGTAATAGTAGCAATTTATATTTGGTCATAATATGAAAAATTCTTTGAAGTTTTCAAATAGAAATCAGGATGATCAAGTTGAAGAACAACACAATTTTATGTCTGAATTGCACTTTACAATTCTCAAAGCACTTAAGAATTTGTAAATTAATTTTCCTCAAATTAAAACATGAGAGAACATAAAATTCTTATTAGATTCTTATTTAACTAAAAGGAATATGGATTATAAAGCAGGAGAAATAGTGACATACAGAGGATTTCTAGGGCTTGCCTTTTTACGGTTCATTTATGCATCCGTCCACCCATCTATCCATCCATCCCTCCATCCATCCATCCACTCATCCATCCATCCATGCATCCATCCATCCATCCAAACATCCAACCATCCAACCATCCACCCATCCATTTATCCTTTCTTTTACTGCTATGCTTATATGTCTTTATACCTTTTCTCTTTTTGCATATATATAACCACGTGTGTGCATATGTATGTGTATAATTTTAAATAGATATACATAGAACACTTATGGTCTTTGTTCTCACAGAGCATGGTCTAGTGATCTAATGGCTGGGACATTGTTGGCTGAACATGAATGTGGATATCATTGTGCTATTTTCCCAATGATTTGGGGTCTCCCTTTGGGATTTGGGATATCCTGCGGACCCGGAAGATATCCTCAACCTAATGACCATAATGCTGGAAATGTTCCAATGAAATTACCTGAAGGGAACAAGGCCAGGCTGATGTGGATGACTAGGTAAGGAAGAAACTAGATCAGTTTTGTTTTTTTTTTTTTTGTTTTGTTTGTTTGTTTGTTTTCTGGAGGAAAATGTACACTTTGCCTCCAGAGAACAAAACAAAAATTATGTCAGTCCACTGTATTGTCCCATATTATGCACTTTTAAAACAACTCTCCAGTCATTATTTACTCAATCAATGAGACATTTGGTTCATTAAATGAACTTACTGTGTACATGGGGTTGGCCTTATCCCTGCCCTTATGGAACTGAACTCAAAGGAGATGAACACATAAATCATGAGGAGAATGAGTAGGAGTATTGGCCATGATATTGACCATGATATGACTCTGGGATCATCTCAGAAACCATGTGCTTCATCAACCACTGGGTGCCAGAGATCATCAGTGAGTGTGGAGAGGTTTACGGAGAGGAACCACCTTCCCTGAGAGTCTCCTGAGACATGAGCAGACCTCAGGCCATCTGACCTAATTCATAGGTTGGGTCAGAGGGTCACAGGTAGGCAAGAGGATGCACACACAGGCAGTGTTTGCCCTTAAGGTTTCACATAAGCTAGCAGAAATAGTTTACACTTTGATTTGGGGACCAGACAGAACTAAAGTCAAATCTTGTCTTTACACACCTTCAGAGCTGGGAACTTGATTAAAGGCCCTCAACATCTCTGAGCATGTATAAAATGGGGAGAAAGCACTTCATCTGTCATGGATATCAGAAGTCTTGGAAATAATGCATGCACAACACTGAGCTTAATGCCTAGCATAGAGCAGACACTTACTAGACAGTAGCTTACAGCACCTGCAGGTTTGTTAACCAAAGCCCCTCACCTGAGCTGACCAATCGTCACAGCTGCTGCTTCTCTCAGCTCTGATCCTCTAACTTATTTTTCAGCCTTTGGCTTCTTTCTCAGATCAAATGGTCTTTATATAGCTTCCCCGGGCCACAGATTCTGTTTATCTACTCTGCTTCTAGCCTTCCTCGGTAGAAGTTTAGTTCCCTCCAGTCCCAGAGGTTTAGAAGGGTGTGATTGAGGGTGCACTAATATCCTGTGGGCAATAGCTTCACTGGGATTGACTACCCACTGCAAAGAGAATCCAATACATCTTGAGAGCATTCACATAAAACATCAGAAAAAATTAGTTTCATCCCTCTTTAAAAGACAGGAAGTAAGCTCAAAGTTAACCTACCTAAAAGATACACATCTAGTAAGGAGTAGAGTTTAGATGTCACCCTAAGTCTATATAAGAGACTTAGTACTAGTCTACTGGCAGCACTAGATTTCCAGTCTAGTAGTCTGAAAAGCACATCACGTATAGATTTGTATATTACTGTACATATAGTGGACCTGGATTATATTCAAATTACACACATCAATTTTAATAAAAGAGGTGGCTCTTTGCTCCAGGGAATTTGTAATATCACTGAGTGAACAGAACTTGGAATCAAGAAAGAGGAAACAAAGCTTCCTTGAGATAAAGCAACACCCAGAAAGCCCACTTGATCCAGGGAACCTGAATATGATACTGGTGGTAGTTGTCAGGACTGGGAGCAGCAGATGCAAGATTTAGTGGGTCAGTTTTAGAATATCTGGTTTGAAAGTGGAAAAACTCAATGGATCATCTAGACTTTGGAATTTATCTCTCCTTCCCCAATTCTCCACTCCCCCAACAACAACAACAACAACAACAAAAACACCTGGAATAAACAGGTCTTACATTGAGGTAGTTGATGGAATAATGTACTCTCCTTTCAGGAACCCCTTGGAGGAGGCAGATTCTGCCCTTTGAGCTATACATTACCATTCCTGAAACTGTAAGGTACCTGTGTCATTAATGGAAGGAGAGAAGGGAAGTATTAGGACTGCAAATTTGGGGTGCATGACCAGCCTGGCACTGAGCTTGCAGACTCCCAGAATCAGGGATGGGAGGGGCCACCAGCAACCTAGTGGCTCACTTGCGGAGCCCTGTCTTCTGCCTGAAGCCCAGAGGTGAAGGCATTCCGAAGTTAGTTGAGGCAAAACAAAACTAGAACATCCTTCTCAAATACATGACATATATTCATCTACCCCTTGGATAAGTTACACAACAGAGGCTGAGGGTTATAGACCCAATTGTGTAACTCCTACAATTAAAGATTTCCTGAACTAGGGGGTGGCAAAGTACCCCCTCTGTCCAAACCAAGCCCCTCCATCTGTTTATGTAAATAATACTTTATTGGACACAGCCACACCCATTCATCGATGTTTTCTCTGTGACTGCTTTCCTGGGTGCAAGAAATGTCTGGCCTGGAAAGATGAAAATATTTACTATCTGGCCCTTTACTGAAAAAGTTTGCTAAATCCTGAAGAGGGACAATTACCAGGGTAGGTGTCTCTGCTCAGTAGACACCTTTATGTGACAATTTCCAAAGGGACGCTAACCCTGGTTAGTCTGCCAAATAAATAAAATATTACAGACCTTCCCAGTCAAAGGCACAGAGTGCAAGAAAGAAAGAAAAATAATAATAAAAGGTAATCCCATCGGATTTATCGTTTCAGCCCTGAAGCAAGCCGAGTGCATCTAAAGAACCCTTTCTCAGGAGAGTGGCGAGGCTGTTGAGAAGAGGACCCATCCACAGGAGCTGACAGGGAAACCAACTCAGGGAAGGCGGTGTTGATGTCCCAGGTCAGTGCTGGTGGGGAGACCACATTCCTCTGAAGAACAGTGTTAAGCCTTAATTTGTCAGGTGTTTTCTCGCATCTGAATCCCACTTACAATTGATCTGGGTGGGGTGATGGGGGTAGACTTGCTGTTAAAGAACAATTTGCAATTGAAATATGACCAATGCATTATTAATGCCAGGAGCCATTCTGGGGTAATATTTATTTACTCCTGTACAATCAGAAGGGTCTCACAAGAGAAAGGTAAAAGAAAAAGAGAGAAAGACAGGGGATTGATGGAAAGAAGAAAGAGAAAGGAGACAGGCTGACAGAAAGAAAAAGTGGGAAAGAAAAGAGAGAGGCTGGCTTTTTTTCTTTCTTTTTTTTTTTTTTTTTATGTGTTTGCCTTCACGACTTCGAAGTTCTCGCTAATTCCATCTGTCCACAACAGAGCCATCAACGGCGAGAAAAAGCATTTCCATATGTGCAAATTAGCATCCAGCCTCCCTTAATCTGTGCCGTGGTCCTCTGAAGTAGATGGTGAGCTTGCCTGCCAAACCCACTAATGGCATCTGAATAGAGACATTATTGGCTGGAGCTGCTGTGGGGCTATTCTCCCCTCCAACTCTGAACCGGCCCTGATCTCTTATGTTGCTTCCACTCTGGACTGATGGTGTCACTTTGCTCAATTTCCAGTAAACACATGACCTCAGCAGCCCCACTCCCTTAATGAAAGCCCCTTTCCCTGCAGACCCATGTATCTCTCTTCTAATGAGATTGGGCCCTTAGATAATGACACTGTGGTCACCCTGCCCAGTGGCAGCTCACATGGCCAGTCTGGCTTTCAGAGATTCAGAAGAATGTCTGCGGGCGTCTGCTCCAAGCCTGTCCCCTCAATAGGTTGGAAAGGAGCCCACAAACCTTGCCCAGCCTCTCACCCACTGGCAGCCACACCTTTCTCTCTTTTATTCCTTTTCTTGTCCAGATAAGCCTGGTTCCTCTCTCTCTATTTCTGTCTTGCTCGGGACACAGCACTGTATTCATTTATTGCAAAAGCGTTTGTGAAATTATTAGGAAGTGCAAGAAAATGGCAGAGATTGGATGTAGTTCGTTTTCTCCTGATGCTTACACTCCACTTGTGTAGACACAGGAGGCAGGAAACAAACAGTTGGAAGCTGGAGCTGCTTTACAAAGCAAATGTGTAAGAGCTAGAGGGGAGTGTTTACAAAGGACCACCCTCAATGTATGATTTTGGTTTCCTGGGTTTCAGCCTTGGCATTTTCTCAGGATTTTGGGTTAAGCCCATTCATTTTACCAATCCTATTCTGACCCTCTGGGGTGGTTCATGTCTATCATGCCAGCTCTGAATACAAAGAACTTGTCCCTAGTGCTGACATCCCTAAAGGATCCCAGTGAAACATTTCTGTACCTGGATTATAGTTCTCCCTATAAGCCTCTTGGGGAAACCTTCTCTTGCCCATTTACTAGGGAGTACATGAGGCAGTTGGAGCAATTGGAAAGGGTGAACCCTTAAGGTCATTGAGTTCCTCAATATCCTTCCCTTCCTACTCCTATGGGATTTTTCCACCCATTCTTTGGAAGCTTCCACACTGCTGATAGCATTTTTGTCATTGTTTTGTTGTTACAAAAGGGAGACACCAAAAATATACTGTGGCAGAAAGTGAAACACTCCTCCCCTCTTTTTCTTTTTGTCTGTGCCCTTTTCATTTCTTCCAGATATCAGATGTTGAGAATCAAGGAAATCAATCAATACATGAAAGCCTGACCAGTCCAAGTGCTCTTGAAGAAGGAGGTGTCACGTGATCTTGGGAGACACTAGTGCACCAGGAGGTTAATGCTGTGTGTCTCCGTCTTCTCATTCAGAAGTTGAGTCTTCCTGAAGACTCCCCTCTTCTCCTGATGCCATCTCCAGCCTTGCTTGGATTTTCAGTGGAGGGATGAGGCACAGTGCTCTGAGTTCCCTCCAGAAGGGCTGGGAAGGACCAAGACCACTCCCTCTTCCTGTGCTCCTGCGCAGTGACTCACTCTCACTCTATCTGCAGGTTCCCGATTCACTCCAGCTGTGGAGAACTCCCAAGGATAATCTAGAAATTCCAGAGCATGTAGCATCCTCCTGGAAACAGGAGGATCTCAGAAAGCACAGCATCTGCTTTTCTGACCTCTCCTTTTACAGAAGAGAAGAATTCCCAAAAAGACGGATGAACGAGACGAGCACTTAACCTCAACAGAGTCTTAGGCAAAATCACATCGCTCTTCAGCTCATCAAATTCTGCCCTCAAAGTCCCGGGTGACAGACTTGGAAGAAAGAATAGAAAATATGGATTCAGGAGAGCAGCCTGTGGAGCTGAGAATGGCTGTCATGCAAGATTGGTTCAATTTATTCTATGTGGCCCTAAGGGCAACCCTAGTAACAGTGGCTGGGAAATGGAGAGCATGATATCAGGGCTCAATATAACGAATTATTCCCTGGTTTTCAGAGCTGTCCAAAGAGGAAACCGGTTACCTCAACATGGACATCAAATAATTAGCATTCTTACAGCAAAGGAAATTACAAGACAATTGCCATTTACGAAGCATGTTCCAGACCACCAAGTCCTCTTCCACACGGTAATCTGATCCTGATACCATCTCTATGAAGCAGGTACTAATTTCCACTCACTTGTTTTAAACGAGGAAACCAAGGCTGTGCAGGGTACAACAAATGATGTAAACCTTCAGGACTCATCATGAACAAAGCCCAAAGCCAGGCTGGAACTCCTGCCTTTTCATTCCAAATGTATCATTATTATAAACCTTCTATTACCAAAGGTACTCGAGAAGACAGTGAGACAGTCACAGGGGTGCTTTTGTACAGGACTCCAGCTTTGTGTGAGGTCTCGGGTCAGAGCAAATGAATGTCCCTTCAGAAAGCCAAAGGTCTGGGGCTTCCCAGGTGACCTGATGGCCCATAACCACGTAGCTGGTGCACACACATGCTACAGTTAATGGTATTTGCTATTTCCAATTCACAGCTTTTACTGTTATGCAAAGACTTTGCATGGAATTCCTTCTGCGTGAAGCATTCCTCTCCTACTTCCTATGATTCTCAATAAATATTAACTGAAGTTAATATTTACATAAATATATTTAGGATAAAATCTTAAACTCAAATAAGCTATCATCTTTTCTGTGAACCCCTCAGTCTCTCACTGCCATTCCCAAGTACCTGCCCCGCTAAACACTCTTGCCTTGAATCATCAACCCAATCTGTAATTTTTATTCTCTTGTTTGTATCTTTGACTTGACTATGAATGCTTTGAGAGAAGGACCTTGTCTTATACACCTTCAACATCTTTGTCTCTGGCGTGCCGTAGATACTAAGGAAAATCTGAATGAATGACTGATGTAGATGCACCTAGCCTGTTAGAAACTGCTTGCCTCGGGATATCCAAATTTTCTCTCTCCCATGTGCCCACAAGATTTCTGTTTCTGATGCAAAGGAGAGAACCATACCTGGTGTCCTCGCCAGCTTGAATGCTGGGAAGGTCCTTACGGCTGCTAAGCCTGCCTTGCCTGGTGGTGCCAGGAATGGAACCACAGTCTCCTGAGCATAGCAGATTCCATATGCTAGCCCCCTAGTCTGCTAAGTCACCAGCCAGCCTAAATTTGAAACATTTCTAAAGTGTTATACAATGTTGCAATAATGTTTTTACAAAACAAAGGCTGAGTTACTGGAAGCCATTTTTGACCAATCAGCATCTTACTGAAAGAGGAGCCCCGATTGTACCATGGGTAACACAGTGAAAAGAAAAAAAAAAAAAAAATACCACAGTCAGAGCTCAGCCAGGAAACACGTGCTTTGTAAATGGGGAAGGGATGGTGAAGAACTATGGTTGAAATGGGACTGAGGAGGGGCCAAGGATTGTGAGTGGAAAATGTTTTAAAATGAAAGAGTTGAACACAAATCCCAGGCAAATAATGCTCAGCTCTTGGGTCCTGTGGACCAGTTGTACTGAGATGAAATGGTAGATGCTACTTAGAGTTAGGAAAATGATGTAGGATCTTAGCTGTCAATCAAACTTCATCCATATGGTAATGGGAACCCTCACATGGCTTCATGCACTTGGGCTATAATAACAGTGGTAGTGTCTCAGGAAAAGGAGGTGATTGCCTTGCTCTGCTCTGTGCCGGCTAGGCCACACTTGGCATTTTGTGTTTAATTCTGAACACCGAGCTTCACAGAGGATGTGCAGGGAGAATCCTCAGCAGGGAGTGACTGAGATGCAGACAGCATAAAACATCAGCACCTATCCAGAAAAAAAAAACAAAAAAAACCATAAAGGTCAATTTGAAAAGAAAACATCTTGACTATTGGAGGCACGAACTATGTTCAAATAGCTGAAGAACTATAATGAAAGGCCTGGATTGTGTTTTCACCAAGTTCCTTGCTCATTTTGGGACCTCTGTGGTGAGTTTTTGCGTGGACAGACAGATAGATGAGAGAATATGGACAGATGGGGAGGGAGATATACCTGGGGCCCTTGCAAAGAAGAATCACAGAGGATGCTCTCATTTGGTGGGAGGAAGAGCATTTCAACAGAATGAGCTCTTCAGAGAGATGCTGACTGCCACAGACAGTAGTGAATTCTCTGCCACTGGGTTTGCTGAAGCAGAAAGGGATAGGCCCCCTAGCCAGAAATGCTGAACCAGAGACCCAGATGGCAGCTGGAGCAGTGACGTGCAGGCTGGGTGAGCACTGGGTGAGTCAGGATACTTTTTACTATAGCTCACAGAAAATCCAGCTCAACACTGCTGAAGCACCCAGGGATGTGTGAGTTCCCCTGACAAGAAGGTTAGGGACGGGGCAGGTAGGTTTTGTGGCTCCGTAATATTTTCACACTCCATCTTCCTCAACATGTTGTGAGCACAGTTCCAGGTACTGCAGAAGGACACAGACGCAATAGTGGAGTGGGACTGCAGAGGTTGTTGTGTTCCGAGGCCCCCAGGCTGAAGCTGGATTCTTTCTCCGCTGATGCGCTTAGCGGAGGTAGAAACAAAAGTAGGATTTGGTTACCCAAAGGAAGGGATGGGAGGGATGGTTGTTTCATGGGCAGCAACAGTGGCTGCCAGAGCTTTTTGTATTTCCTTCTCCTCTACTTTTAATTTAGATTTATATGATATACATATGTGTATTTAAATATCAATTTTACCTACTTAAATAGATGATGACATTTGATAGATAATATTACCAAGGTGTGTGTCGCTTCTTGGTGCCTTATTAGTTTTTAGTTCTCTTGTTCTTTGCAAATATATGGACTCCAGGCATGTGTGTGCGTGTGTGCAAATTACTTTTACCCAAATAGGAGTGCACCATACATACATCTCTCTTAACTAATTTTTAGTTCACTTATCAACAGGTAGAGCATTGCATATCAGTACAGTGTGTGCTTGTATATCTGTGTGAATATGTGCGCGTATACACCCATATATATATACACACACATACATATTTACCGATAATACAATTAAATATATCTATTTAATTTCATATATATACACATATATACACACACACTTGAAGAATTATCTTTTTAATGGCTGTCTACTATTCTGAATATTTAAGGCATTTGCTGTATTTTGATTCTACAGATTATGTTGCAACAAATCTCTTTATACATTTGCTTTAAACAATCTTCATAAAATAGCTGGGTCAAAGTGTTTCTGAAGCTTTATTCTAACTAGTCACTGCTGAATGTCTCTGCACTAGTGTTGCAGTAATCTGCACTTGCAACAGCAATGAAATACCCAGCATAGCTCCCCAAGCTCTGCCCCACGCAATGTGTTTTTAGACTCACCTTTGCCAATCTGATAGGAGAAAACAATATTTGATAATAGTTTTAATTTGCATTTATCTTATTACAAGTAAATTTTGTATATTTTTTATGCGTAAAAGCTATTTGTGTTTCTCTTTCTATGAACTATTGTTCATAGAAAAACTGTTTTGTTCTCTTTTGCCTGCTTTTTTGCCTATTTTTTTTTTTATAATTCCTTAAAAGACTAAGTTCCAAGAAGTTGATCAAGCTTCTTTCTCTCATCTTTTAGATCATAGGTTAATCTGGAAAATCCACAAATGTGAGCCAAGACACATCTCTTCTTTTTCTCCTGTGGTCACAGAAAGCCACTCGTAGACAGGGGTCTTGGGGTAGCTGTCTGCCCTCCACCTCACTCTTGGCCTGTGACTTGGTTGAGCCACTGCCACTCTGAGACTTCCTTCCCCCTGACAAGGTATCCAGTCCACAGAGTCACCTCTTGTCTTTCTCGGGGGCAGTGAGCCATGAATAAGCCAATGAGTGTGAAAGCCTTTTCCAGACTGTATAGCTAGTGTGTGTTTCCCAGCTGAAGCCCAGCCTATTGTAGGCTTGGGCAGAATGAAGCATGTTTTCTTATTTCCTCTTCTTCTGTGCCCCAGATGTTCAGCAACACCCATAGCAAAGGTCTTGGGTAAGGCATGCCGGGGGCACGACTGCCCAGGCTGCACCATTGCCTGGAGACCCACCTCTCAGACCTGGCGCTCGTGGGTGGGGAGGCAAGCCAGGCCCCTTGAGCCTCCCCCAATCCCCATCTCCTCTTCATCCCTCACTTGGATCCCTCAGAATCTGAGCTCTTCTAAGACTTCCGTTCAAAACCAAGCAACTCTGAAGTTGTCGGAGAGCCCTTGCTAGTTGAATATCCCAGCTCCTCAGTGGGCAGAGATGCATTCTGAGCAGGGAAGCCAACTGTGGCATGACTCTAAATCTTCCTTCAGTGTGGCATCATTCTAAATCTTCGTTCCAGCCTCCCTGTTTCAGGACTTATGAATTATTAACGAGCCCTCTGTTTGTAATGCCGGGCTCTCTGCTTCCTCCAAATTAAATTACTAAGGAATATATT
Organism: Rhinopithecus bieti; assembly: GCF_001698545.2. Taxonomy (NCBI): domain Eukaryota; kingdom Metazoa; phylum Chordata; class Mammalia; order Primates; family Cercopithecidae; genus Rhinopithecus; species Rhinopithecus bieti. The sequence goes on from NW_016818964.1 coordinate 6,999,052, forward strand.
TGATTATAAACATACTTAGTAAATGTTTTCATTGTTGCTTTCTGTAGCTTCCTTTGTACTAAAGTGTTATAATGTCAAAAAGTCAACCGCAAACATCTACAGCCTGCCGTGGAAAATCATTGAGAGCAAGCGCGGGGCAAATTAAGTAATCAGAAATGAAAACCACTTTAGGACAATAGTGAATATAATTTGTCATCTCTCAAAAAAGTCAGGGGAGGGACACTGCTGCAGCTGAGCACTTCTGGAAGGGGACCTGAAACTGACAGCAGAAAGCTGAGTGGGGTGGGCTGCATCCCTCTTCCTGTTTGTGCCCCTGACTAAGACGAAGCCTCTCTGTGCCTCTCCTTCCTGATCTGCAGAGTGGGAACACTAAGTCGGTCTGACCTACCCCACAAAGCCGCTAAGAAAGCAGTTTTATACACTGTAAATTATCTCCAACTGTGAACGCCAAGTACTGTTTTAACAAAAGTAAACAATGAAAATGCTGAGAAGATGGAGTGTAACAAATACTTAGTCAACAACAGTTATGCCAGCTGGGCCGTGGGCTAAGGGGTCCATAGGTTCTATGCATGAACTTTAACATGGTCCCTATCTTCTAGGAGCTCACAGTCTAGTGGGTAAACACACACACAAAACAATTGTCCAGGTTCAGCTGGGCAAGTCTACCACTGCAGGCACAAACCAACTACTCTAAGTAGAGAAGAGGGCATTACAGTGGGCCCCCTTATCCAAAGTTTTACTTTCTGTGGTTCAGTTACCTGAGGTTAACCATGGTCCAAAATAGGTGAGTATGGTAGAATAAGATATTTTGAGAGAGAGAAAGAGAGACAGACTACATTCATAAAACTTTTCTTACAGTGTGATGTTGAGATTGTTCCATTTTATTAGTAGTTATTGTTGTTCATCTCTTCCTATGCCTAATTTGTAAATTAAACTTTATAATTAATACATACATGTAGGGAAAAGCATAGGCTGTATGGGGTTCAGCACTATCCGAGGTTTCCAGCATCTGCTGGGGTTGGATAACATGGATGAGGGGCTACTGCATATGCATGACACTGGGAGGACATGGGGCTCAGGGACAGAGCTTTGCTTGCAGATTTGATAGCAGAGAAAAGATGGAATTTACAGTAGGATCAGAGACATTCCAAGGAAGCTTCTGGGTGAGAAGGAAGGAAGGAGAGTTTCAGGAAAGGGGAACAGTGCTCGTGCAAGTCCAAGGTATTGAGTATTAGAGAGTATATTAGTCTGTTCTCATGCTGCTAATAAAAACATAATTTGTAAAGGAAAGAGGTTTAATGGACTCACAGTTGCACATGGCTGGGGAGGCCTCACAATTATGGTGAAAGAGGAAGGAAGAGCAAAGGGATGTCTTCCGTGGTGGCAGGGAAGAAATAGCACGTGCAGGGGAACTTCACTTTATGAAACCATCAGATCTCGTGAGACTTATTCACTATCATGAGAACAGCTCGGAAAAGATCCACCCCCATGATTCAATTACCTCCCATCAGGTCCTCCCCCAAGACACATGGGAATTATGGGAGCTACAATTCAAGATGAGATTTTTTGGGGGGGGGACACAGCCAAACCATATCAGAGAGCACTGCCTTGAGGACCAGAAAGTCGATGTTTACGGGTAGAGTGGAGACAAGGGAGCTGGGCAAAATTGCTGGGGCCCAGCTATCAAGGGCCTTGGACTGCCATCTTGAAGAGTTTGGAGGCTCTTCTATGACTAACAGAAACCATTGATACATTCAAATAGTAAATTGCTGTCACAACTGTCTTTTCAAAACATAGCTCAATGACCACCAAAGGCAGTGAAGTGGAAAGGGAATGGGTTTGGGAGCCAGCGAGACCTGGGTTTAACTCCATTGCAGTAGAACCTTCACCACCCTGTGTCTCACTTTCTTCCTCTGTGCAGTGGACAAAACACGGCCCACTTCTCTGAGTTGCTGGGAGGAAAAATGAGACCATGTATGTAAGATTTCTAGCCTTGCATCTCACATAGAAATAAGCAATGATTGGCTTTTGTGTTATTTTCCTTATGGAAATTCTGACCCTTTTGTTCCTTCTTGAAGCATAGGAGAAAAAAACAAAAGAACAGACAGGAAGGCAGTGTCCTACGGAGGGAAGAATGAGGCCATGTGGCCATCCATGAACCATACCTGCTTTCTCAGCCTCAGTTTCCCTAGGGGTGTGGAGCAAATTTGAAGGGCCCATCTAGCTTTAACTGCCTCTCATGATATCAAATGGACATGTGGGAGACAGAATTTGTTTAATGGGAGCCCTTCTATGACCACAGCATGACAAATGACATTTAATGCAAGCTACAAAGGCACCAGATGAGGACTTAAATGAAAATAAAATGGCATCTCCATATCATCACAAATTAGCTCCATCTATCCGCACAGCCTGTGGTTCTGAAGTAATAGTTTGAAATTCAGCAACACTTATGGTTAACACATGCTGGTTTATTCATTTGTTTTCTTCATCAAACATTTACTAAGCACTTATTAATGCCAAGAACCATCCTAATTTTTAGGGACACCAAGATGAAAGGGCTTATCTTTTAACACAAGTTAACCATCTTCTTCAAGCTCATCAGAACCCCTCGAGGGCAGAGGTTATGTTTTATACGTCTCTGCTGACATTTACAAGTCCAGTGTCTGTTGAACAGTAAGGCAACGAATAACTTCACTGTTGATGGTGGAGTGGTCCTGGTGTTTGTGGGCTGGTGTTTGTGAGGCTGCTGCTGATGGTGGTGGTGGTGGTGATGGTAGTGGTGGTGGTAATTGCAGTGGTGGTATTTGTGGTAGTGGTTTGATATTGGTTGTGATGAGTGAAGTGATGCTTGTTTTGCTGGTAATAGTGATTGTGGTGGAAGTGCTGGTACCTCCATCAACAGCATGAGTGTTGGACGTGAAGGTGCTTGTTTTGTTGATCATGACTTAATTTTTTACCAAATGAATATTATTTTATTTTTCTTCTTGGTGGCATTTTGTTTTATAAATTCCTGTGTTTTTACATGAAGGATACACGTTCATTGAAATATAATATAAAATCATATTAACAATATAACCCTTACTTGGTTTTGATTCACATACTTTAAAATGCATACATGCATTTTACATAGAACAGCCTGTTTTATAACCTGGCTTTTCACTGAATCAAAATATCATTCCCTTTCAAAAAAAAAATCATCTTTCTTTTTTATAAATAACTTGTAGACCTTATTATTAAAGACAGCATCTTGTTTCATTATTGGAGTCTATGATTCTTTACTGAACCAGTTCTTGAGCATCTACTTCCTAAGTTAGTGAAATGAGTGTAGACTTCGAGGAAGGTATGGCAAAGATTCAAAGCCAAACTCCACTCAGAGCTCGATGACACTGAAGCACGTTCCTTGGTGTCACGGAGCCCCCATCCATTCTTCTATAAAATGAGGGTATCAGTGCCTACCTCCTAGTGTATTTTGAGGCTGAAATATAATGCCCCATAGAAAGCCCAGTGACTCGCCTATGTCAGATACTCAGGTAACCTTCTCCATGTATTGGCCACACTACCTGGACAGCTTTTGCTTTTTCTTAACCCATTTAGAAAACTTGGGGAGCTATTAATACAAACAGGTCCATCTTCCAACTCAGGAGGAGAAGTACAAGTGGGCCAGGGAGATCCAATCTTCCCATGGTCACCTTTTCACTCTCTCCCACTCCCCAGTTGTTGGGTCTTGCATAGCAATTGCAGGACAGAGCAATTGTTAAGATGAGGTTGCCATTTCTCCCTGCCACAAGCAATGTGGAAGCAGTGAGAAGAGAAGACAGGATCCCTACTACTGGGGTCAGAGGAAAACGGAGGGAATATTTCTGCCTTATTTAGCATAATGAGTTGGAACTCAGAATGCATTACCCAGCAGAACCATATTGTAAGTGATAGTAGGTTTCCAGGCTAGCCCTCAAAAGTTGCCACCATCCAAAAAGGCCCTGGGTCCCATGTAAACAGGGCCATTTCAGTTGACTCTAACAAGTATTAACTTCAGGTTATTTAAAAAATTTAAAACACGACCAAAAAAACCTTTCTACTCCTACAGGTGATGTCAATGCCGAGGAATGGCAATCAGAAAAATGTCTATGGTGAGTATCTTAGTCTGTTTTGTGCTGCTATAACAGAATATCTGAGGCTGGGTAATTTACAAAGAACAGAAATTTGTTTCTCGCAGTTCTGGAGGCTGGAAAGTCCAAGACTAAACTGCTGGTATCCTGTGAGGGCATTCTTGCATGGAAAAAGGCCAAAGGGCAAGAGAGGATATGCAAGAGAGAACAGAAAAGGGGATAGTCTCATTTTATAAAAAACACACTTCCTGGATAACAGTATGAATCCGTTTATGAGGGCAAAGCCCTTATAACTTGATCATCTCTTAAAGATCTCACCTCTGACAGGCCCCAATGTGTGTTGCTCCCCTCTATGTGTCCATGTGTTCTCACCATTTAGCTCCCACTTACAAGTGAAAACATGCAGTATTTGGTTTTCTGTTCCTGTGTTAGTTTGCTAAAGATAATGGCCTCCAGCTCCATTCACGCCATTGCAAAGGACATAATCTTGTTCTTATTTATGGTTGCATTATGTACCACATTTTTAAATCCCAGTCTATCATTGATGGGCATTTAAGTTGATTCCATGTCTTTGCTTTTGTGGATAGGGCTGCAATGTACATACACATGCATGTGTCTTTATAATAGAGCAATTTATATTCCTTTGGGTGTACACCCAGTATGGGATTGCTGGGTGAAATAATATTAATATTTCTGTCTTTAGGTCTTTGATGAATCACCACACTGTCTTCCACAATGGTTGAACTAATTTATACTCCCACCAACAGTGTATAAGCTTCCTTTATTCTTCACAATCTCACCAGTATTGGAGGGTGGAGGGTGGAGGGTGTGTGGAGGGAGAGGATCGGGGAAAATAACTAATGAGTAGCAGGCGTAACACCTGGGTGAAGAAATAGTTGGAACAACAAACCTCCATACACAAATTTACCTATGTAACAAACCTACACATGTAAGCTGAACTTAGTAAAAGTGTTTTGTGTTTGTTTGTTGTTTTTGTTTGTTTGTTTGTTTTAAGAAAGGTCTCATCTCTCAATATCATTGCATTGGGGATTATTTCCAATACACAAATGTTGGGGAACTCATTCAGACCATAGCAGTGAGAAAGAAATCTGCATACAAAATTGTACCCAATAAAACTATTAGCTTTGTGTTTAAAGTATAATTAAAAAACAAAAACAAAAACAAAAAAAAAAAAACACCCCTTGGCCCAACTGGCCTGGAAGTTCAGTCCAAAGCCATTCTGTGAGTTGAGGAATCTGCAGTGAGTTGACCTGCAAAGGCCCCACAGTAAACCAGCAGCGGACACAGGACCAGCTCACATCCTCTTCCCTGTGGGCCTCCACTCTCCACAGCTGCTCCTCTTGGGTCTTCACTGCCACCCCAGACTTTCAAATTCCCTGTGAGTATTAGGGGGACTTTGACTGGAGTGACTTCCCTCTTCCACTGCTTTCTGTCTGAGTGACAACATCCCTGGTGACAAATGCAAACTAATTATGGTCGGTTTCCCCTGAGCATCTCAGAAAGCAGGAAACACAACCATGGATCACACAGCTCCTCATTCCATCTTTGCATTTGGTGTCTTGGGTTTCAGGATGAGAGAAAACTCTTCAACTAGATTCCCATCAATGGACATGTTTAACTGTAAATCCCACGTATGCTCATAAAATGTGTCATTTAAAGATGCTTTGGGTTGGCACCTGGGACTCTAGGCAAAACCAAGCCACAGCTTAATTTAATTACAAGTGGAGAAACTTAAAGAAATCCTAATTAAAGTTTGCTTATGCTAAGCACTCAAATCCAAATGGAGGAGGCAAGAAACATAGTGACTGTGTGGCTTCAGGAAAACCATGAGGGGTTTTCTACCCTAGTGCCAATCAATCTCTGCTTCCACGTGTGAGAATCCCTCTTCTCAACTATTAGGTCAATAATGCGTGCTTTCAATTTGGTTAAATATACCCATTCAGCCCCCACAGCCCATCAGAGTGTCAGAGAAACATGATGCATTTTAATAAACCCAATATTTAGCCAAATACAGCAAACTCTCTTAATAACATTTTCCAGAGGGTGGGAAGTGAAAACGCATCAAGCGGGAAATATCATGTGTGTAACCACCGGACCATGTCTTAAAAAGATAAGTGTTACATGTGGGGACAGATTATAAGTGTAGTAATTTCATGTGGATGCTTGCATGGGGGAGGCCCTTAGGGATGCCAGGAAGAGAGAAGCTTCATGTGGAGATGGGGAGGGGGCGGGGAGAGTGTGATCCATAGTGATCCACATGCCTGGGAGTGTTCCAGCCATCTTGCTGGCTCCAAGGAAATTCAGGGAAGTTGGAAGTAAACGGTGGGATAAGGGTGGCTGCTCAGGGGCCTGGGAACCAGTCCCCAACCTATCTCTTCATGAGCCATGTGACACCAGGCAGGTCATCGGATATTTCTGGGCCCCCTTTGCCTCATATGGAAAGGAGTTTAAAATGCCTCAGTTTCTGGAAATAGGCTTCGTCAAGTCCTCCTCATCTTTTCTCTTCATCTCAACCACCAAATCAAGTTGTCTGCCTTTTACTGAAAATAACCCCGTATAAGGAGTGAGATGCATTTGTGAGTAAGCTCACTCTAGTCTAGCTCCCAGGGATAGTGAGAGCTTCAAACAGCATTGTTTAATATTTTTTCTTCATTATGTATTTATTTATATATTTGAGACAGAGTCTTGCCCTGTTGCCTAGACTGGAGTGCAGTGGTGCAGTCACAGCTCACTGCAGCCTTTAACTCCTAGGCTCAAGAAATCCTTCCTCCTCAGCCTCCCAAGTAGCTGGGACTACAGGTGCATGACACTATGCCCAGTTATTTTATTTATTTATTTACTTTTTTGAGACAGAGTCTCACCCTGTCGCCCAGGCTGGAGTGCAGTGGCGCAATCTTGGCTCACGTCAAGCTCCGCCTCCTGGGTTCACACTATTCTCCTGCCTTAGCCTCCCGAGTAGCTGGCGTACAGGTACCTGCCACCACGCCTGGCTAAATTTTTGTATTTTCAGTAAAGATGGGGTTTCACCACATCAGCTAGGATGGTCTCGATCTCCTGACCTCATGTTCCACCCGCCTCAGCCTATTTTTTTTTTTTGCAGAGATAGGGTCTCTTTATGTTGTCCAGGCTGGTCTCGAACTCCTGGCCTCAAGTGATTCTTCTGCCTTGGCCTCCCAAGTGCTGGGACTATAGGTGTGAGCCAGCATGCCTGGTCCTTTATTCAAATGTTCACTGCAGTGTTTGCCAAACTGCGTTAGGAAGTTACAGATCAGTCTCCATCGTTCAAAGGGAAGGTGTTCAAAACTTGGCTGGGGCTCAAAAGACTGTCCAGGTAGAAGTGAGTAGGCACGGGCATGGTTTCTGGACCTGGCAAAAACTACAGCTCATGCTGGTACATCGTTAAGGTAGAGGTCTCGGACTGGTCTAGCAGTGCGTTTGGTTCTGATTCCTCACATTGCAGAGCAACCCGCGCCCCCAGTCAGCCTGGATCTAGTGGATGCTGCCCCTGGAACACACCATGCCTCACCAGTGCTAAAGAGCTGACCTCTCAGAAACTGTGTCTGCTGCACCTTCCTGCTGATGACCCCTTGTTAGGTGTAGTTTGAGAGGTGCCTTCTCTCTAGCTCCTGACAACCAGCCCTCGCAGGAGGAGACAGAGCTCCCACCTGCCCAGAATTGTCAAAGGCCACTGATATTTACCAAGAGAAACCACAAATGATTGAGTGGCCCAAATGGCTTAGCACTCTTCCTAACACCTCTCTGCTGCCCTGACTGCTACTCCCAGCTTCATCCTCTGAAACTCATTTCTGATATGTCATGTCTCACTTAATGAACTGCAAGGCTTCTGAGTTTGGCATTCAAGGATTTCGGACCCACAGGAAACATCTGTTATTTGTATATACTTGTTGTTGAAAGGTACTAATTTTTGAAGTTCAGCTTTTGTTTTGCTTTTGTGTGTGTGTGTTTTTGGTTTTCTTTTGTTTTGTTTTTTTGAGACAGAGTCTGACTCAGTTGCCCAGGCTGGAGTGCAGTGACTCCATCATGGCTCACTGCAGGCTCAGTGACTCATGGCTCACTCAACCTCCCAAGATCAAGTGATCTTCTCAACTCAGTCCCCCACCTCCACCAAGGCCTCCCCACCTTGCTTGAGGAGCTAGCACTATAGACATGCACCACAGCATCCAGCTAATTTGTTAAACTTTTTATATGGATGAGTGTCTCATTATGTTGCCCAGGCTGGTCCTGAACTCCCGGGCTCGAGAAGTCCTCCCACCTTGGCCGCTCAAAGTGCTGAGATTACAGTAGTGAGGCACTGTGCCTGGTTGAAGTTTGGTTTTGAACTTCGGAAATATTACCTTGCTTTGAAGTCAATTTTTGCCATTTACGAGCAATCTTATTTTCTTTGAGAGAGGAGGTCTCTCAGCGCTTCCCTTTCCTAATCCAACCTGTGGGGACACAGGTCCTAACACAGAGGGCTGCAGGCTGAGCAGGTGTGTCCCCAGGATGGCTGGGCTCTGGTGGGCCCGGTCAGCATCTTAGGACTTGGTGTAACTCAGTAGTTCTCATGCAGGGGCAACTTTACCGCTCAGGTGACATTTGACAATATCTAGAGACTTTTTTTGTTGGAAAACCTTGGGAGGAAAGCGCCGCCACCATTTAATAAGTAAAGGCTAGAGATGCTGCTAAACATCCCACACTGCACGTGACGGCCCTTAGTGACCAAAATGTTATCCAGTCCCAAGTGTCCAGGTTGCCAAGGTTGAGAAACCCTGACCTACATGGATAATTGCTTTTTTCTAAAGCTTAAAATCTATCTTACCGAAAACCAGAAACTTACACACAAAATAGGCACCAATGTGTTCTTTTCTGCATTCTTACTCTGTATCTCACGCATATATATAATAACTGTCTGTGTAAATAGCCATTACATATTATAAACCTATTTTAATATTTATTTATTTATATATCATAATATAAAGTTATGTCAGAATATAAAATAATTTATATTATATAAATATATGTTTATGTATTTTAATATACACACAAAATAATTATATACCCAGCAAAACAGAGTCAGGAAGACATGGATGGAAAGGAATAGTTGGTAGAAGGAGCTGCTGAAAACTGCAGGGCCACCTTTTCAGGCTCTGCCCAGAGAGAAAAGAGTACAGGGCTGGGCTCAGTGGCTCACACCTATAATCCCAGCACTCTGGGAGATCGAGGGGGATGGATCATGAGGTCAGGAGATTGAGACCATCCTGGCCAAGATGGTGAAACCCCATCTCTACTAAGATACAAAAAATTAGCAGGGCATGGTGGGGGGCGCCTGTAGTCCCAGCTACTCAGGAGGTTGAGGCAGTGGAGTCACTTGAATCTGGGAGGTGGAAGTTGCAGTGAGCTGAGATCGCACCACTGTACTCCAGCCTGACGACAGAGCAAGAGTCCGTCTCAAAAAAAAAAAAAAAAAGAGTACACACTCCTCCCGTGGGCCCGATTGTCTAGTCTCCTGTAGGAAAGCACCTGTACCAGGGGCCACTTCCTGCCCCCACCCCAGACCTGCTAGATGTCCTACGATTCTTCCAACATTCTTCATATCATCGGGCACACCACAGTTGGAGCAGCACAGTGTCAGCCCTTCCAGGTTCAGGAAGCAAAGCAGTTTCCTACCACTAACCCTCAGCTGAAGCCAGACTGAGCTCTGAGGAATGGGCAAGAATGACGCAATGAATAGAAGTAACAACCATTGGAGTTTAGGGTTAAATGCACTTACCCAGGACAGGTAGTATGTTCTGAATATTCCAGCAAGGACTCAGCAACCAGGTCATTCCTTCTCCTCTGCCACCTAGGTTCCCTTCTAAAGCATAGTTGTGGATTATTCTATACCTCACTAAACTATGGTGTCAATGCCATGGCCAAATCTGCTGTATTCTCAGAAACGGGTATATAGTAGACTCTCTGTTAGCTTTTACATATTGAGATAGTCATTGGAGTCTTAGATTGGGGATAAATTGGGCAGTCTTAACTCTTTCACTTCTGACAACAGTGCAAAAAATAAAATCAATTACTCATAAACACTTGGATTAATTTAATTTTTGTCTTAAAGAGGGAAAATTAAAAGAAGCAACTTGTCCCTTCCTACACTGTAGTGACAAGATTAAAAATTAAACTTATACATATTTCATTTCTACATAATAAAGACTTTTTGCAAAAAGAAAAAAAAAACACAGTTCATCTAATTAAATCAAAGAAAATTGCCTGCAGCGGCATTACAGTATCACAATTAAGCCACTGCCAAAACCAACCCTTGGAGTTCTTAAACACCGCTCTGGGTTGAAAAACCAAGTCAGCTTTTGGTGGGTGTATGAATGCTGAGGGTGACTTCAGGAAAATGTGGAGCTTTTTCTTACGTCAATTTATAAGGGTGGAAAAAAGAATTCTAAAGCTATTTGAGAGTCACTGATACATTGAAGATAGCAACAAGACCTAGTTTTTGTTGAAAAAAAAAATCAAGAACAAAACCAAAATTCAGCCTGAAGCTTGGAATTAAAAAAAAAAATACCAAGAATGGCCTCTCTTCTTGTCATCTCCCAAATACTAAAATCATTAAAATGTATACACCTTAAATAAAATCCTTGACGAGGTGGGAAGGTTTCTGAAAGTCGGTAAAGATTACCTTGTAATACTTGATCACACAGTGAACATAGACATGGTCAGTGTGTGGTGACAGCCTTTTTGAGAAGTATGATGTCCAGACACAGTGAAAACCTCACAACCCCTTTTAGACTCAGCCTTGGATTTGATAAGGGCTGGCTTGGACCTCTCCTTCAGTGACTTCACTACCAGGAGGCTAGGCAGGTTGGCTGGTGTGGACATGCTCTGTAAGGGAACAAAGAACCCTGTCGTGTGGCCCCCACCATCCTGCACACCATGTGGTCTTGTAAGTTCCTAATTTGGTTTCTGATGACATTGTGGCAGAATTGAACTTTGTTCTTGGAAATCAGGCCCTGGAACAGGGAGCGCCTCACACAAGCCCTGGCCTGGATCCTGGTTTTGGTGAATCATTCATGCCTTCTTTTAGGTCGAAACAATGCTCCACGGCAGGTGCTGAGCAAATGTTTACTGAATAAAAGTTTCTTTCAGCAGCAGCTTGGCAAGGAGTGCAATGGGCCCAGTGGAGCCTGTGTGGGTCTCTGCGTTCCTGGTTTCTTCTGCCGGGTGGAGAGTCCGAGTCTGAGCCTGAGGAGCCCATGTCTACTCAGTGCCAATAGCTCACCATCAGCCACAGCAAGCTCCGTCTACCGAACAGGCTTTGCAGTTTGCGAAGTGTACTCCCCCAATACAATGTTACGGATCACAGCAACATCCTTGGGGGGATGGGCAAGAAATCCACAACTGTTTGTCTGAAATCCTGAAATTCAGAATCCTCTGAAAGCCAGATGTTTGTTCATAAATTTGGCGCAAACGTATGTGGGGGCAAAATCTGAACCGAACAAATGTGATGTCATTTATAATCTTTATCCTACGGAAAGGCACTAAGCATAGTTTTGAGCGCAGAAATAATAATGAGTTTACAGGGCACTCTCCCAGACCCGCAGGAGGTAGCACACAGTACACTGTATGAGCACTTATTGCCTGTTTGCTATTGATTGCTGCATAACAAAATATACCAAAACTTAGCAATGTAAAGCAACTAGCATTTATTATTTCAGTTTCCATGGGTCAAGAATCTGAGCTTGGCTTAACTGGATCCTCTGCCTCAGGGTCTCTTAAAAGGCTGAGATCAGAGTAGCAGCCCAGGATCTTTCACAGGCTTGCAGTAAAGGTGCAAGCAAAGGCATAGTTATTGCAATGTTTGATTGGGACAGCATCCTCTTCTGAGATCACTCACAGGGTTGCTGGCGAGATTCAGCTTCTCGCAGGCTGTCAGACTGACACCCTCAGTTACTCACTGGCTCTTGGCCAGAGGCTGCCCTCAGCTCCTTCCCAGGTGACTCTGTCCATCAGAGTAAGCAGGTAAGAAGGACCAGAGAGCTAAATAGCAGCAAGGCAGAAGTCCCAGTCTTTGTAACCTAATCGTGTGAGTGAAACCCTATCACCTTCCCCATATTCTTTCATTAAATGAGAGTGAGTCCATCTAGCCCACACCCAAGACCAGGGGATTTCACAAGGACATGAACCCCAGGAGATGGATGTCTTTGGAAGCCATGTTGGAAGCTGCTGACCACATTACAATTCAAACTGAGGGACACCCATCCCCTGATGGACCTGTATCAGCATCCTCACTTTACAACGTGGAAATAAGAACTGAGCCATTAACGTTATCTTGTTCTAGTGCTCAAGACTGACAAGCGGTGAGCAAACACTTGAACTTGCCCCTGCCATGCTTACCTTCTCACTCTCTCAGGGAACACACTTCTATCTCCTTCCTCAAAGCAGTAAGGGGAAGCCTAGTGGAAAAAGGCACTTACTGGAGACCTTATAGACATTGACCTGACCGTGGGTTCCATCATTCGCCAGCTGTGTGACCCTGGACATATTGCTCGGACTCTCTGAGCCACAGTTTCTCATCTATAGAAGGCTACTCCTACCCTGCCGCTGCTGCTGGTAAGAGTATATGTTATCCCCTGAAGGGCACCGATTGCACCCGGTGGCCCACAGGTGGCCAGTGAATGGGAGCCCTTTCACCTGTGGGGTTCCCCCTTATTTTTGCTTTCTTCTGCTTCCTATGAGAGTCTTGCAACTGGCAGGGAAGGCATGAGCATCCCCTTTTCACAGATGAAGAACTGAAGGTTCAGAGGGTATATTTGGTTTCCTTAATGTCAGCTAATTAGTCACTGTCACTACCTGACACTATTTTATGAATTTGGTTATAAGTGTATTTATTGTCTCCATAACAAGAATATAGGCTTCATGAGGGAAGGAACTTCACTGTTCTCTTTCCTGCTTCACCCCCAGCACCCTCATCCCTAGCTGCACAAAATCGTTGCTTTGTAAATACTCATTTGAGAAATCAATGTATAAGCCTGATATAGTTTGGATATATGCCCCTTCTAAGCCCCCAGTGTTGGGTGGGACCTGGTGGGAAGTGTTTGGGTCATGGGGGAGTATCCTGCATGGCTTGGTGTTGTCCTTGAGATAGTGAGCCAGTCTCATGAGATCCGGTTGCTTAAAAGTGTGTGGGGTCTCCCCACCTCTCTCTCTTGCACCCATTCTTGCCTTGCCAAGTACCTGCTCCCCCTTCACCTTCTACCATGAGTGAAAGCTTCCTGAAGCTTCCCCAGCAGCAGAGCATGCTTCCTGTACAGCCTGTAGAACTGTGAGCCAACTGAACCTCTTGTCTTTATACATTACCCAGTCTTGGGTATTTATTTATAGCAACGCAGGAAAGGCCTGATACAGAGGCCAAGTTTCTTCCCCCACCGATTGTCCACTGGGATCAACCTGCTAATCAGTGATTGACATGGAAGCCACCAGCACTTATTCAGTAGTTTGAAGGACATACAGAGGCAGTGGTTTTGAAAATTTCCATTCATTCATTCATTCATTCATCTATTCATTTTTGGTTGCTGATCCTGAAAGAATCTGATAAAAGTTATTAATGAAACTACCCCAAATCTCACAAAGTTAGAAACTTTTAAAAAGGCTCTCAAAGACCACTGAAACCCACTCATTGACCACCTGGGGAAGAGCCCCAATCTAGGGAGGCATTTGGGGAGAGATGTTTTTGTTCTCATATAAATCAGCCTAACCCATATTGCTCTTTTTAAATCCCACAGCAGTTAAGAGAAAGACAGAGGTTGAGGCTCTAATCTGCCGAATTCTTCTGGATTCTACGTTCCGTTTTTCAGAAGAAACCATGCGAATATCGCTTACTTTCTTCCCCCAACCCTCAGCCCTGGGGGAACACACACTCTATCACCAGCAGCTGCACTTACAGGAGACCCGAAGCCAGGCTCTTGCCCATGTGACCCCCCCTTCACCAGCCAGGCCCACTCCCCAGCCCTCAGCTCCTGCTGGAGCCTGGTGCCTGCACATGGGCTCCTCAGGGGCCTTTATCTGGTTCTAAGGCCAGGAGGGTTACACCCCCCAGGGATTCCCTGACAACCTGTCCCATGCCAGGAGACTCCGATATGGGAAGCAATCTCCGGCCACTCTCAGGTAGCGTGGTGCTGTGGTTAGGGGTATGGGTTTTGCAAGTTCGAATCTCTGCCCTGATCCATTGAGCTGTGTGACCTTGGGAAAATTATTTAACCTAACTGAACCTCAGTTTCCTCATCTGTAAAACGAAGATGACACCAACACCTGCATCAGAGATTGTTGTGAGGATTCAGTGACTACCCTGGATAATGAAGGAGTTAAAGCATGCAGATAGTGAGCCAGTCTCACGAGATCTGGTTGTTTAAAAGTGTGTGGTGTCTCCCCCCGCCCCTGCCTCTCTTGCACCTGTTCTTGCCTTGCAAAGTGCCTGCTCCCCCTTCACTGCCCCTTATGGCAAGCAGTTTATGCACGTTCACCTCATAGTGATCACATTAGCCCATGGGTGACCCTGAGCCAAGGCTATAGCATGGACTCCATGTTTATAAGGGAAGCCACACACTTCACCTACTCACTCCATGCCCTGGGCCAAATTGTTTAGTCTGTTAAGACCTCAGAGTTATCGTAGAAAAATAATAATGGGTGGATTGTCCTAAAGGATGATGTTCCAGGGCTAGTGGCACACACCAGCATTTCCTGAACCAGCCCTGCCTCTGTTCTTATGTGGAGTCATGTGCCTGAGTCCTGGAAAACATGTGCGTGGAAGCTCCCTTCCTGCCTGTCTCTCTCGTCCGGTGCACTCTTGTCTGCTTCAGAAATTGTGGGTAGCTTCTGAAAAAGGGGATGGCATAGTCATGAGAAGGAAGCAGTGTGGGTCCCTGAGTCACTGCATGGAAGACAGCTGTCTGGGGGGACACCCAGCACATACAGGCCTGTGACATGTCCGAGAAATAACTCTAGAGAGATTAGTTCTGAAATAGCTTTTACATGTTTCTATTTCTGGAGTGAAGGGAGAAAACCAGCACCAATTCTTCATAAAGTAGCAACAGCTAAACTCCTAGTGCTTACATGTGGCAGATGCTGGAGTGAGGCATTTACATACCTTGTCTCAATACGCTGTTTTAACAATCATTGAATTTAATGTTGTTGCTATTTTCAATTTATAGATAAGGAAACCTATCGAGACTTTCCTAAAGTCCCAAAAGTACTAAGTAGCAGATCCTCCACCTAAAACCTGGACTTTATGATTCCAAATCTATGCACATTTTTAACCACGTTTGCTAACACGGTGCTTCTTCTTTTTTTTTTTTTTTTTAGAGTACAGTAAAAATTGGTAGAAACATTCCATGAGCACAGATATGATAAAACAGAGCGTTTTGAATGCCATAGGAGAGGGCAGATAAAGTGTTGTCAGGATTCAGCTGAGGAAAGGGTGACTTCCAGCTGGGAATCAAGGAAGGCTCCCTGGTAGAGGTGGCATCAGCTCTGTACATCTGCAACATCACATCCTCCTGGTCTCTGCATCATTCTCCACCTCCACCAGCTCTCTCCTCCATCCATGTGGTTCCTCCTTTTAATTTCCTCCTCCTCCCACTACCTGTGTGTTCAGTTGAAATCCTATATCTTCTGGGAAGCTCCTCGGAGAAAACACAAGAATTTCTACTCAAGGTAGGTTCAGGTGTTTTGAAAGAACTAATTAATAGAAACCGCAGCTGTCTATCTAGAAGCATGTGTTGCAGAGAGCCCAGGAAGTGTTGCAGAGAGTAGCAGGGTGTAGAGAGCCAATGGGCTGGTGCGTTGGAGTCAGGCTCACTGATGTGGATGTGCCATGGGAGACAGCTGAACCCACATCTGGGGTGAGGCCTGCTGGAAGTTGTCCTCAGCCTCACAGATGAGGTTATGGGTGTCACCTTAGAATAACACAGTACATAACATTTTGCCTTCCTTATGAAAAGATGTGTGTTACGTTACATCAAAAATTCCTTAAATTTCTATCAGGGTAACCTATTATGTTACAATCTCTGGGACAGGGGCCAGGAGTATGTGATGAAGCTCTTGAGACAATTCTGGGGCCTACTATTAGATAATGAACTCTGTTCTGAAGTAAGTGGGTCAATCTTATGCTTTGGCTACGTCAAGGAGCATGGGCATGGGAGTATTTAGGTCAACAGAGAGAATATTTTGCAGCACCAGCTACCCAGGAAGAGGTGCCTCAGGCGCACAGACCAAACGTGACACAAACAGGACCCAGGCTCTAGTGCATGCTGCAGATGTAATTGTCTGGTGTTAGGCTTTTCTCCTTTGAAGTCTTCATCAGGTCATTTGTTCACTTGCTCTTGGAATGGGAGGATTTGGCAGTCAGTACCAAGAGGAAGAATTTGCCCTCAGAGATCAGAATTAGAAATAATTACCATTGCTATTGGCAATAGAGCAAGGATGAGAAAATGCAGCCTCAGAGACACAGAGGCCTCTGCTCAAATTGGAGTATTTTTCACAAACTGGAGCAGAAGAAAAGAACAATCCACCCAAATTCCCACCCGGGAAGTCTCTAGAGCAGCCAGCTCATGTCATAGACAAAACTCTCTTCTCAGGACAAAAATGGAACCATCAATTCACAAAGAGGTTGAAAACAAAGAAAAGAATTCCAATGGCTATTTGACTCCAACACCCAGCTAACCGAGGCAAAGCAATCAAACTTATTCTTTTTTTCTGGGTCATGCCACTAAAATAAAACACTTTGGCCAACTTGATAGAGAAATCAGAGTGAATTCCACCCTTTGGCTTTTCAAAATGATTAGCTGCAACAAAAATTATATTGGGATTGCAAATGGTTTCTAATGGAATGCAGTTATGAGATTATTTTGCCCAACATTCTCAATTTACACATGGGGAAACTGAAGCACAAGAAGGTAAGAGGCTTGACTGAGATTACACAGCCAGGCTGTGGCTAATATTGTCAAAATTAACCGTGCCTGTGGTTTCCCAAAGCAGCTGACTGCTTTCAAGTCCTATGGCAGCATCACAGTTGCTGAAATGCCCCAGCTAAGAGCCAGGTTGGGGCAGAGAAGACCTGAAGGCCACCTAGACAAATTATGCATTTCATAGAAGAAATCAAGACTCAGAGAGATAAAGGGCCTAAAACACAGCTTTCTGGACTTGATTTACCATGAGAAAGCACACTAAACAGATTAGAAAATGTCATACACATTTTAGTTATTATCATTGTGTTCTGTATTTTTGTAAAAGTAATGTAATACTTTGGATAAATTTTAGTAACAGGACAACATGGCTTCACTGTAAAGTGATAACTGGCTAGAAATAGAAATAAAAGGGGAATAAAAAATCTAGATAGCTTGAAGATTTTTTCATACGACAACAGGCTGCGTTGTAGCTTTTGAAGAATGTTTGTTCATTGCTCAAACAGTGGCTGAGCACTTACTATCCATGAGCCATAGCATTAGATCTTACGAAAATCAGAAAGGGATTGTTTCCAAGCTCTGCTTTTCAAGAGCTCAAAACTAGATAGGTAAGACATAACTGATTGTATAATTTTCTGCAAAACTCATCACATATCTTTGTTCATTTCTATGTGACTTGCTTCTCCTTCTGGTGGAAGTCATAAGTTCATACCTCATTGACTTTGGACTTGGCCAGTAGGATATAGGAGACAAAAAGTATACACTGTCCAAGCAAATGCTTTAAAAGACATGGAAAGTTTCTCCCACCACTCTCTGCCTTCTTCCATGACAATGGTGTGTCCCAGAGAGATGCTGCTCCATCAGCATGGGTCTCAGAATGAGAAGACATTAGATGCAGCCCCAACTCACAGAGCTGCAAACTAAAGCAGAGCAAACCAGCAGCCTACATACAACATGAATGAGACACACACGTTAATACACATTGCTGAGACTGGGGGGCTGCTTGCTACAAAAGCAAAGTTGACGAATAGGACGAATAGAGAAGACGTAAAGATTGTACAAAGCAATTCTAACACAAGACAGAAGTTGATGACTTCTAAAAGAAATACAAACACAATTTTATGTCTATAGAAAGAAACAAGTTGCTTCTGTTGATAAAAATTAGGAAATCTTTCTGAAGCGTTGGTATGTGAGCTGGTGGAACATGAAAATAAGATGGGAGAGATTCTGATGCTCACATTATTCACAGCTGGGGCAGGAAGTTGGCAAGGAGGCGGTGGGACTTGAATATCTGAGAAAAGCCTGTTTCTCCTCTGTTATCGCGCAAATCCTTTAGGAGTGTACTCATTTTGATGAACTACTGTCTATGAGTGGAATTTTAGAAACCCCGGTCAAAATAGATTAACATTTTTTCCCAGAAGTACTCTCATGAACAGAGTGCCTAACACGGTATACATTGGATGGAGATCAGGAGGCCATGCCTGGATTTAGAAGTGAGGGGAAAATATGAGACCAGCCATCAGAGCTGGGCTTATTGCTCTTCTTGAGATTTAAGGGCTTTGTGATTTTGGATTATGTTTCACCCCTACCTGGCCTCAATTTCTCCACCCATACACTGAGAGGCTGGAGTGAGAATCTCTGAGGACTCTTTTAATTCTGAAAAATCTGAGCTGCTAAGGATTCATTTTCATGAAAGACTCCAACGTTAGATTTCATTTTGACTGCCAATTAAGTGTCATGTCACACACACATACAAGGTTGCTGTGTTGACCCAGACAATGAAAAACATCAGCTTTGTCTATGATAAAGGTCTACCAGTTAATTGCCAGTCTCCTCACTCCCCTGGATCTCATTCTTTCACATTCATGTTAACCTTTAATTTTCCTCTATCATTTTTTAAAAACGGTATGTATTCTTTAGGGAGCCTTTCTTCCTCTCACCCTCTAAATCTTAACTGTTTATAAACATTGCTGAATTCCATATTCAATATCTTCCATTTCTATCTTCCTTATTTCTTCCTCTAATTCTGAAATAACCCGAAGCTTATCACTATCTGACTGTTTCTGAGTTGTTCAAGCTGAAAATCTGGGTTGTTTTTGACTTTTATTCCATATACAAAAGCTAGGCCTTCAGAAAATTCTGTTGGCCCTATGTTAAAAATATACTCCAAATTTGAGCTCTTCTGCCAATGTTGACACTATCACTCATTAGTACTCTTTCATTAGTACTGTAGTTTAACTACAGTTAGTTTAACTACAGTTAGTACTGTAGTTTAACTAGGTCTCTGCTCCTTCCCTGGTTCCTGAATGCTACTCTCCATGCAGCTGTCAGCAGGATATTTTACAAAGTAAATCCAATATGGCAGCCAGGAAGCCATACCACTCAGGTCTCCTGCTGCAAGGAGCATAAGTAATCAACAATCCCACCTTCTGTTCCTCTGGATCCACTACCATATTTGTGCTAAAGCTATACTTCTCAAGAGCTCCTCCCAGACAGTAACCAAGCATGGTGAAGGTACTAATTCAGGCCCATGGCTGAAAGATATAGAATTCTAGCAATCGATGACTTTCGCTCAAGAATAACCATTGTCCTTGGACAAACATTTCTTGGAACTTAGAACAGTCCAAGAGTATTTCTAACCAATCCTCCTTCTTTCTCCCTCTTTTTTTTTTTTATGGAGGTCAGATCTGTATTGCGGTTGGAAGGTGCTACTCATTTACTTCAGCACTCACAGGCTTTTGCATCAATACATTTGTAAATGAATTCCATATAGGACTAATTCAAATAAATATATTCTCCGACACATCATAATAAATCTGCTGAAAACTTAAAACAAAGAAAAAATTCTGAAAGCAACCAGAGAAAGATGACATGTTTCTTTAGGGAGAACAATTATATAAATAATTGGAGATTTCTCATCTAAAACCTTGAAGGCCAGAAGGAAGTGGACAACGTTTTAAAGTGCTGGAAAACAAAGAACTGTCAACCTAGATCTCTATAGCCAGTGAAAATATTTTCAGGAATAAAGGTGAAATAAAAGCATTCTCAGATGAAAGAGAGAATTTGTCACCGTCTTTTAAAATGTTAAAATGTTCTTTAAATAAAACCATTAAAAAACTACAAAAGAGATATAGTCAAAACCTCAATAGATGGATACAAATTATTTAAATAATCCAAAATAAAATAGGCAAAGAAAATAAGAGAATAAAAAAGGTAATAAATAATAAAATGGTAGACTTGTCTCTAAAAAACAATAGTTACATTAAATGTAACTAATTTAAATAGGATAGGTAAAAGAAAAACATTGTCAAATTGGATAATAAAAGATGTATGACCCAATTTTTGCCTATTCAATATGATGTTGGCTGTGGATTTGTCATAAATGGCTTTTATTATTTTGAGGTGTGTTCCTTCGATGCCTAGTCTGTTGAGGATTTTTACCATGAAGGGATGTTGGATTGACTGAAAGTTTTCCTTCATCTATTGAGATGGTCACGTGGTTTTGTTTTAATTATTTTATGTGGTAAATCACGTTTACTGATTTGTATATGTTTAGCCAGCCTTGCATCGCAGGAATACAGTCTACTTGATTATGGCATATTAACTTTTTGTTGTGCTGCTTGATTCTGTTTGCTAGTATTTGGTTAATAATTTTTTCTATGTTCATCAAGGATATTGGCCTGAAGTTATTTTTACTCATTTTTTCTCTGTCAGATTTTGGTTCAGGCTGATGCTGGCTTTGCAGAATGAGTTAGGAAGGAGCCACTCTTCCTCGAATTTTTTGAATAGTTTCTGTAGGATTAGTATCAGTTCTTCTTTGTAAATCTGGCAGAATTCAGCTGTGAATCCATATCTGGTCCAGGGTCTTTTTTGGTTGATAGTTTTTTGTTTTTGTTTTTATTACTAATTCAACTTCAGAATTTGTCATTGGTCTGTTCAAGTTTTCACTTTCTTCCTCGATCAATCTTGGGAGATTTTGTTTCCAAGAATTTATCCATTTTCTTTAGATTTTCTAATTTGTGTACATAGAAGTGTTCGTAGTAGTCTCAGGATATTCTGTATTTTTGTGGGATCAGCTGCAAACAAGACAATAGTGACATATACATTATGGCACTGGTAATGATTTGCTTCATGAATGTTCATTTTATTATTATGCTTCTTCACATGCATATGTTAAATATATTATTTTGTATGAGTCAAATATTAAATAACTTTGTAAAAGAATCAAAAGAGAAGGAACAGAAAATAAACTGGGTATATAACTGCTTAAGGAACGCAGAGTGTGGCCTGAGTATTAAAACTTGGTTGAGGCTTGATTACTACAGTAAAAATTACTTAGACGCATTAAAGATCAAAATGTAAGAGAAAACACAAAAAAGTTTGATATCTAGATATCTTAGAAATTTTTATAATATCTAAACAGGGGGCCGGGCACGGTGGCTCAAGCCTGTAATCCCAGCACTTTGGGAGGCCGAGACGGGTGGATCACGAGGTCAGGAGATCGAGACCATCCTGGCCAACACGGTGAAACTCCGTCTCTACTAAAAAATACAAAAAACTAGCCGGGCGACGAGGCGGGCGCCTGTAGTCCCAGCTACTCGGGAGGCTGAGGCAGGAGAATGGCGTAAACCCGGGAGGCGGAGCTTGCAGTGAGCCGAGATCGCGCCACTGCACTCCAGCCTGGGCGACAGAGCTAGACTCTGTCTCAAAAAAAAAATAAAATAAAATAAAATAAAA
>NW_016818964.1:7021185-7041758 GCF_001698545.2 Rhinopithecus bieti
AAAATAAAATAAAATAAAAAAAATCTAAACAGGGAAGGATTTTCTTACATAGGCATTCCCCCAATCTCTACTAAGAAAGATATATTGACATAAAACATGTGATTGTGTTAAAATCAAAATTTCTGTTCATCCCAAGTCACCACACCATACAGATTATGAAAAGACCATTCACAAACTAGAATAAGAGTTACAACACACGTAGCAAATAAAAGGCTTATATCCAAAATATTGATATGTATGCACTTAATCCTAATTAATAAGAAAAACACAAAAATTAGCAGAATTATAGGCAAAAGCCTTGAACAGTTCCATTCACAGAAAGAAAGCACAAATACATACACATACGTAATTAGTATACAAATATACATATATAATTAGCAACCAGTTAAATATATACTAAGACCATTTGCAACCACCAGATATGTAAAAACTAAGATACCCAACAATGCCAAGTGTTGGTGACTCTACTTTATCTTGTTGGAAGTGAAAGTTGGTACCTTCCCTTTGGAAAGCAATTTTATGTTTTCTTGTAAAACTTAACATTTCTATTTTCAAATACGACACATTCTATTCTCAGATGTATGTGCTCCAGGACACATGCACAAGAATGTTTATGTAAGCCCTGATTATTGTAGGAAAAAAAAAAAAAGAAACTGGACGCAATTCACATACCCACAAACTGGAGGAAACATAAATGACATTGAGGTATATCCACCCACTGGATTATTACACATGAGTAAAAATGAATCACTACCACAAGTTGACATGGGTATATTTTAAAGTATAAGGTGGATCAGTGGTAGGTATAGACTCTTACTGAGAAAATGATGCCATTTTTATCAAACCCA
This sequence comes from Rhinopithecus bieti, assembly GCF_001698545.2. Taxonomy (NCBI): domain Eukaryota; kingdom Metazoa; phylum Chordata; class Mammalia; order Primates; family Cercopithecidae; genus Rhinopithecus; species Rhinopithecus bieti. The sequence goes on from NW_016818964.1 coordinate 7,022,034, forward strand.
AAATAATAATATTTAGAAACCCAAAGCATTGTTTAGGAATACACATACATATGAAATATTAAAAACGAGAATAAGCCAGAAATTCTCTGAGATGAGTGTTGATATGGTTTGGCTGTGTCCCCACCCAAATCTCATCTTGAATTGTAGTTCCCATAATTCCCACATGTCATGGGAGGGTGCTGGTGGGAGGTAATTGAATCATGGGGTAGATTTTTTTCCCACACTATTCTCTTGATAGTGAATCACTCTCACAAGATCTGATGGTTTTATACAAGGGCAGTTCCCCTGCACACACCCTTGCCTGCCACCATGTAAGACATGCCTTTGCTCCTCCTTCACCTTCCACGATGATTGTGAGGCCTCCCCAGTCATGTGGGACTGTGAGTCCATGAATCTCTTTCCTTTATGAATTACCCAGTCTCAGGTATGTCTTTATTAGCAGTGTGAGAACAGGGCAAGAGTGACATATACATTATGGCACTGGTAATGATCTGCTTCATGAATGTTCCTTTTATTATTATACTTCTTCACATGCATATAGTAACTCATTTTGTATGAGTCAAATGTTAAATAATAACTTCTAAAAAAATAAAAAGAGAAGGACCAAAAAATAAACTGGGTATATAACTGCTTAAGGAACACAGAGCACAGCCTGAGTATTAAAGCTTGGTTGAGTCTTGACTACTAAAAAGGAGCCGGGCGCGGTGGCTCATGCCTGTAATGCCAGCACTTTTGGAGGCTAAGGCAGACGGATCACAAGGTCAGGAGTTCGAGACCAGCCTGGCCAATATAGTGAAACCCTGTCTCTACTAAAAATACAAAAATTAGCTGGGCATGGTGGCATATGTCTGTAGTCCCAGCTACTCAGGAGGCTGAGGCAAGAGAATCACTTGAACCCAGGAGGTGGAGGTTGCAGTGAGATGAGGTTGCACCCCTGCACTCCAGCCTGAGCAACAGAGTGAGACTCTTTCTCAAAAAAAAAGAAAGAGGAAGAAGAAGATGAAGAAGATGAAAAAGATGAAGAAGGAGAAGAAGGAGGAGGAGGAGGAGGAAGAAGAAGAAGAGAAGAAAAAGCTTGTCTGTTGTATAATAATGGCAAATGTCAAGATGTGTGTTTTTGTTTTCCTTTGTTACATTGAAATCCATACCCAAATCGAATGGTTTAAGCAGCCAAGGCATTTATGCTTCTCTCGAATCTGCAGTTAGTGCAGGGCTCAGCAGAGATGGCTCCACTCACTGTCAGTAGGGACGCTTCAGACCTACGACTGGAATCCATAAGGGTTTGCAGACTTACAGGTCGGGACTGGAAAGACTTAACCAGCTGGAGGCTGCACTAGCTGGGACTCTGTGAGCATTTCATTCTTCCTCTACCTCTATGTGGCTTTTCCAGCCTGGTAGCTGCAGGGCAGTCAGCCTTCTGAGATATTGGTACAGAGCTTCACAGATGGATTCCCAACAGAGAGAGATGGGGGAATCTGTGAGTCCTTTTCCAACTCAGCCTCAGAAACCATACAATGGCATTCCTACGACATTCTCTTCAAGGCAGTCACTAAAGTCCACTCACTTTCAAGAGGAGAGAAGATCAGTGCTTCTTCTCGATGCGGAAATATGAAGGTTCTGGAAGAACATGTAGAACTGGAAATGTTGTTGTGACCACTTTCGGAAAACATGGTCTACCACTGTGTGTGATGTTTCAGTCAGCAGCCTGGCTGGAGTGGAATCAGGAGTCCAGGAAGAGGTAAGCAAGAATGAAGGTTGGAGACAACTGCAGAACCCTCTTACATGCAGGATGAGGTACTCAGGTTTGCCATAGGAGTTAAAGGTAGTCACAGCAAATTAAAGCTTTAAAGGATAAGGAGGAGAAAACATTCAAAGAGGATGATTTGTGCCAATATGAAAAAGATGGATATCAGATGGGAGAAGCTGGTGGAAGAAAGATTGGGAGGATGCTTTGCCCAGCCAGGCGGGTGTAAAAGAACCTAGGGGTGGCTATAGAAATTGTAAAAAAAGGCCAGGCCTGGTGGCTCATGCCTGTAATCCCAGCACTTTGGGAGGTGGAGGCGGGTGGATCACCAGGTCAGGAGTTTGAGACCAGCCTGGCCAACACAGTGAAACCACATCTCTACTAAAAATACAAACAGAATTAGTTGGGCGTGTTGGTGGGTGCCTGTAATCCCAGGTACCTGGGAGGCTGAGGCAGGAGAATTGCTTTAACTAGGGAGGCGGAGGTTGCGGTGAGCAGAGATCGTGCCATTGCACTCCAGCCTGGTGACAAGAGCAAAACTCCATCTCAAAAAAAAAAAAAAAAAGAAAGAAAGAAAGAAAAGAAATTGTAAGAAAAATGTGCAACGCATGGTGGGAGAAGATGTGAAGAGGGAGCTTGTATGTGGGATGTCTGTGAGTAACCAGCAGCTGTCAAAGGCTCCAGGTCTCAGGGTGGCATCTTCATCAATAAACGCGATCATCACAAGGAAGAATTCCTAAAGCTCCACAACATTGGTTCTCAGCACTATCTCACCAAGCAACCAGGCAGCACTGCATTGCAGGCAGAATGTGATGTCCTGTCAGAAGGGGAACTGAATAATTTAGAGTGATGTCGTCCATAAATATTTAAGGATATGAAAAAATGTTCATGAGACATTGTTACATTTAAAAAAAAAGGCAGATTGCAAAATAGTGTAAATGCGTGGAAAGAAAAGAAAATGTTCACTAAAATATTAACTGGATTTATTTCCAGGTGGGAAAATTATCATCCTACATTTTCTCATTTTTTTGTAGGTCTACATTTCTGTGCTAAAAAATAGTGTGTGTATATATGTGTGTGTGTGTCTGTATATATATATACAGACACACACATACACACACACACACACGCACGCATATATATATTTTAATCCAGGGAGAATAAGTTTTAATGAGATGTATTCAATCAACCCTTTACTATAAAATTTTATTTCCTCTGTTAAGAGGTTTGCTTAGCTAAAGCTGTTTTTTCTTACCTATTAAAATAAGCAGCAGATCTGTGTCACTCTCTTCCTGGATTCAAGGATAGCAAAATTATTTTCATAATAATACTGATATGTTATTTCTCTTTATCACTGTGTGGGCATTTGCAGGGATGCAGGGTGAAAAGAAGGCTTCATGTGGCTCTTTCACGTGAAGTAAGATGGCAGGTCAGTGGCACCATGCTGTCCCAGAGGCCACTGTTTTCACTGCCACACACTTGCAGACAAAAAAAGAAGGAGGAAAAAAAAAGGAGGAGGGAGCCAGTTTTGTTGAAGCATGTCCTTGATGAAGCAGTAAAAATATTAATTGTATTCTATTTCTTTGTATGATTATGTGCTGCAAAATAGGAACTACGTGTCCAGTGCTTCTGCATGCCCTATTCTTGGGAAGGCACACATGTGATTGTATGAGTTATAAGGTGAACTCACTGCTCTTTCCACAGAGGCACCACTTTCAATTGAATGAGAAACTGACAAACTACGGTAATTAAATGTGATTATGTGGCAGATACTTTTGTGAAAACGAGCAAAGTGAATCTCCCACTGCATAAACAATTGACAGTATTTGTTGCTAGTGACAAAATTTGAAATTTTAAGTAAAAAGTACAACTTTTTGAAAACATGTACCTTTTACCATGAGCTTGACTGCTTTCCAATAATTATAGACTTGATGAGATAGTGGGTGATTTGCTTTTAGATATTGTATGGTGAAATATGTTGACATTTGAAAGTTCCACAACAACTCAATTGGGCAATATTTTTTCACCTAATCAATGCATGATGTTATAAGGTTGTGCATGGGAAATATGTCTATTCAAAGTGCAAGAAAGTTAGTGTAAAATGAGACAAAATTTTCATCGATATAGTTTCAGATTCTGCATGGCAGCCAATGTGTAAGAAACTACTACTTCTTGAGTTTAGTGCAGTAGAAAAGGAAAATGTCTAGAATTATCTTAAAAGGGCACTAAAATACTCCTACTTTTCCTGCCTCCATATCTGTGTAAGGACAGATTTTCATCATATACTTCAACCAAAACAGTATCTCCCAACAGCCTGCATGCAGAAGATGAGATTGGAATCTAGCTGTGTTCCACTGAGCCAGACATTAAAAGATGTGCAAAATGAAACACAATGCCACTTCTCACTATATTTTTTAATTGAAAGAATAATTTTGGCTGGGCGCGGTGGCTCCAGCCTGTAATCCCAGCACTTTGGGAGGCCGAGATGGGCAGATCACGAGGTCAGGAGATCGAGACCATCCTGGCTAACACGGTGAAACCCCATCTCTACTAAAAAACACAAAAAACTAGCTGGGCGAGGTGGTGGGCACCTGTAGTCCCAGTTACCCAGAAGGCTGAGGCAGGAGAATGGCGTAAACCCGGGAGGCGGAGCTTGCAGTGAGCTGAGGTCCGGCCACTGCCGGACAGAGCCAGACTCCGTCTCAAAAAAAAAAAAAAAAAAAAAAGGAAAAATTTTTTGGTTTATAAAATGTGTTTTTTCTTAAATTGTTACTTTTATTAGCATAAAATGGGATTGTTAATTTTTAAAAATTAGTAGGTATTTGAAAATTATCAGTTTTAATTTCTATTGCTGTAAATGTCACTATGTATAATCCATATAAATAATGCTCTTTGGGCTCCTCAATAATTTTTTGAGTGAAATGGGGTCCTGAGGCCAACATATTTGGAAGCCACTACATTGTAGGAAACCAAATAGAAGACACATAGGAGGGAACTGCCTTCTTCCTGGATGTCTTTGTATTGTTAGGCCATGGTATCTGGAGTTGCAATAGCCATCTTGAGGGGCAGACAAAAGATGAAGCCAGTCAGCTGAGGACTGAAGAGCAGAAACATGGAAAACAGCTGGGCTCTTGCTGACCTCACTGAGCAAACTGGTCAATCAACTCTATCTACTTAGCTTTGGGCTTCTTATTCTGTGAGATAATGAGAATATTCTGATTTTTCAAGCCGCTCTTAGAGAGATATTTCTATTATTGGAGCTAACAGCATCATAACTGCTAAGCAGACCATGTCACACTGCAGTGGAAGAAACCAAGCATTTACCCAGCTGTGTCAGGTACTGCTATATGATCGCGTATGTTTTATCCCATATAACCTGCACAACCAGTGCAGGGCCTGTATTAGTCCCACTTAACAGATTTGGTAACTGAAGCACAGAGTATGTACAGTTACTATCCAAGGTCACACAAAGTTGCATTTAATACTCAAACTACATTTTCTTTCACTTCAAAGCCTCTTCTCTTTTTATTATAACCTGCACTAGGCTTCATACCTCAAGTCTGTATTTCCCCAATCATACCAAACATAAACACCTCAGAATGCTTTCCAAACACCACTGTCATCTTTCAGATTTAATAATCTAATGCAATTGAGCTCTGTTTGTTTTTAATTTTCAGTTTTACTTCGTAATTACCTAGGCAGTTAGCTTTTTCTTGTTGTACTTGTAGAATTGTTTTCATATTTCATATAACTTTTTTTTCACTCTGAATTGTAATTATGTCTTGCTATGTGGGTATTCCCAGTGGACTGTAAATTCCAGCATAGGGCTTGACATATAATGAGGTTTTGTCACAGTAAGTGTAGCGACAGTAACTTAAAATGGGGTTTTGTAACAGTAAGGTTAGCGATGGAAACTTGGTAGAGCATTCACCGTGGCCAGACACTTGACACCCATCACCACTGTTCCTGACAGCAACTCTTTAACATGATTGTTATTATCTCCATTTTATAGATGAGGAAACTAAGGCTCACCTAAGGCTGACCCAGCTAGAGATACATAGATAGCTCCTGTCAGAATCAGGATTCCAGCACACTTCCTTCTTGCAGCATTAGGGAGAAAAACTTGAAAGTTATGAAACCATCTCCTATCTAATCCCTCTCATGACAAGAAAGCCACTCTTACTGGAGAATCCATTCTCCTAGCGACAAGTCTAATAATTATAAAGTTTTTTCTTAGGCAGATTTGCATTTCTACCCATAATCCTATGATCACTACTATCTAGATATTTAGATTTTAGTTACAACTATCTGAGCCTCAAAGAGACAGAGAAGGTCAAAGGGGAGAGAGAGAAAATAAAAGAGCGAGATGATAGGGTCCTGAGTGGGGGGAGGAGCTGCCAAGAGTTCATTTTCATAGAGGACTACAGCTACTGAGTAATGGAATTTCTGTTACATTTTAGTATTTTACCTCTTAACATGCCCCACACCATGCTAAGCATGTTAGAATGATTTTTTCTTTTTCCTTTTTTTTTTTTTTTTTTTGAGGTAGAGTTTCACTCTTGTTGCCCAGGTTGGAGTGCAATGGCACAATCTCAGCTCGCAAACTCCGCCTCCCAGGTTCAAGTGATTCTCCTGCCTCAGTCTCCAGAATAGCTGGGATTACAGGCACGCGCCACCACACCCAGGTAATTTTGTATTTTTATTAGAGACACATTTTCACCATGTTGGCAAGACTGGTCTCAAACTCCTGACCTCATGATCTGCCCACCTCGGCCTCCCAAAGTGCTGAGATTATAGGCATGAGCCACCGTGCCCGGCCACAATAGTCTCTTATTTCTTACAGCAACCCTAGCAGTTTAGTGGCATTATTCTTATTTTAAAGGTGGAAAAAATGAGTAACAGGGATGTTAATCTACTTACCCAAGTTTACGCAACTGGCGAGTGGTAGAGTCCAATTCAAATAGCCTGTCCCCAAAGCCTCGCCTCCCCACTCTGGTCTTTGCTGTTTTATCCATATACCTGGAAAAGAAGGGAACCAGGGAGAAAAGAGGTACAAACCACAGAAGGCCCTCCTCTCTCTGGCATAAGGTAAAAAACAAACAAATAAGCAAACAAAAACAAACCAACGACATTACACCAAACTTTGACGAGTTTGTTCAGGTACCTGCATTACACATTGTAATTCTTTAAGAAGAGAGTTTTACAAAAAAGTTAACAAGAGATTTTAATTTTCCCTCCAGTTTTCAGTTTGTCTTTTATCCATTTAATTAAATCTGGAAAGAAAACTTAACCAAATACATTTTCAGAAAATTAGTAAACTTTATCAGAGTTATTTATCAGAACCTTTTTCCTCCCTTACTTTTATTTCAACTGCTCAGCTAAAAAGCGTTAAGATGGGAGCTCTAAATAGTCACAGCCAACTCCATTGCACATTTGCTTTAATTTACATAGTGACACATGCAGATCTTAAGGGCATAATTGAATGAGTTTTGACAAATATGTGCATCCGTGTAACCGAGACTCAACTGTGCTAAATGATCTCCAAAGAACTGCCAATAGACCCTCCTTTCCCATATGTGACTGCTGCTCCTCCCACCAAGAGATGAAGTCTTTTTCCCAATCTATGTGGCAGAATTAAGCCTTTGCTGGTTCCAGACCTAGCCCTTAAGAAGCCTGCTTCTGTAGCTGTATCCTATAAAAAACCAGTACGAACAATAGGAGGAGAGAGCCCACATACAGGAGTGCCAGTGTCAATGACCAGCAACAATGATAGACCAGTGTGTGGAGCCTTCTTGGCCATGCCAACCTTAGCCATGTTCCTGGATGAAGGTGGCTTACAGGGGACCAAAGGACCACCCAACCAAGCCCTGCACAAGTGGTTGAATTACACGGATATCTCTTATTCTTGTGGTGGTTTGTTCCACAGAAAACCGTAACTGATACACCAGGAAAGATGCATAATATTTTTATCATCACAGAGCATTTCCTTATGATCACTTGTAGTCAATCCCAAGCTACACACACAGGAAAACACTGCTTTTATTTCCATGCCCGTAACTTGCTTGAATCTGTTTACCTTACAGGAATGACAAAACGTTCATTCTTTTGTATCTGGCTTATTTTATATATATATATATAAAATATACATATACACACTTTAAGTTCTGGGATACATGTGCAGAACATGCAGGTTTGTTACATAGGTATACATGTCCCATGGTGGTTTGTTGCACCCATCAACCTGTCGTCTACATTAGGTATTCTTCCTAATGCTATCTCTCCCCTAACCCCCATCCCCCAACAGGCCCTGGTGTGTGATGTTCCCCTCCCTGTGTCTACATATTCTCATTGTTCAACTCTCACTTATGAGTGAGAACATGCGGTGTTTGGTTTTCTATTCTTGTGTTAGTTTGCTGAGAGTGATGGTTTCCAGCTTCATCCATGTCCCTGCAAAGGACATGAACTCACACTTTTCTATTCCTCTATAGTATTCCATGGTGTATATGTGCCACATTTTCTTTATCCAGTCTGTCACTGATGGGCATTTGCTTTGGTTCCAAGTCTTAGGTGTTGTAAACAGTGCCACATCTTTCACTGAACATTCATGTTTCTGATATTCATCCATGTGGGTATTTATTAGTTTGTTACTTTTCAGAGTTGTATAGTATTCCAAGAGTATATCAAAATCTGTTTATGTGTTTTCCTGACAATAAACATTTGGATCACTTTTTGTTTTTGACTATAATCAATAAAACTGCTTTGAAAATTCTGTTACACACCATTTTGTGAAGACATATTGTCATTTCTCTCCTAGGAATCCCTAGAAAGAGTAGGGGGTTCGTAGAGTAACTGAATGTTTAATTTTCCCCAGTGAAACCACTGAACAGCTTCCCCAAATGGTTTTACCATTTTACATTACCCCCCAAGATCTGTGGTGTCCAGTTGCTACACATCCTCACCAGTATTTGAAATTGTTAGCATTTGAAATTTTTGTCATTCTAGTTTGTTTGTTTTTTTTAATTTATGTATTTTTTGAGATGGAGTCTCTCTCTGTTGGCCAGGTTGGAGTGCAATGGAGCAATCTTGGCTCACTGCAACCTCCACCTCCCAGGTTCAAGCAATTCTCCCGCCTCAGACTCCCAAGTAGCTGGGATTACAGGTGACCACCACCGCACCTGGCTAATTTTGTATTTTCAGTAGAGATGAGGTTTCGCCATGTTGGTCAGGCTGGTCTTGAACTCCTGACCACAGGTGATCCGCCCTCCTCAGCCTCCCAAAGTGGTGGAATTACAGGCCTGAGCCACCGTTCCTGGCCTGTCATTCTAGCTTTTAATACATGCATTCCGATGACCAATTTTTTTAACAAATTTTAATTTCCTTTTTGTTCTTTCATTTATCTTTTCTTGTAAAATATATGTTTGTCTCTGGCCTATTTTTATTGGGCTGCAATCTTATTTTGATATGTGGAAGTTCTTTATATATATTCTGAATAATTTTTTTTGTCAGGTATATGTATTTAAAATGCTTTTTCCCCCTTAGTCTGTGGCTTGCCTTTTCATTTTCTTACTGGTGTCTTTTGATGTCTTGGAAAGAATTTGATGAAGCCAAATTTGTTGATTTTATTGTCTTTTGTTTAGTGCTTTTTGTTTTCTAAGAAATAGGGTCACAAAGTTGTTCTTTTGTTTTCTTTTAGCATCTTTGGAGTTTCACATTACATGTAGTTCTACAGTTTAGCTTAAAATATTTTTTGTGCGGTATAAGGTCAAGTTCGATTATGTGTGTGTGTTTGTGTGTGTGTGTGTATAATAGTTGTTCCAGGGTCAATTGTTGAAAAGACAGTTTCTTGAAAAGACTTTCCTTTTCCCATGATATTGCATGGTGACTTTGCCAAAAAATTAATAGATCATATGTTTGTGGGTCTGTTTCTGAATTTTCCATTCAGTTCTATTAATGAGTTTTTCTATTCTCACTCCAGTACTACACTATTTAGGATATTATAGTTTAGGAGTACTTCAAAACAAATAGTGTAAGTTTTCCAATTTTATGTTTTTCTTTAAAGATCTTTTACATTTCATTATGACTTCTAGAATCAGCTTGTATTTTTTGTTTTTTCTTAAGGTGGAGTTTCACTCTTGTTGCCCACCTGGAGTGCAATGGCACGATCTCGGCTCACCCCAAGTGATTCTCCTGCCTCAGCATCCCGAGTCGCTGGGATTACAGGCATGCACCACCACGTCCAGCTATTTTTTTTTTTTTTAATAGAGATGGATTTCTCCATGTGGGTTAGGCTGGTCTCGAACTCCCGACCTCAGGTGGTTCTCCTGCCTCAGCCTCCCAAAGTGCTAGGATTACAAGCATGAGCCACTGCACCTAGCCAGCTTGTCGATTTTTAAAATAAATTCTTCTAGAATTTTGATTGGCATTGTATTCTACATAAGATCTAATCTTGAAGGGAATTGCCACATACATGGATTTTCCCATTCATGAACATAGTAAATGTCTGCATTTATTTCAATCTATGAAAGTATCTTTTAGCCATATTTGCAAATTTTAAGGGGAGAGGTCTTGCACATCATTGGAAAATATATATTAAGTATTTTGGAACTTTTAACACTATTATAAATGGTGACTTTTAAGTATCATTGTCTCTTATTTGTTTCTGGTACATAGAAATTCTTTATTCTTTTTTATTTTTTAAATTTTGTATTCCGGTCTTGTATTCTGCAACCTTGCTAAACTTACTTGTTAATTAAAGGATTTTCACTTTGAGTTTTGGTTTAAGAGTTTCTAAGATTATTTATGTGAATAATCAAGTCATCCATGGATAAAAACAATTTCACTTCTTTTGTGCCAGTCTTAATGCCACTTTTTAAATGTTCTGACCTTGCAAAGATGAACAGTATAATGTGAAAAGAAGTACTGAAAGTGGACATCTTGCTGTGTTGCCAATCTTTGTAGCAAAGCGAACAATAATTTCTCATTAAGTAAGAATTGTCTGTAGGATTTTTCACGATGCCTTTTGTCAAATTGAGGAAGTTTCCTTGTACTTCTAGTTTGTTGATAGATTACAATTTTTTTAAGTCATGAGTCTCTGTTTAATTAGATTCCTTTTTGTGTATATATGAAGATGATCAAATAAAACTTCATTGTTTGAGTGATAATGTGATATTTTACTAATAGATTTTCAAATGTTAAACTAACCGTGCATTCTTAAAATAAATCCTACTTACTCATATTACATTATATTATTAATATATTGCTGCATTTGATTGATTTCCAAAAACAAACCCAGAAAAATGTCCAAGTGATACTGTTTGTGGATTTATGTTTATAAAAGTTATTGACATTTTATTGGTAATGTCTTTGTGTGGTTTTTAATCTGATAAAATAAATTTGGAAACATTCTCTTCTATTTTATGAGACAATATGTGTTGAGAAAGTACGTTTAGAGTTGTTGTTAATTATTATTTGATTACTGGTAAAATTTACCAATGAAGAAATATGGACACGGAATTTTCTATGTATACACTTTTGAAAATCTTAATTCTATTTATGTAATATATGCAGGGATACATATATTACTTTTTCCTTCTTTTGTAAGGAACGTTTTAGTAGTTTGTGTCTTTCAAAATCTTTGTCTCTTTCTTCTAAGTTGTCAAATTTGTTGTAATAAAGTGATTTATTATATTTTCTTACTTGATATCTGTGGGGTCTCTTGATATCTGTAGGACTGCAGATTTCTTAAGAATATATCCTCTTTTATTTCTAATATTGGTAACATCTCTCTCTCTTCCTCTCTCTTTATTAGTCTGGCTACAGAATTTTTAAAGCACTAGCTTTTAGTTACATTGAATTTTACTATTTTTTCCTATTTCTATTGAGGTGATTGCCCCCTTCTTTATTAAATTTTGCTTCTTACTTTGTGTTTGGTTTCTCTTCTCATTCTAATTTTTTACAGAAGTTTAGACAATTGATTTTACAACGTTCTTTTTTCTAATATGGGAATGGGACTATAAATTTTCCTCTAAGCACTGTTTTAGCTGCATCTCACATATTTTTATTTAACTTTTTATCTTCAGTTGTTCTCTTCTTTCATTTTCGTTTGTTTTCCTCTTTTATTTTAAATCTATTTGTGTTTTTATATTTGAAAAGTTATTTTTGTAGATAACATATAGTTGGTTCTAGCTTTCTTTATTCATTATGGGAATGTCTACCTTATATTTGGCATACTTAGACCATTTACATGCAATGTAATCATCAATATGGTTAGATTTAAATATTCTGTGTTTGTATTTGTTTTTTATTTGTCCCAAGTGCTCTTTCTCTTTATCTCCCCTTTGCTTTCTTTTGAATTAATTAAGTATTTGCTATGATTCTATGCTTTCTTAAGCTAAAGCTTCTGGCTCTACCTCTGTATTTTACTGTTTTATTATTTTAATTATTGTAATAAACTTATCCCATTTTATTTTAAAATATTTTATCAATTCAAATATCAAATAAGAATCTTACAGTGGCACGCTTTCAATTCCTTTTCACACAATTTATGCTGTTGTTATCATACATTTTATTCTATTCTACCTGTGTTGTAGATATCACTATATATATATGGCATTAGCTATTTGATTATTTATTGAAAATTATTAAAATTGAAAAGTCATATATATCTGATTTTATGTATATATACTACTGCTTCTGGCAGTCATTCTTTATTTAAATCTGAATTTTCACCTCATATTATTTTTCTTCTTTCTGAAGAAATTCCTTGAGCACTTTTTCTTAGGTGAGATTTCTGGTGATAAATTTTCTCACATTTTTAAAAATATAAAAAATCTTAATTATACCTTTACTTTTGAAGGATATTTTTGCTGATAAAATTCTGAATTGAAAGATTTTTTTCAGCATTTAAAAGATGTTATTTCATTGACTCCTAGCCCTCATATTTAATAAAAAAGCCATCATAATTATTTTATTTATTCGTCTATATATAGCACATATTTTACTCTGACTACTTTAATGATTTTTTCTTTATTTATTGTTTGCATTAGTTTGACTATGATGGGTATATAATTTTTTTTATTATTATACTTTAAGTTCTAGGGTACATGTGCATAACGTGCAGGTTTGTTACATATGTATACTTGTCATGTTGGTGTGCTGCACCCATCAACTTGTCAGCACCCACCAATTCATCATTCATATCAGGTATAACTCCCAATGCAATCCCTCCCCCCTCCCCCCTCCCCATGATAGGCCCCGGTGTGTGATGTTCCCCTTCCCGCGTCCAAGTGATCTCATTGTTCAGTTCCCACCTATGAGTGAGAACATGCTGTGTTTGGTTTTCTCTTCTTGTGATAGTTTGCTGAGAATGATGGTTTCCAGCTGTATCCATGTCCCTACAAAGGACGCAAACTCATCCTTTTTTATGGCTGCATAGTATTCCATGGTGTATATGTGCCACATTTTCTTAATCCAGTATGTCACAGATGGACATTTGGGTTGATTCCAAGTCTTTGCTATTGTGAATAGTGCCGCAATAAACATACGTGTGCATGTGTCTTTATAGCAGCATGATTTATAATCCTTTGGGTAGATGGGTATATAATTTTATCTGCTTGTGATTTCTTGGGTTTCTTGAACCTGTAAGTGAATATTTTTCTCCAATTTGGACATTTCTGACCATTATGTTTTTATTTATTTTTCCACCCCATCTTCTATTTTCTCTCCTTCTAAAATTTTAATTATATGCATATTAGACCATTTCAAACTGTGCAATATGTCACTGTGGTTCTGAGTAATTTATTTTAAATTTTCTTTCTTCTCTGGGCTTTGCATTAAATAATTTGTATTGATCTGGTTACCAATCCTGTCTCCTGCTGTATTCAATCTTTTAAGCATATTATTGTACTATTCACTTTATGTATTGTATTTTTTTTTCAGTTGTAAAATTTTCATCAGGTTCTCTTTTGTAGTTTTTATCTCTCTCCTGAGAGTGCTCAATGTTTGCTGATTCACTTTTTTTCAGTAATTTATTTTTAAAAGTTATAATAGCTTTATTTATTGAAGTTATTTTCTACAAATTCTAACACCTGAGTCAGCTGCCAGTCTGCTTCTTTTGACTATATTTTCTCTTGATTATAAGCCACATTTTTGTACTTTTGGCATGTTTAGTGAATTTTATTGTATACTTGATATTATGGATTTATATGGATACTCTGGATTTTGTTATCATCCTCAAAATAATATTGAGGTTTTTGTTTGTTTTTTTCTGACAGGCAATGAAATTACTAGATCACCTGACCCTGTAGTAGCTTGGATTTATGCCTTTCTCTAGGACCAGTTTTCTTTGGTTTTTCACTTAGTTCTTGCTCTTATGACATAGAACTTCTGTGTTTTCAATAAGAAATCAAATGTTTTATGAAATCCCTCTAATCTGGTGGGACTTTAACTCTAAATTGCATCTCCCAGTGGTGGGCAACTCTAACACCACTCAGTTCCTTAGACCTCAAATACTGGCTTCTGCCAAACTTCTTGGTGTACCTTAATGTCTGTCATATACACCAATGCTAGAACTGTGAGTACAAGTGTGAGGTAATTAAAATGAGTTTCAGATGGGATTTTCCTTCCTAGGAGAAAATATTTCATTAATGTAAGTAAAAATAAACCTTTAAAAAAAAAGATGGCAATGATCTTGGGAAGAGATGACCTTCCCTGCAAATGGTCATGACTCTATGTTCTAATCCCACTTTTTACTTGGAGTGAGTCCAACTGTCTAGGCAGCAGAATTAGGCAAGGAGAGCAACTTAAACACCAGGGATCTTCAAGACAATCCCAGGACAGCTCACATGGATTACCAAGGAAGGGAGCTTCTGCGATTGCGTAGCCCACTGTCTCTTCTGAACAGGGCTGCTTACCGATTATTCAATGTTGGTATCCGACGACTGCGATGCAGTGATCCCACCAACCAAAGTTCCACAAATCATCAGATGGAACTTTGGAGAAAACAGGCTCAGGCTTACCCTTATGATTCCATTTCACCTTGCTAGGCAGCTTTGGGAGCCTAGGGTAAACTGATAATCTCGGGTAGGAAACTTTTTAGGCACCTTATTTATACAGGTTTTGTAGTTATTACAAATTACATTCCTTATTAGTTGTGTAGTTATTCAGCTTTATTATTTTCCATGTGCCATGCAACCATCTAATATTTTATATCTTGCTTGTATTCATTCTGTTAGTCTACTTGTCTTAGTTCATTTATGCTGCTATGACAGAGGTCCTGAGATTAGGTAATTTATAAAAAACAGAAATTTCCTTCTCACAGTTCTAGAGCCTAGGAAATCCAGGGTCAAGCTGTGTTTAAGTCTGGTGTCTGACAAGGGCCTGGTTTCCACATCTGAGGTGGTTCTTTGAATGGTACATCCTCCAGAGGGAAGAAATGCTGTTCCTCCTATGGCAGAAGAGCAGAAGAGAGCAAATTACCAGAAGTATTTTTATAGCCATATGAATCCATCATTAGCACAAAGCCCTTCTGACCTACAGACTTTCCACTAAGTTCTATATTCCGGCACTGTTGCTTTGGGAATTAAGTTTCAACATGAGTTTTGGCGGGGACAAGAACACTCAAACTGCTTTGCCCTAACCATCCCATGAGTTAGGTTTGTGATCTCAGTCTTCTAGCAGAAAGAACTGAAGCCTATGATTAAGCCTACGAAACAGTATTGAGACTCAAGTTTGGGTGAGTTTAATAGGAAATATGGTTGTCAATCACAGAATGCACTGATAATAGTGGGAGTTAGGACAGTAGGTCCGAAATATTCCCTAGGTAGTGACTGGCTTTGGATATAGACATCCTGATGGGAGCAGAGGTTTTCCATGGGACTTTTCAGAATCTTGTCCTGATTATCTGGGGCTCCAGACATCTTCCTGGCTCCTTTCAAATCTCTACCTGGAGAACACAGGCCCCTGCAATCCTTATCACAGGTGGCGACTCTTCCCAAAACAGCCAAATCACCTGAAGGCTTGACTTTGAGCTTCAAGTAAGACATGCTATTCAGACCCTTGCCAGAGTAAGACGTGCTATTCAGACCCTTGCCAGTCCAATTCACCTGCCTGATTAGGCTCACGTGGCAATTCCCATGTACTCACATCCTTTGAAACACTTCCCCTAAGGACCGGCACTATAGCCCAGAAGTTTCTCTCACTCCGAATCCTTGCCTATGCTGAATCCTGGCCTGTGGTATTCAGCTAATAATGACATCACAGCATAAAGGAACAGGCAAGCTTGTCCCATAGGGAAAAGGAAAACTTTCCTCTCTTTTAAAATATTACTATTCTCTGGTACTAAGTGGTCCAACTTCAGAATAAAATCATAAATCTGGAAGCTTCTTTAAAAGTCAGATATGGAAATTCTATTACATTTAACTTTTTGTTGAATGATTTCAGCTATTTTCTTCCTCTAATATCTGGGGTTCAGCCAACCATAGGACACTTGTTCTCTGTTCATTACTAAATTAATATATCTGGAAACAAAGATGGTCTCTGGAAGAAGCAGATTTGCTTTTCTTCAGATTTAATACAATTATGTTTGGGGAAGACTGCTGATGTCCAAAAATCCTTATGAGTCTTTTAAAGTCATTGTTTTCTTCTCACAAATGAGACCTTGCTGACGCCAGGAAGTAATGAACTGGAAAACTGCATGGTGACAGTCGGTTCTTAACTTGGCCCTCGTGTGTTAGGCTGGCTGGGGAAGAACCTCGTGACATCCTTACTTCTTATTTTCCTTTCTTTTCTGTGTTTTTTTTTTTTTTTTTTTTTTGTCCCTTTTCCTTCAATTTCCTCTCCTGCTTCTACCACTTCCTTCCTTTATCTCTTATGCAATAAATACAGGCTTTGGAATAGATTTGATACATGCTGCTTAGTTGTGTGGCCAATTTGTGTCATGTGAGCAGAATATCTCATCCCACTGGGTATCAATTTTCTTATCTGTGAAATGGTAATGAGACATTCATTCCTCACTTGCTTCTTCCTAGAATAATCTGTCTTCCATTTTCAGGAGGCCAACTCTCCCCCATTCAGTTCTTAGGAGTCAGGGGAGTGGGCAACACCCTCAGATCTAGGAATGAGACTTTGAAAGGTCTGAGCCAATAATGTTCCACCCATCCCTCTGAAGGGTAAGGGGGTTCAGAAACCCAGGGTTGCACCTGTCAGAGCCTGAGGCCACGTGTAGGTTGGCTGTGAATGGGGGAGCAGCCTTCTGACTCTGGCCCTCTGGAAACATGCTGCCTGGGAGCTTCTAGAATCCATCATGCAAGAACAGACATAGCCACCCTGAGGATGAAGCTGCCACCAAAAGGAGGCAAAAGAATAGGAAAGAAGTAGAGCTTTATTGCTGATCCTGCTGTATAGACAGTGTTAACCTGGACTTCCTGTTATGTGAGACAAATTTCTTTATTCTTCAAGAGAGTTTGCAGGGTTTTTTTTTTTTTCTTCTTCTTCTTCTATTTAAAAATATCCTAACCATAGAAATATGAAAATCAAATATGATAAATAACAGCCACACAATTAATAGTGTTTGCTAAGTCCTCAGAAGACGTCATTTAATTTTCTTTCCTCTGTTTTACTTTACTTTTTTATTGATTCCTTCCTCTTCTCTCTGCAATCCAAACACATCTTGATGTTACCAGGCCTGAAAACTTACAAAAACCATGATGATGCTCTTAAAATTTATCAGTTTCCAAGAAACAAAAGAACCTCTCAAGTCTCTGAAGGCAAGGAGGGTTTGGTGTAAGAATACGCATGTACAAAAAAGAAAATCTACATTCTTAGCCATTTGTCCAGGTTCTAGAGGGTTTCAAAAATAGTGGGAAAAGAGGAATCACAGTATAGTTGGGCCTCATGATCCAGTGCTTCCCCAGAAAGTAAGCATTTTCTCTATGCCTCAGCAGAAGGAACTTGTACACCAAGACTCTATGGGACCTAGCAATTGTCTTTCTGCAAGCCCTGCCTGTACCAGTTACCTCTGTCTCAATCTCACTAATTCAAATCCAAACCCAAAAAGTTGATGGGCACTAGTTGCCTCTATGACAGTCTCTCCAATTCTAATCCAAACCTAAAAGGTTGATAGGTACATGATTCCAGGTAGGCCAAACTCTTAGGCCACCAGTCACCCAAAGGTTGTCTGGAAGGAACAAGCCACTATTCCCTCCTGAGTCCATCTTTGTCCTGAGTTCCTGGGTCACATAGGATAGGACACAACATCTATCTATATTCATTCAATCAACTGTCATTCATCAATCATTAAGCACTTCCCCAGTAATAGGTTCTGCTCCAAAAGTAGGTCATGAGTAAAATAATTAAAGATCTTTCCATGTAGCAGTTACTGTGAAATGATGGAGATGGGGAAAAATATACATAAATCAAGTTGTAAGCAGAAAAATGCATTCCAGGATAAGAGAGTAGAGGTGACATTCTGTGTGTCCAGAGGGATTACTTGGCACAAGGCAGGCAGGGAACCCCACTGTGGACTCATCAAGATCTCTGTGCAGTGGGGAAGCAAAGGATGCGAATATTGGAAGGCAGAGTGTTCCAGGCAAAGGGAATCTCTAGGCCAAATGTCGTGAGTCGGGAATGTGCTTGGTTGATTGGAGGAAGATTCCAGAGGCCAACTGTGGTTACAGTAATGTGAGAACAGTCAGTGTGGTTAAAATGAAGGGAGAGCGGGAGACGAGGGGCAATGGTAGAAGTAGTGCCGAGCCCTTTCCTCTATTGTGGCTCTAAAGGATGGCGATTTTCATCTGGGTGCATAGGGGATGGGGAGTGCAGTGACAAGCTATGTGGGCAGCCTGGGAAGGGAAATTCATGTTTTGGACTTCCAAGTTCCACAGAGTGGGGTCACTTGCCCCATTTCTTCCCACTAGACCCCCTTGTTGGAGTGAGGACTTTCTCCTGCAGCTCCTGATACTTTCCTACTGCTTTTCTCCTCTCACCCCACCCTTTCCTTCAGAGACATCCCACTCTGCTGCTGGGGTGGAGTCTCCTAAGTCTCCTGAAGGGTCAGCATGGGTAGGACACACCTCTTGTGCCAGAACCTGGGTGTGTGGCCTTGATCCAGATGTCATCTCACAGTTTTGATTATCATCTAAGATACAGGACGTGTTCAGGAGATCCTGGTGATGGGAAATGCAGCATCTCTATCTTCAACTTATAGAGACATACCCCTAAACCTACTAAACATCATACATAGCCTAACCTAACTTAAACATGCTCAGAACACTTATATTAGCCTGCAGTTGGGCAAAATCATCTAGCACAAGGCCTATTTTTATAAAACAGTGTTGAATAGCTCATGCAATTTACTGAATACTGTACTGAAAGTAAAATGCAGAACGATTGTATGGGCACTCTAGGTAGGATTCTTACTGAATGCGTATCACTTTCACACTATTGTAAAGTTGAAAATAAAAATCCTAAAGTCATGGATCCTTTGTCCCATGCTTGGCCTTCAGCTGAGCTCCTCGTCAGCTCTTGCAGCCCCAGGATCCTGAAAATTGAAGAAGCATTTCGCCTCTCTCCAATGACATAGATCTTTCTTTGGAGTCTTGGCTAGGTTGAATCCACTATGAGTTCAAATTTTTATTAGTTTCCTATGGTATACAATAATGATTTTTAAAATGTGACCTTTGGGCCAGGTGTGGTGGCTCACGCCTGTAATCCCAGTACTTTGGGAGGTTAAGGTGAGTGGATCACAAGGTCAGGAGTTTGAGACCAGCTTGGCCAACATGGCAAAACCCCATCTCTACTAAAAACACACACACACACACACACAAATTAGCTGCGACTGGTGACATATGCCTGTAATCCCAGCTACTTGGGAGGCTGAGGCAGAGAATTGCTTGAACCCGGGAAGCAGAGGTTTCAGTGAGCCGAGATCACGCCACTACACTCCAGCCTGGGCAACAGAAGGAGACTCTGTCTCAGAAAAAAAA
>NW_016818964.1:7045007-7047252 GCF_001698545.2 Rhinopithecus bieti
GCACTATTCACAATAGCAAAGACTTGGAATCAACCCAAATGTCCATCTGTGACAGACTGGATTAAGAAAATGTGGCACATATACACCATGGAATACTATGCAGCCATAAAAAAGGATGAGTTTGCGTCCTTTGTAGGGACATGGATGCAGCTGGAAACCATCATTCTTAGCAAACTATCACAAGAACAGAAAACCAAACACCGCATGTTCTCACTCATAGGTGGGAACTGAACAATGAGATCACTTGGACTCGGGAAGGGGAACATCACACATCGGGGCATATCATGGGGAGGGGGGAGGGGGGACGGATTGCATCGGGGAGTTATACCTGATATAAATGACGAATTGATGGGTGCTGACGAGTTGATGGGTGCAGCACACCAACATGGCACAAGTATACATATGTAACACACCCGCACATGATGCACATGTACCCTAGAACTTGAATTTATAATAATAATAATAAAAAAAAAGCATATCTGCAGGTGACTAATTCCTTTACTTTATCTTTATATGAGAACGTTTCTGTTTTGCTCTTATTCCTGATGAGTGTTTTGTTATACATAGAATTTTACATGGATAGTTCTTTTCTTTTAGCAATTGAAAATGTTCTTCTATTGTCGTCTGGTTTCCATAATTTCTGATGAAAATCCATAGTCATTTAAATTATTTTTTCTTTATATACAGTTATTGGTTTCCTTTGGCTCCTCTGAAGATTTTTTAAAAGTTATCCTCAGTTTTCATCCGTTTTAATGTCATATTTCTGGAAATGTGTTTTAAAGTTTATCATGTTTGTGTTTTACTGAACTTTCTGAATCTGTAAATGCATGTTTCACAAAATTTGGGAAGATTTTGCCAACTGTTTCTTCAAACATTTTTTCATATCTATTTTCTTTTCTGAAATTCCAATGGCATGGATTTAGAGCTTTTAAAACTTTCTCAGGGGTCCCTGAGTCTCTGCTCATTTGTAAGATCATTTTCTCTATGTTCAGTTTGTATAATTTATGTTCATCTATATTCAAGTACTTTACTCCTTTCTATTTCATCTAAATTCTGCTTCTGAGTCTAATGAATTCTTTTATTTTCTATATTAAATTTAATTCTAAAATGTTAAATAGTTTCTATTTATCTAATGAGAATGTTTATCTTTACATTCATTTCCAGAGTGTTCACCTTGACTCCATGGATAATTATTACAATAGCTACTTTGAAAGCTTTTGTGGTAATTCCACCATGTGGTTTTGGTTCGTCTTGGAATTGGCACCAAATGATTTTCTTAGCCCTTAGCATTGGTTAGCTTCCCTTGTTTTGTGTATGCATTTAGGTTCATGCAAAAGTAATTGGGTTTTTTCCCATTACTTTTGATGGCTAAAGCCACAATTACATATGTATGTATGTGTGTGTGTTTTACATACCAAGTATTTTGAATTGTATCCTAGACATTTTGCATATTATTTTGTGAGACTCTGGATCCTGCTAAAATCTTCTGGAAAATGTTGATTTTGTTTTGTTCTAATAGGCAATCAACCCAGTTAGGCTGAGAGTGCAAGTTCCACCTTACTGCCTGTGGTTGGCAGTTCTAACAGTTCAGTTTTCAAAGCCTTTGCTGTGCTGTTTGAATCTGCCTGCACATGTATTACCACCGAGGGGTTAGACTGGGATTTAGGCTGTGGTTTATTTTACAGTCCAGTTCTTAAAGCCTTTGCTGTGCTTTGCTGGCTCTGCTCCACCCAGACACAGTGCAGGGGAAATCTTAGACTTATGCAAGTTCTTGCAGAGAAAGTGGGGCAGAGCATTCTTCAACCTCTCCTCTCTAGATTTTCCTTGACAACAGTTCCCAAAGGCCACTTTTCCAGTCTCTCTGAATGAAAAGACAAAGTTCTTTCTGGATTTTATCCCCACAGATTGTTGGGGAGTTCCATGAGACTGGGACTACCTTTAGGGCAAAGTGGTGGGAAAGAAGAAACAGAGAAAACATCAGGGACTCTCTTTTCTCAGCCTTCTTAACAGAGAGGAGGGTCTTTCCTTAGGGCTTCAGGTGCCTGTGAGGCCTCAGAAGTCTCAAAGTAGTTCTGCTACCAGGGCTGTCCTCACAACATGGCTGGGGAAAAAAGAGAAAACACAAATTTTAAGGGAAGGGGAAATTTTACCTCACTCTCTGACATGTGGGGTTTTATCTTCCATTTCCTTTGGCCAGAAATAGAATTTTTCTTTCTATGCCCGCTTTTTTTTTTTTTTTTTTTTT
>NW_016818964.1:7047735-7052946 GCF_001698545.2 Rhinopithecus bieti
AAAAAAAAAAAAAAAGAAAGAAAGAAAATGTGGTCTTTGTCCCTAGTTCCTAATCCTGAGCTTTTAAAGCACTTGCAATCTCCTGAGTGAAAAGTGTCTTTTGTAGGCTAATGAGATGACTCCTGACCATGGGCAAAGCCCTAGATAGCTTCAGGTTAGGGTTAGGTGGCCAAAAGACCAAGGCACAATTAGAGGGTAAGAACTTTTAGCCCTACCTTCTGCCCTCCCAAGTAGAGAAGCTGGAGATTGAGTTTAATCACGAATGGCCAATGATTGAATCAATAATGCCCATGTATTGTAATCTTCCTAAAACACCCTAAATGAGAAGGCTCCAGGAGCCTCCAATCAGTGACCACATCACTGTGCTGGGAGGGTGGGCAGCAGGTGAGAACATGGTAGGTCTGTGCACACACTCACCTCCACGATACCTTGTCCTGTGCTTCTTTTCCATCTGGCTCTTCCTGCCTTGTACTCTTCACAATAAAGACTGTTCCAACAGGAGCTTCTCCTTGACTAGTTCCCAAATCACTTAGGTTGTGGATCAATGAATTCTCTTAAGCACTCAAAGACCGAGCCTAAATAGGAGCTTAACAGGAATCTGTGTTAATCATTAAAGTGCTGTTCTAAGTTCTGTGAGTCATTCTAATGAATTATCAAACCTGAAGAGGGTGGTCTTGGGAACCCCTGAATTTGTACTTGGTTGGGCAGAAGTGTGAGTCATCTGGGGACCCCACTTGCACTGACATCTGAAGTTGGGGCATCCTTAAGGGATTGAGCCCTTCACCTATGGTGTCTGTGCCAATTCCAGGTAGTTCGTGCTCAGATTGAATTGAATTTCTGAGTGCCCAGTTGTTGTTAAATAATTGGAGAATTGGTTATTAATATTAGGGAAATCCCATACAGGTTTCAAAGAGGAGCTTATTAGCTCAATGTTCTTAGTTTTCTCCATGAAAGACTTAGGGCCAATCCTTGGAAGTTCATAGAAAGGTAGAACAGAGGTATTTTCTAAGGAAACTCTATGTCCAGAATCAAAGGTTGAGCAAAGTGAGTCAGTGGCCAGGGTTGGCTTCTGAGAAGCTCAACCTGGATTAGAATGTTGGTATTGGCTCCAAGCAGTCAGGAGATAAAAGAGCCAGAATGGAGATTGCACCAAAGGTCATAGAAAGTGCTAAATATGCACTTTGGGGGGCCGAGGCAGGCGGATCACAAGGTCGAGAGATCAAGACCATCCTGGTCAACATGGTAAAAATCCATGGTGAAAAGTAGAGAGGGCTCCACTAAAATACAAAAATTAGCTGGGTGTAGTGGTGCATGCTTGTAGTCCCAGCTATTAGGGATGTTGAGGCAGAAGAATCCCTTGAACCCAGGAGGTGGATGCTGCAGTGAGTCGAGATCATGACACTGCTCTCCAGCCTGGTGACAGAATGAGACTCCGTCTCAAAAAAAAAAAAAAAAAAAAAAAAAAAAAAAAAGAACTAAATATCAGAACCTGTGAAAGCAAGAGCCAACCTGTATAGCCATAGGGCCATAAATGGTTGCTTAATCCAAGGATCAGAATCTAGGCCAGACTCAGCACAGCTGGGAACTGGGTAAGGGTGACACAGGGCAATGGCTCGTAATGACTTGGAGTCTTCACCTGCCTCTTATCTGTGAACTAAGGCAACAGAGAAGCAACCTCACTTAGGGAAACAGGGTCCTCAGACATGTCACCTCGTGTCCCACTCCACAGGAACGGAATTCTGAAATGCAGAGAATCAGGGATATACGGAAGTAGAAACTCAAGTACACCATCAGACAGAAGTCCTAGATTTCCCATATGAGAAATAAAAACAGTTGTTCCTGTTCTCTGAATTAGGTAGATGAAACTGTACATAATTCACCCAACTCTGAGGACCATTGCCATGACTGCATTGGGGTGTATTACTCAGAAGGAGATCTGCTGCTTCTCCTGTCCTATAACATAGAGTCTGTTGTGCTGGGGCAGCTAAGAAAATAGAGCTGGAGGCAGAAAGACTCTGCTTTAGCTTGCAAGGAGTATCAGCATTGTGGCTAAACTTATGCTAGAACCAAGCCAGCTAAGGTCAAATGCTATCTCTGCTACTTCCTAGCTATATGATTCATGGTCTAAATTAACAGGGACACCTGCCTGCTAAGAGGCTGCCTCACCATTATTTACTGAGTCTTTGTTGGTCACCTAGAAATGAAGCCAGGCTATCAGGGTAAAGAAGCCCTCTTCTTGATTTCTGGTATCAGTTTCAATGTTGTGTGTTAATCCATATGTTTGCACAGTCTGCTCCCTCCTCACCCCACTCCTCAAGTTATGTTTAACTCATAAAGGACTGTTCAAACAGGAGATTCTCCCTGAGTGCTTCCCAAATCCTTTAGGCCATCGATCAATGAATTGACCAAGCCTAAGAAAAAGGAGCTTAGCAGGAATCTGGTTTAATTAACAGGACAGAGAGTATATACGTCAAAAGTGGACTCCTTGGTTCTCCTCAGTAGGTAAACAGAATACCAGGGAGGGGAAAGGACTTGCCCGAGGTCACACAGCTTGGTGAAGTATTTCCTGGGGCAAAAACCAATAATTGTAACTTGCTGTTGGCTCCACTTGACCAATCTGTCTTTCTATAATGGGTGAGTAAACAGAATTTTTATTTTCAAGGAAAGGGAAAAAAATTAAGTCATTTTGGTAGTTTTTGTTGTTATTCAATACTATAATTTTAGTCCATAAGTACTTCATACAGGGGGGAAAATGAAAAATCCCATACCACCCTCCCTAAGTGGTATTCACATATCCTCATCAGAGCAAAATGTGGCCTATTGAGTCACAGTCAGAATAAAGACCTTGTCATTCTCTCACTCAAGTTGTCAAGAAGGAACCTTTCTTCAAATGCAGGTTGCATTAGGCAAAAGTAGTTGTATGTTTGAAATTAAATCACTCCAGTAGGATTAAAAACAGGATGCGTGAATTTCCATTGGAGTCCCTACTGGAATGGGGTGCCATACAAAATCAAGTTGTATTGTATTGTGTGAAATGGCTTTGTGTTAATGTTCAGAATAACAAGGTCCCACTGAGAGCCCTTCATGTTTCTGAATGGTACTTGGAGTTTGTCAAAATTTTTCAGGAAGGGATCTGCACCGCCCTGACTACATGAATAGTAGCTTAATAATAATAAAAAAAAAAGATTGGTGAATTAAAATGACATTACTCTTCAGCTTTGGAGTTGTGGTTTAATGACAGCCTAGAGAATCTCATGCCTGTGCATTTACCTTCTTCTCCATATTTGCACTCCAGCTTAACTTAGCAGTGCAATGCATCAAGAAGCATTTGGGCTGTGTAACCATGTGTTGGAGGACAGCTGGCTTAGTCTGTTCCTTCTGCTGTAATAGAATACCGTAGACTGGGTGACTTATAAACAACAGAAATTTATTTCTCACAGTTCTGGAAGCTGAGAAGACCAAGATCAAGGAGCCGGCCGATTCAGAGTCTGAAGAGGGCTCAATTCCTGGTTCAGAGATGGCTCCTTCTCTCTGTGTCCTCACATGGTAGAAGGGCCCAGGGGATTCTCTGGGGTTTCTTTTTATAAGGGGCCTAATCCCATTCACCAGGGCTCTGCCCTCATGTCCTAATCACCTTTCAAAGGCCCCTACCTCCTAATACCATTACCTTGGCGATTAGGATTTCAATATGTGAATTTTGGGGAGAAATATGCTCAGTCTATAGCACCAGCTCTCCTGCTTACCAGCTGTAATAGTTTCTTAATTAGTAGAAATAGACACAAAAATACCAACTTAAGGAGTTGTTGCATGTGAAGAAGACAGAAATGTTGTAGGAGATTATGGCATATAGGAAGGCAAATTTTAAATACTGAACAAATTGACAGGACAAATGGAGAGTAGGATTTTGATGTGGTTTGGCTGTGTCCCCACCCAAATCTCACCTTGAATTATAATAATCCCCAAGTGTCAAGGGTGGGACCAGGTGGAGAAAATTGAATCATGGGAAAGGTTTCCCCCATACTGTTCTCATGGTAGTGAAGAAGTCTCATTAGATCTGATGGTTTTATAAATGGGAGTTCCCCTGCACAAGGTGTCTTGCCTGCGCCGTGTAAGATGTACCTTTGCTCCTCTTTTGCCATCTGCCATGATTGTGAGGCTTCCACAGCCATGTGGAACCGCGAGTCCATTAAACTTCTTTCCTTTACAAATCATCCAGTCTCAGGTATATTTTTATTAGCAGCATGAGAACAGACTAATACAGGTTTAGTCTACTAGGGCTGCCATGATGAAGTATCATAACTAGAGGGCTTTAAACAATAGGAATCTAGTTTTTGCACAGTTCTAGAAGCCAGAAGTCCAAGATCAGGACATCAGCAGACTTGGTTTCTCCTAAGGCTTTTCTTCTTGGCTTGCAGATGGCTGCCTCTTGTTGCCTCTTCCCATGGTCTTTCCTCTGTGCATGCACACCCCTGGTATCTCTCTGTGTATACAAATGCATTATTCCTGTAAGGACACAAATCAGATTGGATTAGGACCCATTTTAGTGCTCTTATTTTTATTTATTATTTTAATTTAATAGGCTTGAAAGGCCTTGTTTCCAAATACAGCCACATTCTAAAGTACTGGTGTTTAGGAATTCAACATGTGAATTTGGGGTGAGACATGTTACAGCTCCTAACAACTTTGTTTTTTATTTTTTACCTGGGAGGTGTATAAATACTTGAGAATCATATTGATAGTTATATACTTAAAAGCAAAATTAAATCAAGCTTTTCAAAGCAATTCCTAAACATGAAATGTAAATTTAAAAATAATTCCAGTATCAATAAGATGGGGTAAATCAACTACAGTCTGATTATGGCTAACATCATTGAGCAGAATACAGAAGGAAACTACCTGAGGGTTCTGAAAGCTAAGTAAGACGGACATTGGAAACTGAAGTAAGACCCTGCATCATTTTCCACTTCAGGAATGGTATTTACGGTGTTTTATTTTGCTTTGTATCCTTTTTTGTCTCTCAGCTTTGGTTCAAGGATAGGTCAAATTTCTAAAAGTATAGTAAGGCCAGGTGCAGTGGCTCACTCTTGTCATCCCATCACATTGGGAGGCTGAGGCAGGCAGATCACCTGAGGTCAGGAGTTTGAGACCAGCCTGGCCAACATGGCGAAACCGTATCTCTAATAAAATAATAATCATTAATATATATATATA
>NW_016818964.1:7053402-7100097 GCF_001698545.2 Rhinopithecus bieti
AAAAAAAAAAAAAAAAAAAAAGCGGGCATAGAAAGAAAAATTCTATTTCTGGCCAAAGGAAATGGAAGATAAAACCCCACATGTCAGAGAGTGAGGTAAAATTTCCCCTTCCCTTAAAATTTGTGTTTTCTCTTTTTTCCCCAGCCATGTTGTGAGGACAGCCCTGGTAGCAGAACTACTTTGAGACTTCTGAGGCCTCACAGGCACCTGAAGCCCTAAGGAAAGACCCTCCTCTCTGTTAAGAAGGCTGAGAAAAGAGAGTCCCTGATGTTTTCTCTGTTTCTTCTTTCCCACCACTTTGCCCTAAAGGTAGTCCCAGTCTCATGGAACTCCCCAACAATCTGTGGGGATAAAATCCAGAAAGAACTTTGTCTTTTCATTCAGAGAGACTGGAAAAGTGGCCTTTGGGAACTGTTGTCAAGGAAAATCTAGAGAGGAGAGGTTGAAGAATGCTCTGCCCCACTTTCTCTGCAAGAACTTGCATAAGTCTAAGATTTCCCCTGCACTGTGTCTGGGTGGAGCAGAGCCAGCAAAGCACAGCAAAGGCTTTAAGAACTGGACTGTAAAATAAACCACAGCCTAAATCCCAGTCTAACCCCTCGGTGGTAATACATGTGCAGGCAGATTCAAACAGCACAGCAAAGGCTTTGAAAACTGAACTGTTAGAACTGCCAACCACAGGCAGTAAGGTGGAACTTGCACTCTCAGCCTAACTGGGTTGATTGCCTATTAGAACAAAACAAAATCAACATTTTCCAGAAGATTTTAGCAGGATCCAGAGTCTCACAAAATAATATGCAAAATGTCTAGGATACAATTCAAAATACTTGGTATGTAAAACACACACACATACATACATATGTAATTGTGGCTTTAGCCATCAAAAGTAATGGGAAAAAACCCAATTACTTTTGCATGAACCTAAATGCATACACAAAACAAGGGAAGCTAACCAATGCTAAGGGCTAAGAAAATCATTTGGTGCCAATTCCAAGACGAACCAAAACCACATGGTGGAATTACCACAAAAGCTTTCAAAGTAGCTATTGTAATAATTATCCATGGAGTCAAGGTGAACACTCTGGAAATGAATGTAAAGATAAACATTCTCATTAGATAAATAGAAACTATTTAACATTTTAGAATTAAATTTAATATAGAAAATAAAAGAATTCATTAGACTCAGAAGCAGAATTTAGATGAAATAGAAAGGAGTAAAGTACTTGAATATAGATGAACATAAATTATACAAACTGAACATAGAGAAAATGATCTTACAAATGAGCAGAGACTCAGGGACCCCTGAGAAAGTTTTAAAAGCTCTAAATCCATGCCATTGGAATTTCAGAAAAGAAAATAGATATGAAAAAATGTTTGAAGAAACAGTTGGCAAAATCTTCCCAAATTTTGTGAAACATGCATTTACAGATTCAGAAAGTTCAGTAAAACACAAACATGATAAACTTTAAAACACATTTCCAGAAATATGACATTAAAACGGATGAAAACTGAGGATAACTTTTAAAAAATCTTCAGAGGAGCCAAAGGAAACCAATAACTGTATATAAAGAAAAAATAATTTAAATGACTATGGATTTTCATCAGAAATTATGGAAACCAGACGACAATAGAAGAACATTTTCAATTGCTAAAAGAAAAGAACTATCCATGTAAAATTCTATGTATAACAAAACACTCATCAGGAATAAGAGCAAAACAGAAACGTTCTCATATAAAGATAAAGTAAAGGAATTAGTCACCTGCAGATATGCTTTTTTTTTATTATTATTATTATAAATTCAAGTTCTAGGGTACATGTGCATCATGTGCGGGTGTGTTACATATGTATACTTGTGCCATGTTGGTGTGCTGCACCCATCAACTCGTCAGCACCCATCAATTCGTCATTTATATCAGGTATAACTCCCCGATGCAATCCGTCCCCCCTCCCCCCTCCCCATGATATGCCCCGATGTGTGATGTTCCCCTTCCCGAGTCCAAGTGATCTCATTGTTCAGTTCCCACCTATGAGTGAGAACATGCGGTGTTTGGTTTTCTGTTCTTGTGATAGTTTGCTAAGAATGATGGTTTCCAGCTGCATCCATGTCCCTACAAAGGACGCAAACTCATCCTTTTTTATGGCTGCATAGTATTCCATGGTGTATATGTGCCACATTTTCTTAATCCAGTCTGTCACAGATGGACATTTGGGTTGATTCCAAGTCTTTGCTATTGTGAATAGTGCCGCAATAAACATACGTGTGCATGTGTCTTTGTAGTAGCATGATTTATAATCCTTTGGGTATATACCCAGTAGTGGGATGGCTGGGTCATATGGTACATCTAGTTCTAGATCCTTGAGGAATTGCCATACTGTTTTCCATAATGGTTGAACTAGTTTACAATCCCACCAACAGTGTAAAAGTGTTCCTATTTCTCCACATCCTCTCCAGCACCTGTTGTTTCCTGACTTTTTAATGATTGCCATTCTAACTGGTGTGAGATGGTATCTCATTGTGGTTTTGATTTGCATTTCTCTAAAAGAAGAGATTCATACAGCCTGCAGATATGCTTTTAAAGAATTCATAAAAGTTGTTCAGAGTGAAGAAACATGATATATGAGGGAAACCTGGAGCTGTAAAAATGAAGAAGAAACAACAGAAATGGTAACCATTTGGGCATATCTAATATAATGTTTTTATCCATTTAATTTTTTTAAATATAAATGAATGTGGAAAATAAAAATTATAGCATTGCCTGGATGCAGTTTCATGTATATCGTTATAATACAAATAACAACTTTAAAGGAAGTTAAAAGTTAAATATGGCTGTAAGTAAAATTTTAAATTTCTGGTGATTATGTTGTTAGTGATAGTGTCAGCCATGTTATTCTGAGAGTGTTGAGTATGTGTCATGTGACATCAAACAAATAACCAATTATTTTTGGTATCATTGGGAGTGACATCTTTGTCATGCGACAGATAAAAGATCAAAGAGGTTAAGTAAAATACATATATACATATCTACTAAACACCAAAAAGTAAGTATTTAAGTGATAAAATCTGAAGATTCAGAAACTAAAATAATTAGATACTCTAAGGGAAAAAAAAAAAAGAAAATGTGGCAAAGAACTAAATGTAAAATTTAAAAGGTAAAAACATAACTGAAAAATTAATCAAAGGTTTAAATGGCAAATTCAAGTCAGACGAAAAGCACTGGTGAATTGGAGAACAGACACTATATGACTTGTGTAATCCACACAACAACCAGCATTTATTGAGTCTTCAGGCTAGAAGAAGAGGTCATCATATCTCTAAATTGTTGGAGAAAATAAGAATTCCACCAAGAATTCTCAAGTGTCATTCAAGCATAAAGGTGTAATAAGGGCATTATAGGATGAATAAGAACTTACCAGAAACAGAACCTTCCTGAAAAAAAAAACTAAAAGTTTTATGTCAGAAAGAAGGAAACACATACACATATCCAGAAACAATGTGGTACCAACATTTTGAACAATAATGTTTGAAGTAAGAGTCCTTTTCTTGTTCCAGAAAAAAAGAGATGTTACTTCCTTTTTGACTATGTTAAATCAAATATGAAAGCTAACATTTTAAAGACAACCATGAAAGTATAATAATAGAATGATTATGTTGTACATCATCGGGGGGAAAAAGAAATAAAAATACTCTATCAATCCAACAGAAACAAAGAAAGGAGAAATGAAAAAAACGTGAATAAGTAGAACACATAAAATAAGAAATTATAAATCAATCTAAATATGTCAGTCGTCATAATAAATGTAAATGTTCTTAGCTTGCCACATACAAGTGTCTGAAGGAGAGGAAGAGAGAAACATAACTACTTATTAAATTTGGAAGTAAAGGATTCAGAAAATATACCAGGCAGAAACTAGCCTTAAAAAAACTGGTGTAGCTATTTTAATATCAGGGGAAATAATTGAAGCCTTAAATTATTACAGGGAACTAAATTACATAAATACATATTACAGTTTAGAACTTCTATATACCCAATTATATATCTTCAAAATATAGCAAAGATAAGACAAAATTTTAAAAAACTAGCTGAAGAATCTACCATTACAGTGGGAGATATTAATACCCTTCTCTCAGTAACTGATATCTCAGGAACAAAATAAGAAAGATCTAGAATATTTGAACCACATAATTCCTGAGTGTGAAATAAGATATATAGAATCGTGTATCTCCCAAATTGGAGATGAAATGTGCATTTAAAACATGCATAAAGAACATATAAATGTTGACCATTTCCTAGACCACTGATCCCAAGTGTTTGCCAAAATGTGGAGCAAAGGAATCTGTTACGCTCTAGCAGTTCATATCTATGTGGGTACACCCATTTTGGAGAGCAATTTGGCAATAGCTAATAAAATGAGAAAAGCATATACCGCACGCATCAGCACTTCTACTTTTAGGAAATTCCTATTCATTGCAGCAGTATTCATGTACCAGAATCATACTGCAGCACTGTTTAAAATTGTAAAAATTGGAAATACCCTAAATGTCCATCAACCAGGGAACGAATAGGTAAATCAAACTATATCACACAATGTAATATTATCAAGCTGTTAAAGCTGTTAAAATAAATGCACTAGAGCTTTTTGAGTCAACATGGGTTGATTTCAAAAACATCTCGGTCCAAATTCCTTTTCCAAAACCTTTGGTGGCCAGATGTGTTTCAGAATTCAAGGTTTTAAAAATACTTCAGAGAGGCATATATTTATATTTTGGTAACACCACCTCAGAAGTTGGGCCAGCACTATAAAACCAAACATACTAATATTTCCTCTGAAAAAAAAATAGAGATTCACCTAAGTAGAATAAATCATGGCCAAGAATAGCCTCACATCAATTCGGGGCATGTTTTACAACCTAATGAGATCAGGTTAGGTTAAATTTTGTTGCCAAATACATTATGGAAAAAAACTTTGGTTGGTTTTCAGACCTTTGCATGTCAAAATTTTAGCAAAAAGATTAAAATGCACAAGGTATGATAACACACACATATACATATATAATGCACATTTTAAAACACTATCAACAGCACCATATATTTTATGGCAACATGCATATTTAGGCATTTATAAAAACCACTCAGGGGACTGATTATTGCCAAGTTGAGTTGAGTGTTTACTTCTGAGGAGTGAAGGAAATGGTATCAATGAAGAGGACCAGGAGACTTCAATTGTATTTGAAATAGTTTGCTGTTGTTGTTTAAATAAGGAGAAGGTGGGGTAGATCTTTTTACCAACCATGCTACTTAAGAAACAAGAATTGAGCCAGATGGAGAAAGTGGGAAAGGATATTCCAGGCAGAGAGAAAAGTCTACCAAAGTCTCTGAAGTCCACAAGAGGATGACAGACAAGACTACAGATGGCTCCGTGGGTGGAAAATAGGCTTCTCATTGGGTGAGGGGAGATGGTGGGAGATGAGGCTTGAGTTGATAAAGAAGTTAGAGTACATTCTG
Source organism: Rhinopithecus bieti (assembly GCF_001698545.2). Classification (NCBI taxonomy): domain Eukaryota; kingdom Metazoa; phylum Chordata; class Mammalia; order Primates; family Cercopithecidae; genus Rhinopithecus; species Rhinopithecus bieti. The sequence continues at coordinate 7,058,908 of NW_016818964.1, forward strand.
TAGGTGGTGGGGAGCCAGGAATGGCATAAGCAAATTTGTGTTCTGACAAACCTGCTGGTGGCCTCATAGTGGAAGGATTGTAGAGATACAGATTAGAGACAGCTACTGCCACATACCTGTGTGTGGCAAACTCTTTTTATTTACACCATCCTTTTTAGATTTCTCCAGGTCAAGAAGATCAGTATTTATTTCTCCAGTTTGAGAAGAGAAAAACTGAACCTCAAAGGCTTCATAACTTGTTCAGAGTTGTACAGAGAAAGCAAGCAAAATGAGATATTCTAAATTGCTCCACTGAACGTGCTGCCTTCTCTCCCAACGATTGCCATCCAACAGGACGGCAAAAAAGGAAGTTGGAATGCCTGAGATACGTTGTTGATATTGAGAAAAGATGGTTTGTTTTTTCCTCAAAAATGTGACCTCAAAGATTCCATTATTGAAAAGTTTGGATGGGAAACTTGTGAAATAGGCAAGTTCTGTGTTTTTTTTTTTTTTTTTTTTTTTTTTTTGAGACGGAGTCTCGCTCTGTCGCCCAGGCTGGAGTGCAGTGGCCGGATCTCAGCTCACTGCAAGCTCCGCCTCCCGGGTTCACGCCATTCTCCTGCCTCAGCCTCCCGAGTAGCTGGGACTACAGGCGCCTGCCACCTCGCCCGGCTAGTTTTTTTGTATTTTTTAGTAGAGACGGGGTTTCACCGTGTTAACCAGGATGGTCTCGATCTCCTGACCTCTTGATCCGCCCGTCTCGGCCTCCCAAACCCCAGGTGGTAAGATCATGCATGGGTGCATGGTAGAATTGGATCCTGGGTATAAACTAATCTGACCTCCCTCTTTCAGCAAAGGGAAAAACCAAGCTCAGAGGGAGGGAGGAATGAGCCTCAAAGGTCACAGAAAGGAAGGGGTCAAGTTGTATTTAGAAAGTGGATATTTTTACTCCAAGTACAGGATTCCTTGCCAGTCTTCCTCCATTGTGAATAGAAGAAGGCTTTTCGGTGAAGAAAAAAGGTTGATGAAATATAGACTTTTATTAGATAAGAAAATGACATCAGAGGAAGCTGCAGAAAAAGTTGTTATTAAGAAGAGCAGAGAGGACCACCTACTTCAGTTAATAAATTTTAAGATCAGGGATTCATAAAAGAGATTATATGTGTGCATGAAGACAAACAGCTCTCTAAGTGTGAGTGGGGGCAGATTCAAACCCAACAGAAGCCTGATGTGTGTTCTTCTGAGACTTCTTGTAAACAAAAATAAGTTGGGAAATATATCACCATTTAAGGATTGAAAGTATCTGAGTGAGGTACAGATTATACATCTTGAGGATAAAGTATATGCTTTTTATCATTGATTAAATTTAACATATTTACATCAATCATGAAAAAATGACAAATCATGAAGTTTTAATCATAGCTGAAATTTCTCTCTTTAAGAGTTGGGGAATTGTGAGTTTAATTAAAGTCCAAATGATCAGTTTGGTGCATCATACTGAAAATGTCCTACATATGGTTTAGTATTCCTAACAAGCCCTATTTCATCAACTTGCGGACTTAGCAATGTACCCTTGAAACTATACAGGGAAGTAAACTTTGCACAGAAAAGTGATGTCTATCAATATCTATCTACCATTTTAGGTGAGACACTATGAAATCTAATGGGGAATAAATTCTTGTCTTATCTTTCATTTATTCTTCAGCTCTCTGGGACTCAACTCGCATCTGCCATATTGGAAGGAACAAAAGAGGAACATTTTTGCAGCCCACAAAGCACTCGTAGTTCATGAGGGATATGCTAGTATACAAGGAAAGCACAGTCCAAGAAGTGTTTGACGTCATAGGATGGGCACATGAAATGCATAAGGAACTTGTTAAGTACCTTGTTACTAAGTGCCAATTATCAGCCCCAGGCCAACATCACTTCCTTATTGTTCTTCTCTTTCTGAAGTGAGCCTCCCCTGCCCAGCCTTTGTAGTTCCTGCCTCCCAAGGTTGGCTGCAGTACTGGGCAAAACCATTCATTTCCCCTTGCCTTTGTTGTCTTTAAAAAGAGCCTCATATGCTCTTTCACTCACTTTGAAGACAGTAACAATGAACAATAATGGCAAATAAGAGGATGCCACAAAATGATCCCAAATTTCCCTTACCACAAAAGCAAGTCTTCAGAAAAAAATATTGTTCTCCTTTCATGAGTTACCTATGTTTCTCACAGAATGTTACAGAGCCTCATAGTCTTACATTCATGAATCTCAAAAAGACCAGCAATCTTGCTCATTTAAAGACCTGAAAAAATAATTGGAGTCACACATCCCTACATCCCCAATAATGAAGAGATATTAAGCCTTTCCTCTAGAGAATATTATAAATAATTTTCTTTTATTTATTCAGTTGTACAAAAACGTGTTCAAACCATGAAGTTTTAATATCTGCATTGAACAAAGGTTATTGTGATGGCATAATGTTGAGTTTATATATGAAACCAACACTCTTCTGTGTGTACTCTAGTCCTTAGCAGCCAAAATCTAAATAACTCTCTCCTGTCTTCCACCAGGCTTAATGTTTCTTTTTTTTTAAAACTCTCATTTGATTATCCTTTTTAAAATTACTAAAATATTGATTTGCTCACTTTAGAAAAAGTGTTGCTTAAAAATCCAGGATGGGCCGAGTGCAGTGGCTCACACCTGTAATCCCAACACTTTGGGAGGCCGAGGCAGGTGGATCACCTGAGGTCGGAAGTTCAAGACAAGCCTGACCAATATGGCAAAACCTCATCCCTACTAAAAATACAAAATTAGCTGGGTGTGGTGGCACATGCCTGTAATCCAAGCTACTCAGCAGGCTGAGGCAAGAGAATCACTTGAACCTGGCAGAGGTTGCAGCGAGCCGAGATTGCGCCATTGCACTCCAGCCTGGGCGATAGTGAGACTCTGTCTCAGAAAAGAAAAAAAAATCCAGAATGGTTGAGCTTCTGCATGTGTTTTGAACAGGTTTGAGATAGGCATGTCCTCTATAGATGATGTTATGGATTTCTCTGCATTATTTTCATACCATTGCATTTGAAATTTTATGAAACCATCTGCTAAAAACAACTGGCTTTAAAGACTCCATCTCTGTTGAAATTGTTCACACAACAGCTTAAATAAGGAGGGGAGAAAGAATGTGGGAAGTTGAATTTGAAGAATCCCTCTTTTAACTGTTCTTTTCTTCTATCCCAGTGTTTATATTATGGATAAGAGAAAATCTCAAGACGCCCAGGTGTGGTTTGGAAACAGTTCCTAGACTTCTTATTTTTTGTAAATTCATTTCAAACATTTGCATGGGACTGTGTCTACTTATTCCCCAGTGCACTGGAGAAGGGGTCACTGAGATCGGGGAGGGAAATGGGGACAAAGTAGTAATAGAGGAGTGAGGTTTGGGGGAAACCAGGAGCGGTGAGACAAGATACAGCCAACAACTTATGCAGTTGGCTGCCCCTAGAAAAGGACAGGTAATGTTGGTACCCCGCAGGTCCTGGCTTGCTGGGCCTTGAGTTTTTCATTGGCAGAGCTAAGTCTTAGACCTTAATGATAGGCCATAGGATTGGAGAAAAAACCCCATATATACATAGTCACATTCTTCAGCTAAAAGGATGGATAATGAATGGATGGATGGATGGATGGATGGATGGATGGATGGATAGAGAGAGAGAGAGAGAGAGAGAGAGAGAGAGAGAGAGAGAGAGAGAGGTAAGCAGATAGGTGTCTACTTATACATAGTCACATTTTTCAGCTAATTTAGGAGAGATAATGAGACTTTTCCAGAGCTGTGGCTATCTTGAATCTCATATTTCTGGGTCGCACATATCTCACCATTGGGCCAGCAAGTGAGAATCAGCAAACCCTGACATGGGGAGAAGAACGGCCCCTCCTCAAGGTCATCTCTGTCCTAATTCTCAGAATCTGTGGATACATTACCTTACATAGCAAAAGAGATTTTGCTGATATGATTAAGAACATTGAGATGGGAAGATGATTCAGAATTAGCCAAGAGGACTCAATATAATGACAATGGCTCCTATAAGAAGGAGGCAGAAAGGTGAGAGAAAAGTAGGAGACGTGATAATGGAAGCCAAGGGTGGGAAGAGGACTTGAAGATGGAAGCAGATCACAGTAATCCCATTGCTGGGAGCAGCCAAAAGTCAAGGTGCATGGTGACTTCCCAAAGCTGGAAAAGACAGGGAGCATATTTCTCCCAGAGTCTCCAGGAGGAACACAGCACTGATACCTGGATTTCAGGACCTCAGATCCCAGAACTATAAGATCATTAACTGGTGTTGTTCCATGCCTCCAAGTGTGTAGTGATGTGTTGGTGCAGCAGCACGAAAATCATATACTCCCTCTCAGAGTTTTCATTTTGAAGGTCCCTTTCTTCAGAAATGATGTCAGAAACATTTCAGTGAATGCAAACGATTGACCTTGTTTATTTTTCATTTTTTGAAATTTTAGTCTCCCTTTTCCTGAAATTGGTTCTTTTTCAAGTGGCATGTTGAAACAACTGTGACGGTTAATTTTAGGTGTCATCTTGACTAGATGAAGAAATACTCAGATAGCCGATGAAGCATTGTGTCGGGATATACCTGTGAGGGTGTTTCTAGAAGAGATTAGCATTCGAATCAGTGGGCTGAGTTAAGAAGATCTGCCCTCAAAGTGGGTGGGCACCATCCAATTGGCTGGGAACCAGGATAAAACAAAAAAGCAGAAGAAAAGTGAATTCTCTTTCTCTCCTGGAGCTAAGACACCCTTCTTCTCTTGGACAACAGAACCCCAAGTTTTCTGGCCTTTGGACTGTGGGACCTATATCATTGTATCATTGACCCCTTAGTATAATAGACCCCTCTGTACCATTGACCTCTTAGTTTCTCTGACCTTTGGCCTCCCACTGAGAGTTACATCATCAGCTTCCCTGGCTTTGAGGCCTTCAGACTTGAACTGAACCACGCTACCGGCTTCTCTATTTCTCCAGCTTGCAGAAGGCCCCTATTGGGAATTTTCAGCCTCCCATAATTACATGAGTCAATTCCTCTAATAAATCCCATCTTATCTATCTATCTATCTATCTATCTATCTATCTATCTATCTATTGATCTACCTACCTTCCACCTGCCTATCTATCTATTTATTGATCAATCTATTGATCTATCTGCCTGCCAATCTATCTATTTATCTATCAATCTATCTTCTACCTGCCTATGTATCTATCAGCCACCTGCCTTTCTATCCATCTATCTACTTATCTGTTGATCTATCTATGGATCTATCTGCCACCTGCCTTTCTTTCCACTTATCTATTGATCTATCTGCCAGCTGCCTTTCCGTCTATCTACTTATTTATTGATCTATCCATCATCTATCTGCCTGTTCATTCATCCATCAATCCATCCATCCATTCATCCATCCATCCATCCAACCAACCATCCATCCATCCATCCATCCATCCATCCAACCATTCATCCATCCATCCATCCATCCAACCATCCATCCATCTATCCATCCATCATATTGGTTCTATCTCTGCAGAGAAACTTGATAAAGACATGCAGTGACAATCTGTAATGCCAGTATCACAGGCCAGTATAAGCCCTTACACCTCTGTAAGACCTGGATTAAGATAATCAACTGGATTATCAAAATAACTAATAACTAGAAAAGGACCCTAAAAATCCTTCATGCTAACCTTTAATATCATCTTGCCTTTTCTGTTCTTAACATGATTCTGCTCTCCTAGCCATCAGAACATACTTGCAAAGTCTGGGCAGCAGGAGTACTCGCCTACCCGCTGACCCTGACCCCACACCGTAAACGACAATGGGGGCAGCATGTGAGGGGAAAAGGAGAGAAACCATCCATTTTGGTTTCATGCTTAACTATCGGCATCTTGGCTCCAAGCCAATGCATTCATCTTATAATAATAACTGGCAGCAATCCAGAGCCTTTTAGAAAATAAGAAAGGCAGAAAGAGAATTAAGAAAGGAGAAGAAGAAAAAAAAGAAACCCAAATAGAAAGAAGAGACCCACAAAAAGGAGGCCAACAAAATCATATTGTTAATTTTTCTTTAAAAAAGAGAAAAGAAAAAACCGACACATAGAATATATTTTCTACAACCATCTGTTTTAATCATACTCCATGGCCTGTAATTAAATTTTAGTGAACATCTTACCTTTCCTGCTTTCTAAAATCAGAAGGTAAACGTATTCAGATTTATCGTGGGTGTCATGAAAATGAAACAATAAAGCAAAAAATCCCTCTGAAATGACTTGGGGCATGAGCTTTGTTGCTGCGACTATAGAGACGGTCATATGTCCAACCTGGTCTCACCAAACTCAGAAAATCTGCCACACTAATGTGAGATCAGAGAGGCCATGGGGTGAGAGAATTGACCTGAGTGGCAACCAGGGCCATGGGGCTGGGAGGAAGCATATGTGCATCAGCTAAGCATCTCTCTCCTCCAGGCACTGTGCTAGGCACGTGGAATGCATAAAGTCAAACACCCCTTGCAAGTGTTGCCAGAAGCAGGAATTGCCATCCCCATTTTTCATTTGAGGACAGTGAGGGTTCAAAGGGAATATAGTTATGTCACAGATTCAGCAAACAATGCAGCCAGCATTCACACCCTGCAGAATAAAGCTCTACTCTCACCTAAACTTCAAGTTGACACTCTCAGCATCTTTCAGCCTCACTTGGGTTTTCAGGCTGTTCAGGAAAAATCTTCCTGGGCAATTGAGAAACGGCACACGGAGTGGCTCTGCTGTGTTGAGTGGAATCAGAAGTCTGTAAACTCAAAATCTCTGTGATTTACAGGGTTGAACACAAATAAACCATCCATTATCCCTTTCCCTTGAGACCCTAAAAACGGGCAGTGATCCTGTAGTGTAAAAGTCTGACTACAAGCAGCAAGGTGCATTCTGGAAATGAAGTTAAATATGCAAGGGTTGGGGAGAAAAGGAAGGCAAAATAGTGCATTTGGAAGCTATTTGTAATAGCAGCAAAATTTATAGCAAAGGCCAATAGGATCCTGTTCAAAGATTGGTAATTTCCATTTACATAAAAAATATCAAAGTACCAAGCATTTTATATTCCCATGTGAAATGACCTTTGGACTTCTAACCTCATAGAACATTTTAGCTGGACTAGAGGTATGCAGCTCAGGAGGTGAATTACTTTTTGCAGTGAAAGTTTGCAAACTTTATTTCAGTCCTGAGAAAAGGAGATCATAATAAAATATGGTTGGAAATCGATTGGAGTTGAAGGTCAGTAGGCCACAGCCTGAAGATGCCTCAATGGACATTCAGGGCTTGAGTTTTATTCCAACTCATTGCAAATTCCTGGGATATATTTGGAAAAGTTGCTTCTGTTCTCTGGGCCACAGTCTCCTCATCTGTTGATGGTTCCTGGAAGGCTGAATACACACTGGGACACACGCTGCCCACAGAAATGGAAAGGGTGGGAAACTCATTCCTCAGTGTGCCTTTCCCCATGCAAGACAGGTGCCCGTGTTAAAAATGAGAACTGCCCATCTGGAGCTTAGGGCTTTGAGATGCAGAGGACCTAGATGAGCATGACTTTGTGGAGTGCTGGCTCCGAGAGCAGTACTTAGTACACATCAGTTGCAGATTGGTTCTCACAACCTCCCTAAGAGATAAATACCAATCACTTTTTAAATGTAAAGATTGAGGCCCGAAAGGGTTAGATGACCTGTCCAATTTCAAACAGATGATATGTGACAGTTAAAATTTGAAACCCAGAACAGGACTGTCTGGGTCCAAGGTTTTAATTATAAACCTTGCCTCAAATTGGAAAATAGGGTTTTCTCCACCCTAAGTGATGAACATAAAAACTAAAGCATGGTTGAGCTGGTGGCTCAAGCTTGTAATCTCAGCACTTTGAGAGAACAAGGAGGGACAATTGCTCAAGCCCAGGAGTTTGAGACCAGCCTGGGCAATATAGCAAGACCCCATCTCTACAAAAAATGAAATATTAGCCAGGTGAGGTGGCACACACCTGTGGTCCCAGTCGCAGAACCTCAGGGGCTAAGGTGGGAGGATTGCTTGAGTCTGGGAGGTTGAGGCTGCAGTGAGCAGTGTTTACACCACTGCACTCTAGCCTGTGGGGCAGGGCAAGACCCTGTCACAACAACAACAACAAAAACAAACAAACAAAAACCCAAAAAACTAAAGCACATCAAGGTGTAGCCAGCTTCACAGAGGGAAGGAAGTACTTGCTGTCCCACCCACGCAGGTAAAGGACACAGGCCCTGCAGGAGTCAAGCTCCCATCCAGTCGCCAGCTCCCAGAGTGTCTAAAGTGTGAGCTCAGAGGAAGCCTCTGCCTTCTTAGGGTCAGCTTTTTTGCTCTGCCGAGTGAAGCACTTGAAACAGAGGTCCAGGAAAGCCTTGGAACTCAAAGCATGTAACTCCCAGAAGCCACAGCATCAGCCTTAGCTGAGAGTGTGAGAATTGCAGAATCCCAGGTCCCAGCCAGACCTGCTGCAGCAGAATCTGCATTTTCGCAACATCCCTGGGTAACTCATGTACCTATTAAAGCTTGAGAAGCTCTGTGCTAAAGGTCCTTCCACTTTTCATGTCCCAAGGCTTTGTTTTATGTCTCGAGTGCCAACAGAGGCTCATGCAGGAAGGAAAAAGGGTGGAAAAGGAGGTTGCAGGGCAAAGGAAGAGGGGACATTTGAGGGATAGTAAAGAGAGAGACAAATAGGGGAGTGAGGGAGAAATGAAAGAGGTTGGAAAGGCAGAGAAAGAATGCCAAGCAAAAGGGGAGGGGAGGGAAAAGGAGAGAGCCAGAGAGAAAGGCAGAGAAACAGGAAGAAAAGAGAAAGACTGGCCAGGCATGGTGGCTTAGGCCTGTAATGCCAGCACTTTGGGAGGCCAAGGTAGGCAGATCATCTGAGCTCAGGAGACCAGCCTAGACAACATGACAAAATCCTGTCTCTACCAAAAATGCAACAAGTTAGCCAGGCATGGTTGTGTGTTCCTGTGGTACCAGCTACTTGGAAGGCTGAGGTGGGAGGATCCCTTGAGCCTGGGAGATGGAGGTTACAGTGAGCCAAGATCACACCACTGTACTGCAGCCTGGGTGATAGAGTGAGACCCCCACCAAAAAAAAAAGAAGAAGAGAGGAAGGAAGGAAGGAAGGGAGGGAGGGAGGAAGGAAGGAAGGAAGGAAGGAAGGAAGGAAGGAAGGAAAGGAGGAAGGAAGGAAGGAAGGAGAGAAAGAGAGAAAAGAAAAGAAAGAAAGAAAGAGAAAGAAGAAAGGAAAGAAAAAGAAAGAAAGAGAGAGAGAGAAAGAAAAGAAAGAAAGAAAGAAAGAAAGAAAGAAAGAAAGACAGAAAAAGAAAGAAAGCAGAAAGAAAGAAAGAAAGAAAGAAAGAGAAAGAAAGAGAAGGAAGGAAGGAAGGAAGGAAGGAAGGAAGGAAGGAAAGGGAAAGAAAGAAAAAGAGAGAAATGAAAAAAGAAAAGAGAAAAACCTAGGGAAGAGAGAAGGGAGATAATAAAGAAGAAAGAGAGGCAACCAGGCACTCAGTCCGCTGATGGCTGGAGGGAAAGCAGGCCAGAGAGGGGAGAGAGGATGTCTGGGGCCATGGACAAGGGAAGGCAACTCCCCAGCCTGTGTTCCAGCGTCCAGGATGGCGACTTTTTTGATCCTTCCAAACAGCTCATTTCTGTTGCAGTTTACTCACTCAGGTGGGTTCTATTGTTAATGAGAAAAATGACCATTACCCAATCCTTCCACATGCATGCACCCTCTTCTTGGATGTGCCCAGTTATAAATTAGCCATTTTCATGATTAATTTTTCTTGGATGACTCATTCTTCAGGAAGTCAGCATCAGCCTGGGCTGCGGGAGTTCGATTTCTGTGGTCATCTGCTCTCCAGCATTCTGATGTGAGTTAACCCTTAAGAAATAATGACAGCAGCCTTGATGGGGATCAATGATGCCTCTGTGCCCACAAATCACATCACAGAGGAGCTAGTTTTCGAAGCCTCGCCAGATTCCTGGCTCGTGGTTGTAAAGCAGATGGAGGGGTAGGGGGAGATTTGACGATAATTTTATCTCTTTCTCTTCTTGGTTTCAGAGGCCAGGTATGCAGGTGAGGAAATGTCCCACATTAAACCTTCTTGACACCAACTAGAAAAAACCAGCAGACTTTTTGCTTATTTATTCTTGGGACAAGTTATTTAATTTTCCTTTCAATGTTCAAACCCTGGGATTGCATCAGGACAAAGGAGAAAGATAGACCTCTTGTCAGTTCTCCTTACTGCTCACAGCCATGAACGTGGGCAGATTTTTGATCCATCATTTACTCAGTTATCGAATAGGAAGTGGGATACTCACCAATGGTCTTGTTGTAAGAACGAGGGATGTATTAGTTCATTTTCATGCTGCTGATAAAGATGTACCCAAAACTGGGCAATTTACAAAAGAAAGAGGTTCAATGGACATACAGTTCCACGTGGTCGAGGATGCCTCAAAATCATGGTGGAAGGTAAGGGGGAGCAAGTCATGTGTTACATGGATGGCGACAGGCAAAAAATTCATGCAGGGAAACTCCCATTTTTAAAACCATCCGATCTCATTAGACTCATTCACTATCATAACGAGAGCAGCACAGGAAAGGCTTACCCCCATAATTCAATCACCTCCCACCGGGTTCCTCCCTTGACATAGGGGAATTGTGGGAGTTACAATTCAAGATGAGATTTGGGTAGAGACACAGCCAAGCCATATCAAGAGAAAATTTGATTTTTAACTTAGTTAAATTAAAAAAAAAATTCTTGCCAAACTGAATTTAAAATTGAGTAAATGTTCATTGGGGTATTAAAATGTCTTAAGGGAAATTTTGTTTAAAACATTGGAAGTAGTTTTACCACATAGAAATCTAGGGACATCTTGCGTCTTAAGGCAAAATTCTAGAGTATGAGATTTGTTTTTAAAATATAAAGACACCAGGATAAAAAAAATACATAAATTTTGTAAATGGTTGCTTTACTTTTAAAACTACATAATACAGAAAGTCTAAAGGTCTGAAGCATGCTCTATGCAGTTTTCGTATTTGTGTGGGGTCTTATAAAGAGACTCAAATTGTAGGTTTCAATCCCTCACATTTAGGATATTTTAGTAATCTGATTCAGTTGCAGTGATAAAGCATATTGACTATGGAAGATGACGAGGGTAGCCTGGCTCCCACAATAAGGGAAAATACCTTATTTTCCTGCCCTCAAGAGCCCTACCTTCCCATATTGAAGCTCATGTCCTTGGTTCACACCTCCTGACCTTAGCAACAGTGTTTCCCGCCTTGAAGTGCTTTTGTCTTCTTATACTTAGGAAATGTCCCATTCATCCTTCAAGATCTAGCATAAACTTCTTTGAATGAGGTTGGTTTCTGCCAGTCCAAGCCTATGAGTTTGGCTTCCCTGGAGCCAGGGACTCTGGTCAATGCTGGGGGAGAACAAAGACCCAAGGTCTTTTAATTGGCTTCAAGGGTTCCAGAGCACTGTGGGCAGCTCGGGGCACTGAGGAAACTCCACGGCAATCTTCTGGTCTCCTCTTTGTTTGGTAGCTCAGACTCCTTTGAAAAGCAAATATGCCTCCTTCTACTTATTTTGTTTAGGGTGAGAATATTGCCTGGCACATGGTCTGTATTTTTTAATGTTTGTGGAAAAAAGTCCTGCGTTGACTTATTTCAAATCCATTCTGTATCTTCAAATCAACTTGGCTTGGCTTTTGTTTGTTTGTTTGTTTGTTTAACTGGTTTTGCTTGTACCAGGATAGCTGAACCAGGTATCAATTATAGATACCAGCTGGGTGGGGGAGAAAAACTCCATGCCCCACCCCCAACTTTTTTAATGCAAATATCATTGTGTGCTTATGATTTTAGAATGAATAGAAATGAATTTATCAGCTGCATATGTTTTCCAAGATAATATGAATGAGGTGGTGTTGAGTACGGGGATATCCTGCAAAGAAGTTTTAACCCCCAATCTCTTGGGCATCTTATCCATTCAGTTCCCAAAGCCAAATGCTAGTCAGTTCTTTGGGCATAAATTGAGAGTTATCCCCTTGAAAGCTGCGATTCCAGTGGTGTTTTGTGCATGTTGCCTAGTGTGAGATCCAGATAGATCACATTTTCACACTTACCACCGCCTGCCTCTCAAAGAGCCACTCAGTCGTACTCTTTCAAGAGTCCTGGCTGCCGCGGGAATGTATTTTGAAAATGAAATAAGAACAAAAGACGAGTGAGCACCCTCCCCAGCCCACTCCAGGCAGGGTCAGAGGCAGACACGAGGCCATGAGCTTTGGTCCCATGGCTGCCCTCCCCTCTGCTCCCCACAGAAGTTCTCTGCCTGAGGATAATTTGGAAAGAAACTTTTGCTCCTGCTGGGTTATGGTGGAAGCTATTCACGTACTCTGAGAAGAAACCCTGAGTGAGTTGGGTGCCTCACATGAATTGTCATTTTTTGTTTCCATTTGGTTTCAGTAATTATGACTTTGACATTACCACACATTCATCAGTGACACTGTGCCTCCTTTGTTCTCTACAAGAGGCAAATGGTTGAGAGAAGATGGTCTAGGAGGGGACCTAGGTTCCCAAGGAAGAGAACGAAGCAAATACAACTCACAGGAGGCGACAGGAAGGGAAGCACCAGGGCTGAAAACGCGACATTCTGCAACAATGGAATCAGAAACGGGAACTGCTGTTGCTTCTGGGTTCTTGAAATCATGTTAGAACGTGGAGTGACTCACATTTGATCCTTTGGCTAAAGGTAGCTTTCATCCTGAATCAAAATCCACAGGCTGGTTTGGTGGTGTTGTTATTGTTTTGTTTGCCTTCTTTTTTTTTTTTTTAATTTTCTTTCCTTTTTTAGTTCTTATAATGCTAAAGCAGAGAATACATGAGTGCACACTAAACAACCAACACACCACGGCTCTTTGTCTCTCAAGTATCTTAGTGGGGTGGCATTTATTGGGTGTAGGCTATTTGAGAAAATGTGGGCTTTCAACCCAGAGGTGGGGTCCAGCCCTTGCAGAATCTCCTGTGGACTGTGTGGCCTGGGCACATTGACTGTTCTTTGTGGAGCTTCATTTCATCTGTTTACTAGCGACATGGAGGTAATAAGACCGACTTCCTGGCGTTGTTGAGCTGATGAGTGAGAAATCAGTCAAGCATGATTAGCACAATGGCTGCCACTGGGTAACCTTGCAGAAAGTGGATCTTGCTTTTATCCATGTTCTCTTTACTTAAGTAAAAATAAAAATACCTTCTGGCAATAGTTTAGTCCATCTATTTAATTAAATGTCAAGGAAGGGAGTGGCTAATAGCCACAAGCTCCCTACCCACCTCCATTCCTCTCCTCCAGGTCTGGGAAGAATGTACAGAAGAGGGGTTACACTCTCTCTAATGTCTGGATTCCTATCAGGCACGTGCGATGCTTCGATTCATGGACAAATTCCCTGAGGTCACAAGTGGCCCCTGCCAGTGTGATTCAAATCATCCCTGCCCAGTCCTGTCATGCTCTGGGTTTGCCTGACACTTGCTCTCTGGTTCCTGGCCAGATGTTCTATTGGGAGGCACTATTGGAGCCAAAGGGTGAGAAGAAGGGAGAGGGGAGAACACATTTCCTCCTCCCCTTCCCTGAGCAGCTCTAGCCATGGCAGTGTCTCATGCTGACTCCATGTCCAGCAGATGAGCCTCACCTTACGGTTCCTGCTCCCTTGTAGCCCCTGTTGTGCCGGCTTCTTGTTCTAAATGACTTCCTCCAACCTCCGTCATTTGTGTTACTAATTTCCATTCTAAATCCCATCCTTCTGAGATGCCTAGAGTGGGTCCTGTTTTTTGCCTAGACCTTGAATTTTACTGTGAAGATGTATTTGGACACGGACTTGAAAGTACGATGAGCCAAATAAACTCTCTCAGTAGTCCTCTCTCTCTAGCTCTGTCCAAAGCCACCTGACGAGCTCTAAGGACTTATGGTCATTCTCTTTTACTTTGGTCTGCACATTTGTTTGGGCCTTGCCAGCAGCTAAGAAACCTCAGAATTCTGGAGAAATTCGGGATGGAGCCAGAGGTGGCCACATGATCCAGTTGGTCTCATGAGTCTGCTCTGGTTTTTTCTGGATCCAGTGTGACTAGGTTTGCTGATGTGGCAGGTGCTCTACACCTGTAGTTTTGGGTTTGTTTGTTTGTTTGTTTTGAGACAGAGTCTTGCTCTATCAACCAGGCTGGCGTGCAGTGGCACAATCTCAGCTCACTGCAACTTCTGCCTCCTGAGTTCAAATGATTCTCATGCCTCAGCATCCCGAATAGCTGGAATTACAGGCATGTGCCACCACACCCAGCTAATTTTTGTATTTTTTTAGTAGAGACGGGGTTTTGCCATGTTACTAGGCTGGTCTCAAACTCCTGGCCTCAAATGATCTGCTCGCCTCTGCTTCTCAAAGTGCTGGGGTTACAGGAGTGAGCCACAACACCCAGTCCACACCTGTGTTTTGTGTCTCCATCAGAGTCTCTCTGCATCCTCTGGAAATGCTTCCCTCTCATGTACTGTTGTCAGAAATATCAGCGATCAGAAGATGAGCTCACCTTGAAGAGTGAGGCAAACCAGAGTTGAAAACAGAGCATTCGATGGCTGAATCATTGGTCTGACTCTGTTACAATTTGCTTCCTGGCCTTGGATAAGTCATTTCCCACCTCCAGAAGGACAGATTGTTGGAGCAAGAGAAAAGAAACTTAAGCCACCTGAGAAGCACCGTGGATGGTGGGATTGCTCATGGGTCCCTGTTTTGCTGTTGCTGCACCAGCTCAGGATGACGATGCATGACTCTGCTTTTGTGACTCAAGTTTTCATGGCGCTATATTTCCCTACCAGCTTGACCATGATAGAAACCCAAATGTGACTGACCATCAGAAAGCCAGTCTTCTTGCTTCGCACAGAGCAGATGCAGCCCCAAGTATTCAGAGGAACAAAAGATTAGAGAAACAGAGCAACCCAAAGTGAGCTGCTTTTGCCCTGTGCTAAACCCTTTGTGTGAATTTCCTGACTCAGTAACGACTGGAGGCATTTCTATAAGGTGCATGAGTACTCGGTGTTTACAAAGAGAGAGAGTCCCTCAGGGTGGTAAAAGGATACACTAAAAGTAAAAGTCACACAGCAATAGAAAGAGGAGATAAACCCTGAGCTATCCACCTTCAAATCCCAGCATCTTCCTGATGTGCCAGCTTCTCACTGGTGCCAAATCTCAGCTCCTCAGTGAGGATACTGTCTGGCATTTAAAAAGTATTCAGTAACTAGGCGTGGTGGCTCATGTCTATAATCCCAGCACTTTGGGAGGCCAAGGTGGGCTGATCATGAGGTCAGGAAATCGAGACCATCCTGGCTAACACAGTGAAACCCCATCTCTACTAAAAATAAAAAATAAAAAAATAAAAAAAAATTAGCCTGGCATGGTGACAGGTGCGTGTAGTCCCAGCTACTCGGGAGGCTGAGGCAGGAGAATCACTTGAACCCAGGAGGCAGAGGTTGCAGTGAGCCGAGATTATGTCACTGAACTCCAGCCTGGGCAACAGAACAAGACTCCATTTCCAAAAAAAAAAAGTAAATATTTGCAAAACAGAAAACAACTATTCCTTGTGGGGAAAACACCTCTGAAACGTCTTTCAATGTCATTGTTTTCTAATTGAGGAACTGAGCCTAGCTCTGTTTGCAGAGTTTATTTCTATTTTTATTATTCATTTTTTTAGAGATGAGGTTTCACTATATCGCCCAGGCTGGAGCGCAGTGGCTAATCACAGGCACAATCCCACTACTGATCAGCATGGAAGTTTCACCTTCTCTGTTTCTGACCTGGGCCAGTTCAGCCTTCCTTGGGTAACCTGGTGGTTCCCTGTTCCTGGGCGGTCACTATGTTGATGCTGAACTTAGTGCGGATGCCTGATAAGCATAGTGCACTACAGCTCAGCACTCCTGGATTCAAGAAATCTTCCTACCTCAACTTTCCAAGTAGTTGGGACTATAGGTGCCTGCCACCACACCTGGTAGAGCTCTTTTTCATTAACAATGTTTTGGACAGGCGGTGCTCCATCAAAAGGCCAGAGAAGCATCCCCAATGTGATGGTGGTAGGAGGTGGAGTCTTTAGGAGGTAATTTGGTGATAAGGGGAAAGCCCTCATCAATGGTATGGGTGCATAAAAGAGGCCTCAGAGAGCTCCCATGTCCCTTCAGTCATGTGAAGACAGAGTGAGAAGTCACCATCTCTGAACCAAGAAGCAGGGCGCCAGCATACACCAAATCTACTGGCGCCTTGATCCTGGACTTCTCAGCCCCAAGAACGGTGAAAAATAAATTCCTGTTATTTATAAGCCACATGGTTTCCAGTACTTTGTTACAGTGTCCCAAACACACTAAGACATTGGGCATGCTAAGACCTAGTCAGATTTGCTGGGAAGATTTAGGAAAAGCAATACAGTGTTTGCCATAATGAATATAGCAAATGTCAAATAAGTAATATATCTTATTATTATTTTATAGGAAACATGTTATTAATAAAAGAATACTCACAGATATCATCCCTTTCTGATTACACTCAAAGAATCTAATCAGTATCCCCCAAATTTTCTCCTTCTAAAAAGAAAGATGTCGAGGGACATCTTTTTTTTCGAAAAAAAGATGAGTGGGTCTACATTTTAAGGGCTGAGAGATTTGGGAGCGAATCCAAGGTAGAAAAAGAACCACATGGACAGGGAACAGATGAGAAGGTGTTGTTATTAGGTTATTATATGAAGATGTGTTTAAGAAGAGTGGCACTGTATGAAAGGCAGGAAGGAAGATGGGGAATAGGAGATGAAGACAATGCTGGTAAATGTTCTCTGAACTATACTCGGATCACTTTTAATCAAGCACAAGAACATCAAGGAGAGAAGAGAAATCCTTTTAATTACTTTTGATTTTTAAACTTCTCGAACATAATGAGACTGCATGAATGAACTCTGTGTGTCCCTTCCAGGTAAGGGTTATACTCATTGACCATCATTTTCATGGCCTGAACATTTCTGGTAACCATTTCTGTATCCTTGCTTTTTTGCCCAGAGAGGGAGAACTTTCTACCTCAAATACCAGCACATTCTCATTTGCCTTTTGTCTGGAGAACAAGTAGATTAATTCATGTCAAGAGAAATCCTCCTAGGGCTACAGATTAATAGCAATTGGCTCATTCAACCTGGAAAAACAAATCAGCCATTCTAACTCATGCCCCTCTTCCCCCATCCCCCCGCCCCAAATTCCTCTGCAAGCAGTTATTTATTGAGTAGCCATCCGCTGGCTGTATTACTCATGGCTGGAGGACTTCAAGGATGGAATGGCAAAGTAGAATTTTGAAGAAACACATTTTAGTAAACAACATCTGGACGAAGCAAAGAAGAGACAGGAATGTGGTCGGGCATCACCCATGCAGTGACAGATTGCATCTTTAATAAGCAAGCACTTAATTAGAAAAGTAATTTGTAAGCAGCATTAACGGAATGTGAGTATTCAACTTTGACCAACACGCTTGCGTCGGACCCTAGGCTCTGTCACATACAAGCACGAGGTTTATGTTTCGAACCTGATGATGTCCCCCTGTCTGTGACTCCTGACTATGTACTCATAATAACTGTGCTGATTGGAAGAATAGTATAAAATTTTTGCAAGCAATTTAGAGTTTACAACTGTCAGCTTCCCCTCCGCTAGCAGTAGGGTAATCAGGAGATGAAGACAGGGACTGGGATATGAGGATGGAGGGGGAGCCCCTTACCTGCTATCAGGGTGTGTGCTGTTAAGAGACAAATCACAGCCTTGCCAGAAGGAATTCCTAAGTGTTGCTGGAAAAGGATGCCCCAAATGGACTGTCAATCAAGGGACAAGATGAATGACCGACATCAAGGAAATGGAACGTCATTCCAGGCTAAGGTGGAATAGCAAGAAGCCACAAGTAAGGAAAGGAAAACTGGAGGTGATAAGATCCACTGTGGACATGAGCTGCCAACATCGTAGAGAAATACTTTATTCTCCCCCAGCTTCAGTAAGGCAGGCTGGCTAGGGTAAGGCAGGCTAGGGCTAGGCTAGGGTAAGGCAGCGGTAGTTTCCAACCCTGAATGCACAGTAGAATATGCTTGCAAAACACACTGATGCCAGTGCCTTGGATTTTTGCTGTTGCTTCCTGGGTCATTCTCATATGCATCCAGACTTGCAAAGTTGCAAACCAAGTATCTGAAGTAGCCTGGTACAGTGATGGACAGCAGCTATAGAATCAGCCAGATCTGGATATGACGCCACATACTTGTAAAACAGCAAATATATATAAATATAATTTGCATATATATAACACGTATATATAAGCAAATTATATTTATATATAAGCAACCATATTTATACATAAGCAAATACATATAAGGGTCTGTCTGAGACTTAGTTTTTCCATATGTAACACTGAACAACATTCCCTGCTTAAAATTTTTTGGGGATTATTGGGACAGCACATGCAAAATTCTGATAGTTACTGTGACTCAATTTTGTACTAGCCTACCCTCTAGTAAAAAATTGCTGTATTAATTTTGTAAGGATGTATTGAACACTAAACAGATGCTGGGATGTTCTCAGATGAATAAAACAAAAATGGTATGCATTACCTAGAAGAGTGTTTCTCAGACTTCACATCCATCAAAACCTCCTGGAGGGCCAGTTGAGACAGACCCTGCCAGGTCCACTCCTGAGTTTCTCCTTCAGTGGGCTTGGGGTATAAACCCACAATTAACATTCCTAAGAGATACCCTATTGATCCTGCTGCTACAGGTGGGAGGACCCCACTTTGAGAAGCATCATCCTAGGAAATGACAGACCGTTAGGAAGAATAGCCAGTTCAATCCGCGGTTTTGCAAAATGGGATAAGCTCTGTGATTGGGGAATGTTGGGAGGGACTCTAAGGAGCAAAGTACGGGGAGGAGGCAACCCTGAGGCTAGCTGAGGGAGTGGGAATGCCAAGGAAGGCCTCCTGGGAACAGTTCAGGATGAGAAGGAGTTAGGGAGAGAGAGGAGGAAGCGGAAGCATATCCAGGTGGAGGGCATTGGCCCCGTTGAGAACACGAGGGAGGAGCTTGTGTGGGGTGTCTGGGGGTCTGGGGAAGTTCCCTGTGCTTGGAGCATGGAATGGGGGGCATGAGCGATGCTGAAGGCAGACAGGCAGCGGGCGAAGCTGCAGAGGAGCTCGTGCTTGGAAACCACCCATGAGGAGGCAGATGGGAGGTCGTGGGGGAGCCAAGGAGGGGCACAGAGCAGTCAGCTGTGTCAAGGCCTCTATGTCTACCCCGGGGGAATTAGACGGGAGATGGAAACTGGAGGAGGCCTTCTGCTCTGGGAGGGTGGTTAGGCTGGCTTGATTCAAACCATTTCACCTGATTAAATGGGATTGGCTTTACGGGAAAGGTAAAGGCTCTAGTCCACCTACAAGGAAACTTAGATTACAAAAGAGAGGCTCTTTCTGAGTCTCAGGACCTCAAAAACATCGTGGACAATTTCTGAGAAGTTGGAGAGAGAAGCCGGGAAGGGAAGCCGGAGACAGCACACAGAGTCGGCCCCCTTTCCTATCTGTGGATACCACATCCATGGATTCAACCGCCTGCAGATCAAAATTATCCAGAAAAAAATGACGCCTGTACTGAACGTGTACAGGCCTCTTTTTCTTGTCATTTTTCCCTAAACTATGCACATGATTTACGTAGCATTTACATTATATTAAGTATTGTAAGTAATCTAGAGGTGATTTAAAATACATCACATGAAAGAATGTGTGTAGGTTATATGCCAATACTACACCTTTTTATATCAGAGGCTTAAGCATCTGAGGATTTGGGGTCCAGAAGGTCCTAGTACTAGTCCCCCAAGGTAAACCCAGGGACAACTATCTTCTAGTCCCACATGGAAGATGGAAGCATTAGTGTCCTATTGCTACTGTAACTGATAACACAAACTTAGGGGCTAACAAACAATACACACTTATTTTCTTACAATTCTGAATATCAGGAATCCTAATATCAGTGTGTCACAGGACTTCATTTCTTCTGAAGGTTCAGGGAATAACCCATTTTCTTGTCCACTCCAACCTCCAGAGGCTGCCCACACTCCTTGGCTCATGGTCACTTTTGGCAATTGCATCACTCTGGCCTCTGACATCTTCTGACATCACCCCACATCACCTTTTCATAAAGACCCTTGTGATGACATTAGCCCCACTGGATAATCTGGGATCATCTTCCCATCTCAAGATCCTTCAGTTAATCATATCTGCAAAGTCCCTTTGCTATGTACGAAAACACATTTACAAACTGCAGAAATTAAGATGAGGACAAATTTGGGAGCCACTCTTTTGCCTATCACAGGGCAAAATGGTACGTGGGTGACGATTTGAAAGCACAGCTTGCAACAAAAATGAAGGTGACAAGGGTAAGAATGCTAGATTAAGAAAAAATAAGTATAACATAAAATGAAGTCCCTTCTGTGACCTTCTCAAACAGTAATGTAACTTATTAGGACAGAATTGAGTCAGTCTTTTCTGCAATTACCAATGGACTGATTTTATTTCTCCTTCATTTATTTGATGCTTTAAAACCCAACTTTCCTTCCTTCCTTCTTTCCTTCCTTCCTTCCTCCTTTCTTTCCTTCTCTCCTTCCTTCCCTTCTTCCTTCCTTCCATTTTTCCTTCCTTCCTTCTTTCCCTTCTTCCTTCAATTTTTCCTTCCCTACTTCCTTCCTTCCTTCCTTCCATTTTCCCTTCTTTCTTTCCATTTTCCCTTCCTTCCTTCCTTCCATCCATCCTTTATTCCTTCCTTTTCAGATACTCTTTCAGTTGGTTCTGATGTCAAGGCTTTAGAAGCCATACACAAATAGCTATGCAACAGGACCTAAGATGACAAACTTATTGTTCAGTAGTATAAAATGTTTTGGAAATTCCCTGCAGCATCCAAACTTTTACTTGCATTAAAAAAGAAACTGAAATTGTAGATTTTATTTTTTCATTTTTTCCTCCACACTGGTCTCTTACGTTTAGAGTTCACTTTCATGTAGCTTTGAAAAACTTATTTTTTTTTCCACTGGAAATTATCTCCACATTACTAAGTATATTTTTGTATTTGTAGCTTGCTTTAGTGAGTTTGTGTACATGTATTTAAAGTCTGAAAACAATTATCTTCATGCAGGATTTTGATGTATCCCCATGATTAAGTTTCATGTGAAATGTTTTTCCATTTCTAAAATAATTTTGCTAAAGAAAAGAAAACACTACTCTTTTCTTGTAATTCAGAAGTGCTTTGCAATGCATGACAGGAATGAGGCAATGGAATTAGGTTATTTTAAATTCCTAAAATTTTGAAGCAAATATTCACACACTTCAATATGCATAATGTTATTCTCTTTTATCAAAATCTCTCCGGAGTCTAGCAGTGCATTAAATCCATTTGTGGACAGTTTGAGAACTTCAGTTCTCTGCAAGCTAATGGGAAAGAATATATAGGTGTTGAGAACATAGGATTTCTTTGTTTTGTTTTTCTCAAAAGGAATGCACGCACAGAAGAAGTGCAAAGACAGAAAGATAGTTCATTATGGCCTACGACTTTGCTCCAAAAGCGAATGTCATCACTGATGAGAGAATTTGGACCCAAGCAGGATTGACTTTTCACCAGGCTAAACATGCCTGAATGAAATCCAGCTAACTGGTTTTCTTGTCTCCTTTTACCTAAACTTAATACTAAGTCCCAGATCTGGCCACCATTATAGTATAGGAAGTTTTCTCAATAATAGAGCAGGGTGTGAAAAGAAAATAAGGCATTTGACTCCCTTCAGGGTTATTTATACCCTTTCCCATAGACTAAACTCCTGGATAATGTGGCATCATCAGTATCTTTGACTAACCAAGACTGAATGACACTCATCCTTGGTAAAAGAGACCAATGCACCAAGAAATGGAGACTGTGCGCTTCCCTTGGCAGATGTATCATTGTGAATACTAAAAAATTCAATGCTTTCACTAATCAAATTTAAATTTTTGTGAGGTCTGAGTGTTTATACTAAAATCAGTTCTAAGCTCCCCGTTAGAATATACATTTTAGGTAATTATAATTTATATATAAATTATTAATTATTATATTAATTAAAATTTTAAATTATATAATTAATTAATATATAAATACATATAATTAAAGTAATATAATTAATATCAAATCCCAAATGATTTAATGACAAATATCATAGATGAAATGCCCTTTTTTTTTTTTTTTTGAGAACCGGTGTCTTGCGCTGTCACCCAGGCTGAGTGCGGGCACTACCCGGCTCACTGCAAGCTCTGCCTCCTGGGTCACACATTCCCTGCTCACCTCCCTGAGTAGCTGGGACTGCAGGTGCCCCAACCACCACTACGCCCGCAATTGTGTGTGTGGTGTGTGTGTGTGTGTGTGTGTGTGTGTGTGTGTTTAGTAGAGATGAGATTTCACCATGTTAGCTAGAATGGTCTCGATTTCTTGACCTGGTGATCCACCCACCTGGGCCTCCCAAAGTACTGGGATTACAGGCGTGAGCCACCGCGCCTGGCCAAAACCTCACTTTCATGTCCCAAAACATTACAGAAAAGATACAGTAAAAATAATTAAATATGTAAACAAATAAGGTCTGAAATAAGAAAGAGGCATTTCTGCAGTCCAGGTATGAAACTATCTTTCCAAAGAGAGAGAGGAAGTAAGGGTCATTGTCATGAGTAGGGAGTAGAGACATGAAGCCTGGATTCAGAACAAGAAGAGCTTGGCAGGACATGAGAGGGAGGGAAGGGGCGGGGCATCTGGAACCAGAGAAGAAAGAGGGCTGGACTGAAGCTGCTACCCATGGCTGGCATGTTTCTGTTTGTGCTTCCTGAGATAATCTGAAGATGGACAGGTGCTTCTTGATCGTGAAGAATGTCTACGACGATTGCCTTGGAAGGAATCCCAAGGCAGAGATATTTGTCATTGCCAAGAGCCCATTGCCCACTCCCACCCCCAAGATCTCAGTCTTCAAATTATATCATTTGTGGGAGGCTGAAGTAAGGGTCTATGGCAAATGCTACTGTTGAAGGACAGGAAACACAGGTGGGGTCACCCTCTTCGTCTAGGGTTGGAGCTGCCTCCCCTTAGAATATTTGAATGGAGGGCTATGCTCAGCCCTGGTCCTCTGGCACACAGTAAAATGTTGGAATGCCCCAAAACTAGGTCCTCAGCTCCTACATCGACAGTGGGGTTTTTTTTGTTTTTGTTTTTGTTTTTTACAGTGGGATTACATTTTGTACTCTCATCCAGACACCTGACTTTAAATGACAACTATTTGTTAATAATCTCCAAAGTTACATGTCTGGGCTTCCCACACTATCGAACACCTAATGTGCATACACACTGACGACCTGACACACTGCGATGTCTCAAAGACATCTCAAACCTAACCAGCCAAAGCAGGACTCATAGCTTCCCACCCCATCTCAATCTTCCCCTCCTGGTCAATAGTATCCATTCACTTACTGAAGTCTAAAATCCAATAGTCACGTTTTCTTCTTTTCATTTTCTATCTCTCTAATCCATCGGCACATGTTGCCAGCCCTACCTTCAAGTTGTATTTCAGGTCCACCACCCTTTCTCCATTTCTACTGTCATCAATTTAGTCCAGACCTCACTTGCTTCCTGCTGGGCCCTACTGCAATCAGTTCCTAGCTAGTCTTACTAGACTCCACTGCCATCCTTTCTCCACACACCATCCAGAAAGATATTTTTTGAAGACATAAATCACAGTGTATCACAGTCTTATTTAAAGCTCACTATTAACCCTTTAAAAGCTCACTATTAAAGGGATAATAGCGAGTGGATATAATAAGGGGGTATTCACATTCCTTCCCATGTACCACATGGTCCTAACAGACCTGGCCTTTGCCTTTCTTTCTAAATGTACCTTCTTGCTCTCGATGATGATCTATCCACATTAGATTTCCTTTTCCTTTTCTTTTCTTTCTTCAGATTTCTTTTCTTTTCTTTCTTCTTTTTCTTTCTTTCTCTCTTTCTCTCTTTTTTCCATCTTCCTTCACTTCCTTCCTTTCTTCTTTCCTTCTTTCCTCTTTTCCCTTCCCTTCCCTTCTCTTCTTTTCTTTTCTTCTTTCTTTCTCCCTCCCTTTCTTCCTCCCTTCCTTCCTTCCTTCCTTCCTTTCTTCCTTCCTTCCTTTCCTGACAGATTCTAGCTCTGTCTCCAAGGTTGGAGTGCAGTGGCCCAGCATTGGTCCACTGAAACCTCTGCCTCTCAGCTTCAAGTGATTGTTCTGCCTCACCTTCCCTAGTAGCTGGGATTTCAGGCACATGCCAACATGCCTGGCTAATTTTTGTATTTTTCATAGAGACGGGGTTTCACCATGTTGGTCAGGCTGATCTTGAACTACTGGCCTCAAGTAATCCACCCCCCCGGCCTCCCAAAGTATTGGAATTGCAGACATGAGCCATTGCGCCCAGCCCTAGATTTCTTTCTTTCTCTCTCCCTATCTTTTTTAATATGCCACACTTACGTCTTTGTAGAATTTTTGTAATTACTATCCACCCTGATTAAAAATCTTAGTTTCCAGATGTCCCTACACTTGACTCTTTCTTATTATAAAGGTCTCAGAAACAGAAAAGAACATCATCTGCCTAAGTAAGGTCCTCCTGGATCAACCACCCTAAACAGTCACCCTCAGTTAAATAAGCTTGCTTTATTTTATTCTTATCAAATTTCACTTCTTGGCAGTACCTTCGTAATTCATTGTATTTACTTGTTTATTATGTTTCTGTCTTCATTGGAATACAGCGTCCACAGAGCAGGAGACTTCTTGCATGTTTCATACACCATAAGGGTCCCAGGACATTGAACTAGGGTGATGCACTCATTCTGATTTGACTGGGACTTTCTTGGTCTTAGCACTGAAAGTTCCAAGTCCTGGAAAACCCTTTAGTACTGTATTAGTACTGATGCTAGCACTGTTGGCCACCCTACATTGAATCGCACAGAGTAGGTATTCAATAAACACCAGTCCTTATGTATTTCCAAGATGAGAGTGCATCATGATTCCATAACTAGGAACAAAAAGGCAACTGTGGATGATGAAAGTCATGTCAGACAAACTTACTTAACAAATATATTCTCAAAGATAGAAAAGGAAGAGAGAGCACCATAAAATAAGAAGATGATGTCAAGAAACAAGAGCACGCATTTGCAGAGAAGAACCAGTTAGCATTCTTGAGAAAGAAAAGATAATTAGTGGAAAAATGCCCTCCATAGATGAGTTGAATAGCAGCTTGGAAGCACAGGAACTGTGAAACAGTTACTGGGAGACAAAGCTTAGGGAAATATCCAGAATGCAGCATAAATGGATAAAGAAATAGAAAATAGGAAAGAAAATGTAAGAGGTATGTGGCATAGATCTAGAAACTCTACATGTCACCTGAAAGATATTCTAGATAGAGAAAACAGAAAATAAAGAGAATGGTGAAGAGCAATATTTTGAATGAACATGGATGAAGTTTCCTAAAATTAAATAAATCAACACACCAAACAAAAATGAAGTTTGAAAAGCTTCAAGTGAGAAAAGATAAATCACCTAATAAGTAATGATAATTGAACTGACATCAGGTTTTCCATTTACAGCACAGGATGCTAGAAGTTATCAGAATGTTGTTTACAAAATACTAAGGGAAAATTGCTTTGAACCCAGAACTCTACATTAGCTGTGTAATAGGGCAGGAAGGAAGGTGATGTACAGACATTTGTCTGATGTGCAGGGTCTTGGAGAATTTACTACTTGCAGAATCTCATTTTTTTTTTTTTTTGAGACGTGGTTTGTCACCCAGGCTGGAGTGCAGTGGCGCAATCTTGGCTCACTGAATTCTCCGCCTTCCGGGTTCAAGCAATTCTTTGCCTCAACCTCCTGAGTAGCTGGGATTACAGGTGCCCACCACTACAACCAGTTAATTTTTGTATTTTTAGTATAGAAGGAGTTTCCCCATCTTGGCCAGGCTGGTCGTGAAGTCCTGACCTCGTGATCCACCCACCTTGGCCTCCCAGAGTGTTGAGATTACAGGCATGAGCCACTGCACCCAGCCAATTTTTTGTTAATCTTAATGGATATACACTAACAAGAAGATAAATGAAGTGAAATAAGAAAGGATAAGAAATAATGGAGGATAAAGAAATCTGTAATAAAAAATAATTGTAAACAATAAGAAGAATAATACAGTGGAAGCTTTCCTATATACCAGTATAAGACTAGTAGGCAAAAAAGAAAATAACAACAATGTATCAATGACACAAGGTTTCATTTTCATTAATATAAATTTATTTTTATTTAAAATTTATACCTTCAATGATGGATTCATTGACTTTTTGAGGCTTTTCAGTTTGTATATGTGTGGCTGAATGTTCTATATGTTTCTTATGTACGCACCACACCTTCAGATCAGCAATTGGCTTTTTAAAAAACCTTAATTTCTTTTAATTAAAGTGAGAAACTAATTTGACGAGGAATCTGAGGGTAGAATCTTCCTAATATTTTGCAAATGCTTCATTCCTTTATATCTGTCTTACATTTAATTAGACAGCATGATTATGATACTGTAATCACACTCAGCGACTCAGGAGGATGAGGCAGAGAACTGCTTGAACCTGGAAGGCGGAGAATGCTATATGATACCCATCACAAAGTAGCTAAAAACCTTGAAAAAAGATTAGATGAATGGCTAACTAGAATAAACAGTGTAGAGAAGACCTTAAATGACCTGATGGAGCTGAAAACCATGGCACGAGTACGACGTGGCACATGCACAAGCTTCAGTTGCCTATTCGATCAAGTGGAAGAAAGGGTATCAGTGACTGAAGATCAAATGAATGAAATGAAGTGAGAAGAGAAGTTTAGAGAAAAAAAGAGTAACAAGAAATGAACAAAGCCTCCAAGAAATATGGGGCTATGTGAAAAGACCAAATCTATGTCTGATTGGTGTACCTGAAAGTGATAGGGCAAATGAAACCAAGTTGGAAAACACTCTTCAGGATATTACCCAGGAGAACTTCCCCAACCAAGCAAGGCAGGCTGACATTCTAATTCAGGAAATACAGAGAATGCCACAAAGATATTCCTCGAGAAGAGCAACTCCAAGATATATAATTATCAGATTCACCAAAGTTGAAATGAAGGAAAAATGTTAAGGGAAGCCAGAGAGAAAGGTTGGGTTACCCACAAAGGGAAGCCTATCAGACTACAGATCTCTCAGCAGAAACTCTGCAAGACAGAAAAGAGTGGGGGCCAATATTAAACATTCTTAAAGAAAAGAATTCTCAACCCAGAATTTCATATCCAGCCAAACTAAGCTTCATACATGAAGGAGAAATAAAATCCTTTACAGACTAGCAAATGCTGAGAGATTTTGTCACTACCAGGCCTGCCTTACAAGAGCTCCTGAAGGAAGCACTACACATGGAAAGGAACAACTATTATCAGCCACTGCAAAAACATGCCAAATTGTAAAGACCATTGATGCTAGGAAGAAACAGTATCAACAAATGAGCAAAATAACCAGCTAACATCATAATGACAGGATCAAATTCACACATAACAATATTAACCTTAAATGTAAATGGGCTAAATGCTCCAACTGAAAGACACTGACTAGCAAATTGGATAAAGGGTCAAGACCCACCAGTGTGCTGTATTCAGGAGACCCATCTCACATGCAAAGACACACATAGGCTTAAAATAAGATGGAGGAAGATCTACCAAGCAAATGGAAAACAAAACAAAACAAAAAAAGCAGGGGTTGCAATCCTAGTCTCTGATAAAACAGACTTTAAACCAACAAAGATCAAAAGAGACAAAGAAGACCATTAAATAATGGTAAAGAGATCAATTCAACAAGAAGAGCTAACTATCCTAAATATATATGCACCTAATACAGGAGCACCCAGATTCATAAAGCAAATCCTTAGAGACCTACAAAGAGACTTAGACTCCCACACAATAATAATGGGAGACTTCAACACCCCACTGTCAACATTAGACAGATCAACGAGACAGAAAGTTAACAAGGATATCCAGGAATTGAACTCATCTCTGCACCAAGCGGACCTAATAGACATCTATAGAACTCTCCACCCCAAATCAACAGAATATACATTCTTCTCAGCACCACATCACACTTATTCCAAAATTGACCACATAATTGGAAGTAAAGCACTCCTCAGCAAATGTAAAAGAACAGAAATTATAACAAACTGTCTCTCAGACCACAGTGCAATCAAACTAGAACTCAGGACTAAGAAACTCAATCAAAACCGCTCAACTACATGGAAACTGAACAACCTGCTCCTGAATGACTACTGGGTACATAACGAAATGAAAGCAGAAATAAAGATGTTCTTTGAAACCAATGAGAACAAAGATACAACATACCAGAATCTCTGGGACACATTTAAAGCAGTGTGTAGAAGGAAGATTATACCACAAAATGCCCCCAAAAGAAAGCAGGAAAGATCTAAAATTGACACCCTAACATCACAATTAAAAGAACTAGAGAAGCAAGAGCAAACACATTCAAAAGCTAGCAGAAGGCAAGAAATAACAGATCAGAGCAGAACTGAAGGAGATAGAGACACAAAAAACCCTTCAAAACATCAATTAATCCAGGAGTTGGTTTTTTTAAAAGAAGATCAACAAAATTGATAGACCGCTAGCAATACTAACACAGAAGAAAAGAGAGAAGAATCAAATAGATGCAATAAAAAATGATAAAGGGGATATAGTCACCGATCTCACAGAAATACCAGCTATCATCAAAGAATACTATAAACACATCTATGAAAATAAACTAGAAAATCTAGAAGAAATGGATAAATTCCTGGACACATACACCCTCCCAAGACCAAACCAGGAAGAAGTTGAATGCCTGAATAGGCTCATAACAGGCTCTGAAATTGAGGCAATAATTAATAGCCTACCAACCAAAAAAAGTCCAGGACCAGATGGATTCACAGCCAAATTCTGCAAAGAAAAGCTGGTACCATTCCTTCTGAAACTATTCCAATCAATAGAAAAAGAGGGAATCCTCCCTAACTCGTTTTATGAGGCTAGCATCATCCTGATATCAAAGCCTGGGAGAGACACAACAAAAAAAGATAATTTCAGACCAAAATCCCTGATGAACATCGAAGCAAAAATCATCAGTAACATACTGGTAAACTAAATCCAGCAGCACATCAAAAAGCTTATCACCAAGATCAAATTGGCTTCATCCCTGGGATGCAAGGCTGATTCAACATACACAAAATAAGAAACGTGATCCGTCATATGAACAGAACCAAAGAAAACAGGATTATCTTAATAGATGAAGAAAAGGCCTTCAACAAAATTCAACAGTGCTTCATGCTTAAAACTCTCAATAAACTAGGTATTGATGGAATGTATCTCAAAACAATAAGAGCTATTTATGACAAACCCACAGCCAATGTCATACTGAATGGGCAAAAACTGGAAGCATTCCCTTTGAAAACTGACACAAGTCAGGGATGCCCTGTCTCACCACTCCTATTCAACATAGTGTTGGAAGTTCTGGCCAGGGCAATCAGGCAGGAGAAAGAAATAAAGGTATTCAATTAGGAAAAGAGGAAGTCAAATTGTCCCTGTTTGCAGATGACATGATTGCATATTTAGAAAACCCATCGTCTCAACCCCAAATCTTCTTAAGCTGATAAGCAACTTCAGCAAAGTCTCAGGATACAAAATCAATGTGCAAAAATCACAAACATTACTATACACCAACAACAGACAAACAGAGAGCCAAATCATGAGTGAACTCCCATTCACAATTGCTTCAAAGAAAATAAAATACCTAGGAATTCAGCTTACAAGGGATGTGAAGGCCCTCTTCAAGGAGAACTACAAACCACTGCTCAACGAAATAAAAGAGCAAATGGAAGAACATTCCATGCTCATGGATAGGAAGAATTGATATTGTGAAAATGGCCATACTGCCCAAGGTAATTTATAGATTCAATGCCATCCCCATCAAGCTACCAATGACTTTCTTCACAGAATTGGAAAAACCTACTTTAAAGTTCATATGGAACCAAAAAGAAGCCTGCATTGCCAAGACAATCCTAAGCCAAAAGAGTAAAGCTGGAGGCTTTGACTTTTTTGACTTCAAACTATCCTACAAGGCTACAGAACCAAAACAGCATGGTACTGGTATCAAAACAGAGATATAGACCAATGGAACAGAACAGAGCCCTCAGAAATAATANACTGGATCCCTTCCTTACGCCTTATAAAAAATTAATTCAAGATGGATTAAAGACTTAAATGTTAGACATAAAACCATAAAAACCCTAGAAGAAAACCCCAGGCAATACTATTCAGGCCATAGGCACGGGCAAGGACTTCATGTCTAAAACACCAAAAGCAATGGCAACAAAAGTCAAAATTGACAAATGGGATCTAATTAAACTACAGAGCTTCCACACAGAAAAAGAAAGTACCATCAGAGTGAACAGGCAACCTACAGAATGGGAGAAAACTTTTACAATCTACCCATCTGACAAAGGGCTAATATCCACAATCTACAAAGAAACAGATTTACAAGAAAAAGTCAAACAACCCCATCAAAAAGTGGGCAAAGGATATGAACAGACACTTCTCAAAGGAAAACATTTATGCAGCCAACAGACACATGAAAAACTGCTCATCATCACTGGCCATCAGAGAAATGCAAATCAAAACCACAGTGAGATACCATCTCACACCAGTTAGAATGGCGATCATTAAGAAGTTAGGGAACAACAGGTGCTGGAGAGGATGTGGAGAAATACTAACACTTTTACACTGTTGGTGGGACTGTAAACCATTGTGGAAGACAGTGTGGTGATTCCTCAAGGATCTAGAACTAAAAATACCATTTGACCCAGCCATCCCATTACTGGGTATATACCCAAAGGATTATAAATCATACTGCTATAAAGACATATGCACACATATGTTTATTGCGGCACTATTCACAATAGCAAAGACTTGGAACCAACCAAAATGTCCATCAATGATAGACTGGATTAAGAAAATGTGGCACATATACACCACAGAATACTATGCAGCCATAAAAAAGGATAAGTTCATGTCCTTTGTAGGGACATGGATGAAGCTGGAAACCATCATTCTCAGCAAACTATCGCAAGGATAGAAAACCAAACACCACGTGTTCTCACTCCTAGGTGGGAATTGAACAATGGGAACACTTGGACACAGAAAAGGGAACATCACACACCGGGGCCTGTTGTGGGGTAGGGGGAGGGGGGAGGGATAGCATTAGGAGATATACCTAATGTAAATGATGAGTTAATGTGTGCAGCACACCAACATGGCACATGTATACATATGTAACAAACCTGTATATTGTGCACATGTACCCTAGAACCTAAAGTACAATTTAAAAAAATGTTTCAAACAAGAAGTTCATGATACCATCACCTACTTTTGGTGTGTTTGAATATCTTTATTAAGAAAATTCTTGAAGGATTTAGTTAAAGTGGTGCTCAGAAGGAAATGTAAAGCATGTAAAGCATTTATTATAAATCAAGGAAGGTTGAAAGTTAAGCAACTGTGTCTTCAGTTCCATCCAATTTTTTTGGTCAGCTTTACTAAAATTTACCATTTAAGAGCATACTTTTAATAAGATGCATACAGTCTTATAACCACCACCAAAAACATAATATTGAACATAGGAAATTCAAAAAAAATTTTAAATGTTATCTTCCAATTAGTCTATAAGTTAACAATTTACTAATCCAACCTAATTGAATCCCAGTAACATTCTTCACGGTATATGACAAATTGATTTTAATTTCACATGGATGAATACAGGTGAAAATAGACAAATACATTCAAAAATGTTTGTAAATGGGTGATTTTTTTCTACTAAATATGGAGATGCATTATTTTTATAGAAATCAAAATGACAGAGTATTATCCAGTAAATGATAAGCAGATCACTGGACCGTAGGGATGAGCACAGAAGGAGACACTTGCATATAAGGGCACTTAGCATAGGATAGAGGAAGGATGGCCAACCAGTGGGTATGACAGAGCCTCTGCCAAACAGCAACCAGATCATTTTTATTTTTCTCCTGGGAACACAGGGAAGCTACATTCCCCATCTTTCTTTGTGTCTAGAAATGAGCCAATGGAATATAGACGGAAATGACATAGAGCATTTCCATATCTAGTACCTAAAATGTCCTGAGTGGTTATTTCCATTTACTTCGTGCAGCATGATTAGAAATAAAGGACTCCAAGATGGTGCAAGGTCAAAATGGAGATTTCTGTGGCCTTGCATGAAGGAGAGCTGCCCAGGAGGACAAGCCAACCCACACTGAACTGTAGAAATTGAATTGTGTAAGTCAAAGAGAAATAAGGAGTGTTACAGTAGTTAGCATTAAGTCCCTAATTAACAGCCAGGAAAACAATGAACATCTAATATGCAGCTTGGGGAAAATGGCTAAGTATAATAAAGCAAAAATGAAACATAATTAGTACTTGGATTCCTATAAAAGAGAAAAATGAATTCAAGAAGGAATAAACACCCAGTAATTAAAAATATACTTAAAAGTATAAGAAAGTAACATAGGAGAATGTTTTGTTGGTTTGGGAATTAAGAGAGCTTTCTCAAACAAAATGGATAGCAGAATGAAACAGTAAACTTAAAGAAAAAAATAAGACAAATTTAACCAGACCAAATTCCAAAAAGAAATCTCATACCAAAATCTCAGAGAACAGAATACAATATATAATTAGACACTAGGAAGGAAAACATTCACAACATATAAAGCAGTATTATGATTCAACATGTGTAAAGCACATCTACAAATTAATATTTAAAAGTCAAATGATGAAAAGGGAAGTAAGTGAAGGCTATGAGTAGAAGAGGAAATTCAAATGGCCTGTAAATTTATGAAAGATGCTCAACTTCTTTCACTGTCTGGAAATGCAAATTAAACCAGAATAAGATACCATTTATCATATGTCAGATTGGCAAAGATTAAACAGTTTGGTAATTCCTAGTGTTGAAGAACCCACCCACCACTTACAGGAAACTGATATGCTAGTGACCAGGAACTCACAGGTGATACTGTGAGGAGTGCGTGGAGACATCTGGGAGCACAACAGAGCATTAACTGGGAGAGCTGCGCATGCATCCAGTACCCGGCAGTACCAATCGTAAGCGTGCTCCTAAAGCGACATCAGCCCTTGTGCAAGCACAACCGTGCAGGGTGTTCAATGCATCATGGCTTGCAAGAACAAGGGACTGGCAATCACTTTAAGGTCTATCAACATAGGGCTGTTTAAATAAAATACAGAGTCTCATATGATGAAATAATATTGAGAGAAACAAACTAGATACATGAGTTTCAGGCTTAATACATGCCAAAAAATAAAATATTTTTTGAGAAAAACATGTTTCAGAACAATTTCTCTAGAACTTTTCCATTTCACTCCATGTTCAAATGCACACACATCATACATAATGCATTTTCATTTGGATACCATGTCAATGTAAAAATATAACATGGGGATTATAAGAGTACACACAGATGTGAGAGTTTCAGCAGAAAATACATGACACACCAAAACTGGGAGAATTTGAGGGGAGTTTAGTGCTGAGACAGTTATAAAAGTGTGGTCAGCTTTGGGAAAATCATGAAGGGTTATTGAAGCACCTGGTATTGGGGCTATAGGAATCCTGGATCCTGGAGCACCCTAGAGTTGGATGAGTGTATGTCAGGAGGAGTTGCCAGCTCCTGGCAGGAGGCCGTACAGAGGGGGATGCAGCTGGACCCTGGCAACCCTGCAAGGATGGAGCTGGCAGACCAAAGATTCCACAAATTAGTCTCCTTTGTTTCAGAAGACTTATTAGAGTTCCCATCTTCACTTCCTCTGCCTCTTTTCCTCCTTCCCCAGACCTCTTTAATATGGATGGTGGCTATTCCTTGTTCTGATTCATGATGAAATTTCTATTTTGGAATCTGAGAAATCAGTACTTTCCTGCTGTTTCACTCTGATCTGATATTGTTGCATCCTATTATAATGGAAGGACTGGGAAGCAGAATGTGAGTTCTTTTCTTGTGTCTGCTTCTCATTGGACATGATAAACTGACCAAGTCACGTTCTCTTTCTTGATCCCAGTTTTGTCATCTCTAAAGTGAGGATGGTAATACTACTGCAAAGGGTCCTTGGGATAGCGTCTCACTGTTCTCTGATGCAGTGCTTTAGAACTTTACTGTGCTTATGAGTCACATGGGGATGGCCTTAAAATCAAGATTCCGATTCATTGCAAAGGGTAGAGCCTGCGATTTCTAATGCCAGTGATGCTGGGTGCCAACCACAACTTGCACAGCAAGATACTAGACATCAAGATGAAAGTGCTACATACTAAGGTAAGTATCGGAAATTCTAAGGGCAAGCAGACTTCTTTACTGCAGGAATCTCCAACAGCTCTAATCTACTCAGTGTACACAGGGGTCTTTCAGGAGTCTGTAACATGCAGGACAGAATCTGAGAAAGCTGATCAAGAGAACAGATCCTAACGTGGGACTTACCAACATCCACGATGTGAAGCCTTTTTACCTGGCCCGACTCAGAAGAGTCAAAAGAGAGAGGAGCATATTAGACATGCAGTGAATAGATTTTATCATTTAATAATCAAGCACTTAATTAAAAATAAGTAATTCATAAGAGTGATTAACGTAAGGGGGCTAAGAAGGTTGGTTCAACACCCATGGCATTTCAATAGAGGATAGGAATCAGTATCTCTTTGTTCTTCAGAAACGTATTTCTCTAAAAAATGGGTCTTAGATGAACAAATGTAATTTTTACTAAGTTTAAAGAGAGAGATAACCCCCACACTGAATGCTACCATGATGCAGGTGACTTGTACACACATCCTTGAAGAAAACATCTTTAAGGATTTACTTATTTGGTAGACATATACTTATTTAGGTTCTGCTCCATCCCATTCACTGTTACCTGCCACTTAAACTGTAGCAAGGTGGAGCATGGTATCACCCTCAAGAAACTGATATGCTAGTGGCCAGGAACTCACAGGTGATGCTGTGAGGAGTGCCGTGAAGGAAATAAGTGGGACCCAGAGGGAAAGACGGAAGCTTGTCGGTAGGCTACTTGATTCAGAAAGTCTCTCCAAGGTGGTGCTCTTTTAGAAGAGACCTGCAGGATGCCTGGGCAAAGGGGCCAAGGTAAGAAACAGCCCAACGGTCTAGAGTTTCAGGGAACAAAGTGAGTGGCATTGTATAAATTTGGAGAAGTACATAGCAGAGACGGGGTGCTGTATCCTGCAGGTCACTGCATCACAGTGAGGGCTTTGAGTTTTATTCTTACTTTACTGGGAAACCATTGGAGTCTTTTGGTTTGTTTCAGTGATTTACGGATTCTTGTTGTTATTTTTGTTGTTTGTTGTTTTTCTTTATAGAGACAGGGGCTTGCCCTGTTATCCAGGCTGCAGTGCAGTGGCAGGATCATAGCTCATGGCAGCCTCAAATTCCCAGACTCAGGTGATCCTCCTGCTTCAGCTGCCTGGGTTGCTGTGATTACAGCCATGCACCACTGCACCTGGCTATTTTTTTAATTGCTTTTTGTAAAGACTTGGGTCTCACTATGTTGCCTAGGC
Source organism: Rhinopithecus bieti (assembly GCF_001698545.2). NCBI lineage: Eukaryota > Metazoa > Chordata > Mammalia > Primates > Cercopithecidae > Rhinopithecus > Rhinopithecus bieti. Next base: position 7,094,710 of record NW_016818964.1, read on the forward strand.
TGGTCTCAAACTCCTGGCTTCAAATGACTCTCCTACCTTGGGCTCCCAAAGTGCCAAGATTATAAGCATGAGACACAACACCCAGATGTTTTACAGATTTAAAGATCATTCTGGCTGTCTGATGAGAGGGGCAGACCGGTCAGGGAGTGAGCCTGGAAACAGGAAACCTAGCAGACGACGATGGTGGCTTGGACCACCAGCCGGTATCATGGTGGTACAGTTGGGGGCTGGGGAGTATTGGAGATGTAAGTGGAACTGCAGTCATCAGGAGGAAGTGATGAATTGGATTGGGGTCTTCCCTTGAGAGAAAGGAAACAGTCCAAGGGACCCCTGGGCTTCTAGCAGTAACAATGTGGGGAGCCGAGGAGAGAGAAAAAACTTCCTATTCAGGGAAGCTAGGAGGAAAAATAGGTTTGGAATGGAAGTAGACTCATTTTGAATACATCATTATTGAGGGTTCCCATTACATATTGAAAAGGTCATGACAAATGTCTGGGCAGATAATCTATACTTGGGATTTTTTAGCTTATATTTAAAGCCATAACAGAGAATGAGAACACCTGGAGAAATGATAGAGAGACAAGACAGAAGAGGACCCAGAAGTGATTCCTGAGGCATCGCCACATTGGAAGATGGAAAGGGCATTCTCATCAGGCAGGAGGAACACTAGTGAGGAGAATGGGGTCTGGAGACAGGAAACCTAAGACCAAACCATAGCTGCCTTCTTGAAATTGGACTAAGAGGAAAACCCCACCCTTCTATGACCAAGTAATGAGAGGTCAAAGGCCCCTCCCTCTTCAAACCTCCCCTCCCTATTTCACTAAAGGGCAGGTCTGTAAATGGTCCATTCGGAAACCTTCATTTGCATATACATCATAGGTGGGATGCCTCTGATTGTGCCTGGGCAGAATCCTTCATTTGTACAAGGTGTAACATATCAGAGGCTTCTAAAGGGTACTTAGGAGTGTTACCATGCTCTCTTAATTCAATAAAAACTTCAGGGAACATTACCATCAGGGCTCTTGAGCCACTCGCTGGAGCCTACTCCCACTCTGTGGAGTGTACTTTCACTTCAATAAATCTATGCTTTTCTCTTCCATTTCTCTGTCTGTGCATTTTGTTTCATTCTTGGTTCAATATTCCAAGAGCCTGGAAAACTTGCAGTCAAGACTTCCCATCCAGTAATACTAGGAGAAGGTGGTGTCACGAAAGTTCAGTGAGGAGAGAGTTTCACAAGAGAGGGGTGGATGGAGGCATAAATGATGTCAAAGTGCTGAATAAAGAGCAAGCAGAAAGGTGTTCTAGCCCTGGGCTGGGCTGGGCTGGGCACTGGCATGCGAGTGTTGGGCAAGTTCAGTCTCTGCCCTCCCAGGACTCAAGGCCTGTGTCAATAGGGGATGAGTTATATCTGGACAGGCATGGCGAGGCACTCACAGGGGCTGCTGGCCGGGCAGCCCACTGCACCTGCTTCTCTGATAGCACTGCGGAGCACACCCTGTCATGTGCCCACTTCATTCTGCTTTGAGTGTGTGTGTCTGTGTTTAATGTCTCTAACACTAGAATTATAAACTCCCCTGTGATGCCTATAGGAGTTCTGGCAGTGCAAGCCCTCAATGGGTGTTTACTGAATAATAAATAAAATATGTGAAAACTCTACAAACACTTTATAAAAATACCATACGCATACTGTTATTTTTATTATTGCTGCCGTGAGAACTATGCACTTCTTAATTAGGTCTTGTACAATATTATAATAGGAAGCAGGTGACAAGCACCGCTCCCCTCCCCACCCCCAAAAAGATACAACAGCATTTAAAGTAAGAAGGAAATGGCCACACTAAATTTTCCTCTCAGCATCTCCTCATTTTTTCACTTTTGTTAATTCCTCCTCTAGTCTTGCTACCTACCACTCTGATGATGGAAAACACAGAAGGAATTGAGAGACATGGTCAAAAAGGGAATGTGGCAGGAGAAGTTTAGCTGGGAGAATCCACAGGGCTTTGCATCTATTCTGAGGACTGAGGAGTGAAATTCAAGAGGCCCAGGGAACAGGAACCAGCCCCGTGAACCTCTCCTGCAAACGCTGCTTCCAGTCTAGACCTGCTTGCCGGCCGGCTCTTGTGTCAGCACACCTTGAACTCCTGCTGTACTCAATCCTGCCACTTTCCAGGCAGCAATCAGAGTGACCTCAGGTGACCCTAAGCTTTAAGTTGAAATAATCTGTGTTCAGGTTGAAATGACATATTTGACGGTAGAGGGCAAATTCAACTACTTCTACAGCACAAACCCTCAAATTCATGCCAAAGGAGAACCATTCTCACTGCTTCAAGACATGTGAAAAGCCTGAAAGCTGAAAAAATACAACTCTGCTGATTTCAGAAAGATTGCAACCTGTGTCACACCAAGGAGGGGTTAAACCTGTAGGAGGGCTAAGTAGAGGAGTTGTGAGGATGACCAGGAAATGCACTTACTAACTGCAGAGTGGCTGTGGGGGAAAGTCAACAGCAATAACAGCAACAATGACGACTTTATAGCATTTTTAACCACTTCCTTGCATGCCATTCTAGGACATACTTTGAACGGATTATCATCATCTCCATCTGCATATTGAAAAACTAATTAAAATGAAGAATGAACATAAAACTCATTTAAGGCTTCCTCTAACTTGGTCTGTGGTCTGCCCTACTGTATTAGTCCATTTTCACACTGCTGATAAAGACATACCTGAGACTGGGCAATTTAAAAAAGAAAGGTTTAATGGACTTACAGTTCCACCTGGCTGGGGAGGCCTCACAATTATGGCAGAAGGTGAAAAGCACATCTCACATGGTGGCAAACAAGAGAAGAGAGCTTGTGCAGGGAAACTCCCATTTTTAAAACCATCAGATCTCGTGCGACATATTCACTCTCAGGAGAATAGCCCGGGAAAGACCTGCCCCCATGATTCAATTACCTCCCACTGGGTCCCTCCAACAACATGTGGAAATTCGAGATGAGATTTGGGTGGCGACACAGCCAAACCATGTCACCGACCCAGCCCTATCACAGGCTCCTGGCATCAACTATACCCTGGCTTCAGGGTGAGAATGGATGGAGAATCTATATGTTGTGCCAAACACCACGTCTGGAGAAACTGCCTGGAAGACACAGTTGTCCCAGGAGGAAAGGGTGGATCTTAAGATCCAAGCAGCCTTATGAAAGAAACGAGGATGGAAGACACTACACATTGACCAGGTGCCATATAGGTTGCTGTATGGGATACTGAGCTTGGAAGGGAACAGAAATCAAGGAGGGAGCCTCGTGCATGGGCAACCCAGCTTCACTGCTTAAAGGCCAGATACACACTCTCCATGAGAGCCTGGAGTGTGGAACCCCCTCTGTTCTAGCTGTCCAGAAGCTCCAGAAGAGCTTCCAAAGCTCTGCGGACCTCAGTTCCTCTTTATCTCAGCTCCTGATGTGCCCCTGCCCTGGAATTCCTTGCTCTCTTGTCCACCTCACCAATACTTGTTCTTCCTACTTTGCCATCCATCTCACATGGTGAAAAGCCACCTGGGTACCCAGGAGCACGGTTCTGTCTGTTTCTCCACATCACTTGGAATGGCCTCTAGGGCAGTGCCTGTCCCAGCCTGGGTTGTTGCCAAGTGTCTTAGTCAGCATGGGCTTCCCCAACAAAATACCTTCACCTGTGTGACTTAAACAACGGACGTTCATATCTCACGGTCCTGGAGGCTGGGAAGTCCAGAATCGAGGTGCCGTATGATTTGGTTCCTGGTGAGGGCTGCTTCCTGTGAGCGCTGCATCCCAGTAGGGCTGCTTCCTGTTGAGGGCTGCTTCCTGTGAGCGCTGCATCCCAGTAGGGCTGCTTCCTGTTGAGGGCTGCTTCCTGTGAGCGCTGCATCCCAGTAGGGCTGCTTCCTGTTGAGGGCTGCTTCCTGTGAGGGCTGCTTCCTGGTGAGGGTCACAATCTGGTGAGGGCTGCTTCTTGGTGAGGGCCACAACCTAGTGAGGGCCACTTCCCGGTGAGGACCACTTCCCAGTAAGGGCAGCTCCCGGGTGAGGGCCACTTCCTGGCTTGCTGCCTTCTTGCTGTATTCACTCACTGGAAAAGAGGATCTCTCTCTAGTCTCTTCTTCTCAAGGTCTAAACCTGTCATGAGGGCTTCAGTCTCATGGTCTCACTGAAACCTAATAACCTCCCAAATGCCCCACCTGCTAATACCATCACACTGGCAGCTAGGGCTTCACCATGTTAATTTTGGGGAACCTAAAAACATAGTCCAGAGCACCATGTTTGTCTGCCCCGCAGGACTGAGCACCTCACATCTCCAGGAGGTGTTCATATCACCTTTGTGCCTCCAGCCCACAGCCTGGCACAGGATTCTGCTTCATGAATATTTTTCATTGGTTACTATATGAGTGATTGTAATACCACAGCATTTATGGGAGATGGATAGGCCTGAGCTAGAGCCTATCATCCGTCATGATTTATTTTCCACTGCAATGCAGCAACATCATTAAAATACGATGTAGCAACATCATTGAAAAACACAACTTTTGGTGTCAAATATATCTGGATTAAGATCCCTATTTCACAATTAACTAGCAGAAACTTTTAGTTCTTTAGCTGATCTGAGCCTTATCTGAAAGATGGATTGCTGTGGTAAATGAGGCCATGAATGTCAACTGGTTACCGCCCAGCTGTAGTAGTAGCAGTAGTCGTAATAGCAGTAGTAGAAGTAGTAGTCATAGTAGCAGCCACAGCAAAATAGCAGTAGTAGCAGTAATAACAATAGTAATAGTCATAACTCTACTGTAGAACTATAGTAGTAATAATAGAATGATATCAGAAATAATAGTAATAGTAGTATAAGCAATAACCATATTTTATTAGAGCCTATACTACTATTAGTACTATTATGACTAATAAGTAATATTGCCAATAATGAATAAGTATACTACTGTAGGCAATTATACTTATTAGTTAGTAGTAATATTACTTATTAGTCATAATAGTAGTATAGGCAATTATACTAATATACTACTACTAATATACTATATACTAATACTACCATATACTACTATACTAGTACTATACTACATACTACTATAATACTAATAGTAGTTATACTACTATTAGTAAGTTGGTAACTATTAATAGTTACTAATTAATTATTAGTAACCTACTAATTAATCGTAGGTACTAACAGTAACTATTAGTTTGATGGTTCAGAAGCCTCACAAACTCTTTTAACTATGTTTCATTATCCCAGCACTGTTCATGGCCACGATATTGACAACTTAGGACAATATTAGGAGACCATGAGATCAACTGACAAACAGAAACAGGAAAAAGAAAAGTAAAAGTTTTTTTGTTTTTTTGTTTTTTTTT
>NW_016818964.1:7101878-7123663 GCF_001698545.2 Rhinopithecus bieti
TTTTTTTTTTTTTTTTTTTTTTTTTTTTAGCAGAGACTAAAAAATCTTTTTTAGCACGGCTTCACCGTGTTAGCCAGGATGGTCTCGATCTCCTGACCTCGTGATCCACCTGCCTCGGCCTCCCAAAGTGAAGAAAAGTAAAAAGTTTTAAAGGTGTTCCATTGGTTGTTGCAAACCAAACAATAATAACCAGATCTAAAATCGTAATAGTGTTCATAGAGTTTTCTACTCAGAAGTTCTAAGAAATACCAAAGCTGTGCCCCTGACATAACAAAAACTAAATTTCCCTTCAGCGGGAAGAGCTGAAGGAACGCGGGTTGGCTTGTGGCGGCTCGCCCCAGGACTTTGCAAATCCCTGAGTAAATTGGCTGTCCTGTGGGGCACTACTTTATCCTCAACTCCTGACCCAAGAAAACTCAGATCTCAGTGGTGTCCTCAAGCCGTGTCTCTCCTTCTGACTCTCCAACTTGGCTTCCGCAAACAATCTCATTAATCCCTGGTCAAGTGTAAGCATGCAAAGCCCTGTTGAAAGAGGGTGAGAGAGAAATGAAAGAAAAGACGATCCTTGGATCAACAGACACATTGGGATTACCAGGCTGCCTCTTTTCCAATCTTAACAATAGCCGGCGAGTGCCTCACAGGCAGCCCACCCCAGTATAGCATTTGTGGTTGTCCTTGTCTGTGCCCCCACTGCTACTGGCCAGCAGCTTGGGTTTGGAAAGAGCCTCTGGCATACTGATCTGATATCATTAAGGGACTTCTGCTTTCTAGTGCAGAATGCATTCAAAATTGTTTGTGACAGTGGTGCCTCCGCCCCCGTAATTATTTAATTCTTCTGGAATGTAGAGATTTGGCATAAGGCACTGGACTGGGAGCCCACGGCAATCAACCTTCTTCTCTTTTGCACAGGACACCATCCTATCTGGAGCTGCAAGAGGGTCAAAGGTCCATTGGAAAAGAGCTTGTTCCTTTCAGTTGGATCTGGAATTAGATCTGACTGATGTGCTAAGTACTAAAATTACTTATGTCTACTTAGGAAACAATCAATGGACAGCCACCAAACTAAATGAGTTTGTGACATTTTTTCTCTCTGCCTTTCTCTCTCTCTCTCTCTCTTCACTAAAACTGAAAAGCCAAATCCATTAAACAATTCATACTTTGATTTGCAAAAGACAACAAACATATTCTCTGAGCAAGGGAAGCATGTCTTTTCTTGCATCTGAGTTCAGGAACACTGAGTCTTTCCATTCAGGTCCTTCAAGGTACGTGAAGTTGAAGGGTGATCTAATAGGTTTTCAAGGCAAAAGGAGTATTCTTTGTCCACGCTACTCTATTCAATAATTTTTCTGCCATTGAACACACATAGACTGATCATTTAGCCTTGATTCCCATATCTGCAAAAATAAAGAATTAAAAAATTCTATTCACAGGGCAAACACAGGCAAACTGGGTGCTCTCAGCACAGACATGACCCTGGGTTAATGCTGAAAAAGTTTCTGTTAAAAGGAAGAGTGAGTTTTGCTTATGTGAACAAACAATGAATCATATATGTAAAAGCAGAAAAGGGAGTAATAATAAACACAGTTCAGCACCACCACTTCACAAAGAAAAAAACTAGACTCTTACTGGGGTAGTATCTGACCCAAGGCCATGTAGCCATACCATGGCAGAATAAGCACTAGAGCTAGTTTTCCAAACTCCTTTTGGAAGTTTGGAAAGGATGTAAAGGCCAGTGTCTTTCAACTGCAGGTCAAAAATGAAGTTGCCGCTAGCTAAACAACGGGCAATTCCCCTTTCTCTTCCCTCTTTTAAAATTTCAGTAGTAATAATAATTTTAAATTATTACTATTACTAAATAAAAATATTACTAATACCTAATACTAAATTTTATAAGTTGTACTATACTAAATTATTACTATACTTTGTATTATTAATCTTATATATATTATTATTATATAATATATATATGTTAATATGTATTAATTTTATATAATAAATAATGTATATTAATTATATATAATATTACATCTGTTAATATAATAATAATATAATATTTAATATACTATATATTATTTATATAATAATATAATATAATTTATATAATATATTATAGTAATAATATATCATAATTATAATATATATATAATGGTAATAATAATAGTATTGACCACTCCTTGTGTTTTTACATTCCTTGAGAAACAATGAGGTAAATGGTACCAGCAATGATTCTGGGCCAGTACTGCTTAGAGTTTCCGAGGACCAGCAGGCTCAGGGTTCCTGGGTAGCTTAGCGGACTCTCTGGGGGAGGATCCTCTACATCTGGATTTCAATCAACTCTCCAGGTGATTCCAATGCACACTGCATATTTTAGGATCACTGAACTAGACAAAAGCAATCAGATGGCTGGATGCCTGCAAAGGCACCCACAACTCTTAGTGGCACAGTGGGGATTGTGGCCACTGTTGTTGGTTGACCACTTATAGTCTTTTCCCTTGCCTATACCCCAATACAGAGACTTAGAAAGTCAGACATTCTCTTTTTCAGTCTGACAGCTAAAGGTGGCCATGAAACCAAATTCTGACTAAAGAGATGTGTGGAGATACTCACTGAGGATTTGGGGCAAAATATTTCTCTCCTCAGCAGAAAAAAAATATAGGAGAAATTCCAGGGTAGCCTATGTCCACCTATGTTCCTGACTTCTAACGCAGTATGTAAGGGTGAGATTGCAACCCAGAGAAGAAACTCAGGAGGACCACAGAGATGCTATCTCAGAACAGTGGTTCACTGAAACACTCAACTACAACAGTGTGTCCTTGACAGGGAAGGATGATGACGTTTCTGCTTATACATCTATTATCAAAGAAATCATTTTGCTAAGAACTTTTGTCTCCCTGATAACCATGAGCCACCCTTATAAAACAGCGTGGAATGTACATTTCTGCTTAGCATTTTAAAATGAAATAGAATCAACTAATAGATGGAATGCTGCCATGTTAGGAGGTGATGGCCATGCAACAACGGGAGAAGAGAGAGGGAAGGAGAGACCAACGGGGCACAGCCTTGTTAAGGTGTGTGTGCCTTTCCTAGGACTATTGTAAGAAACTCCCACCAACTGAAAGTTGAGAACACAGGCATTCATTCCCTCACGGTTCTGAAAGTCAGGATTCCTGACATCAAGGTGTCAGCAAAAAGAATCTGTTCCACACCTCTGTTGTGGATTGAATTGTCATCTCTCAAAATGTTGAAGTCTTGACCCCAGTACTTACAAATGTGATCTTATTTGGATATGGGGCTTTTATAGGTTATCAAGTTAAAATGCGGTCATTAGGATACATCCTAATCTGATATGATTATGTTCTTAGAAAAGTTTAAAAATTGGGCACAGAGACAGACATGCATGGAGAGAATGCCATGGGAAGACACGGGGAGAAGGTCACCTACCAGCCAAGGAATGCCAGAGGCTACCAGAGGCTGGGAGAAAGAGAACAGATTCTTCCTCACAGCCTTCAGAAAGAACCAATTCTGCCTACGTTAACCTCCCTCCTGCCTTTTGAGGGCTGCCTGCAGTCCTTGGCATCCCTTGGTTTGTGGACCCATCAGTCCAATCTCTTCATCTTCACGTTGTCTCCCCCTCTGTGTCTCTGTGCCAAAGAAGGACAATTGTCAGCAGGTTTAGAGTCTGATCTAAATCCAAGATAATTTGATTTTGAGATCCTTAATTATATCCACAGGACCTCCGTATAATGGGGTCACGTTCACAAACACCAGAGTTCAGGACATGTACATAGCTTTCTTGGGGATACGATGAACAACAATGTATTAATATACTAGTGGGAAAATAGGATGTAAGAAATCTGCAAAAGTCGTATTTTATACCTTTTTGTATACTCGGTGTGTGTCTGCAAGTGAGATGGGAAAGAAAAAGTGGGATGGGAAAAGCAGCAGTTGAATTCTGATTTTATCCTCCAACCTAGATCACCCAGAAGAAAAAGCACAAGTTCTATTTTGTTAGATTCGGGAAAAAGTTTTCAGTGTCTGTGTTTCTCTTCCACCTATGGCTTTACCTAAAGCAATAATTGGCTCTGATTTAGGGGAGACAAAAATCAGCACAACATGTGAATTTGCTAATTATTCCTCCTTGCTGTGGACATAGCCAGTTTTAGTTTCTGGTCCCATCCTAAGTATGACATGTCAGTGACAAATTAAATCAATTAGGCTGAGAGCTCCTAGAGAGGGTGAATAATAGACCGGGATAAGAGATTCTGGGGTTGTAGTAAAAACTCTGCTTCTAATTAGCCATAGGAGCTTCAGCAAGATCCTGTGCTTATCTGGCCTTTCCCTTCTTCAACTGTAAAAAGCAGAGGTTGGCCAGGCTCATCTCTTAAGTTCCTTCCACACCATGATTCCTTGCACACGCTTCCTTCAGAATTTGGACAAGACTTGATTTTTTTTTCTTTTTTTTTTTGCATATGATCAGTATGGAGATTTATGGAGATGCTTGCTTTTTCTACAGCTAAAGAGGGAAATACACACACACACATTATACACAATAGCAGCGAATGAACCTTCGCCAGGCTCACACACATTTATACAGCAACAGCAGACATAGTGACACCAGACTGCAAGTAGAGAGAGTGAGTCTGTCAATATTTACTGAGACGAAAATGGTAACGCATCCTGTTTTTCCTTCCTTCCTTCAACAAACACGTGTGGAAGCCGTGTCTCTGCCCTGTGTGCCAGGGCCTGGGTCTAGGCATCGGAGAGAGAGAGCCCCATGATTCAGATACAGGACCTGCCTGGAGGTTGTTCTGGGTTCCTCTGAGAGATGGACAGCATGACATAGCAGGGTGTCCCACGTGCTTTAGCCAAACACCAAGTGCTGTGGGAACTTGAAAGTGTATCAGCACCAACCCCAGCCTTGGCGCTATCAGAAAAATCTTCTGAGCTGTGCTTCCCAGCCAAATTCTGATGGACATGTAGCAGGGTGAGGTATGGTTTGCCCTGTTGCTCCCTTCAAGTCACAAGGCATTTTGGATTCTATGTTATACTGGACTGCAGTGAAGTACGAAGTATCTAGTGCATTTCTGTTGGCTGGATTAAACCTTTCTGGGTCTCTCTCAAGATATATGACTGTCAATTAATTCCACCAGTTATCTTATTCAGCCACAGTCTAGATCAAGCCACACGAGTCCTGCAAAACACTCAGCCAGCCATAGAATAACATCTGCAGGCTCAGTTTTCCTGCTACTCAAGGCCCCCTTGTCCTTGGTTGATGTCTGCAACATCGCCTTGTACTCTAAATCCTGATAAAACATGGCACACCAAATTTGGAAGCAGCTTTACCTATTTCAGTTGTAGGAGGTGCCACAGGTATTCTGAAATTCATCCCATTCAAACTGATCTGTGTGAGTGAGGGTTTATAGCCAGGGGATGAGCCCCAAGATGCTGACTCCAGAGATTTTGGAATAAGACCTTGCTCTGCTACCTGTGGCCTTTGCAAGCCTCCATTTTTCCATTTGTAAACTGCAAGTCGTCAATTCCTAGTCTGGCCGCTTTCTGGGAGTGAAAAGCAAAAGCAACATGGAGCCCTGTGTGTACAAACCTCTTTGTTGAGGCTAAGAGGGCTCAGTGTATAGTAAGAGCCTTGATTATAAGGCCAGGAGGCCTGAGTTCTGGTCAAGGCCTTCAAGCTTCCCTTTAACTCTTTGTCTTACATCGCCAGCACCTATTTGCCATCAATACACATGTGAAGTCATAGCTAGTTCTAGGTCCTAGATGATCTTTCAGGACTCCAGGCGTAGTAGGGTATTCTGTGATTCTATCCATATCTTTGCCATTAAGGACTAACCCCTCCTCTGTGTAAGTGATGTGAAATCCTTTGAAAGTGTACACTCACCAGAGAAATCATCATGCTGCCTCTCTGGTCTGTGCATGCAGCCATTACTGTAGTTGCTGATTTCTCATGGCCAGTGCTAGACATAGAGCTGGAAGGTATATCAAATGTCCTGCAGCAAGAACAGCACTGTTTGCACCAACGGTACCTGCCTGGGTCACTTTGCTCTAAGGTATACATTCACCACTCCTTGCCGGGGCAAATGGGCAGCCATGGGTGGAGACATCATTGTGTTTGAGACTAAGACTTAGAACTGGGGCTTTGTAGAGGTGTGTCTGGACCTTGTTCCTCTAGAGCCTGGATGCAGCCCCTCTCCAAGACCACTGGTGGTAGCCTCCTGGAGCCCCCACTGTGGAAATTGAATTTCTCTCTGAACACAGGCATTCTCCTAGATCAAACATTTTGAGCAGACTAAACATCTCTGACAATAAGCCCAAAGTTTCATAGCAAAGCAATTTCACTTGGTAATTTGCACGATACTAAATGCTTTTAGTTCTTCTAAGTTCATCTCTCACTAAATTATTTTCCCAGGACCATTCATTTTTAACATAATAAGGCTAGCGTGCACGCACTATAATAGGACCTTTGCAAGGCGGTGCATATGTTACAATGCCTTATTTTCTGTCATGGAGATTTAATCAAATTCACTAAGTTGGAGGACTATAATAGAGATTTTCAATAATATATGTTAAAAGGGTTTTTATGTGATGTCTTGCAACTTGTGAATAAAATCAGAGGGAGTGTGTGTTTGTACTTCCACTAGATGATGAATTCACTGACCCAAGGGAGCCCAGATAGTTCCTCCTTCCCCAGATCCATGTCCACATGGTCTGCACTGGTTTACTTGACGAAGTTTCCAAACAGAGGTGCATCTTATCACAGGTAGAAATATACATCTTTCTTTGGATTCTCTAAACTCTAAAAAAGAATATGAAATAAGCATTGATTGCAAAAGGACTCCTTTAACCATCCCCCTTGCCATTTGCAACATCCGATCGATGCGGCGCTCTTGTTTGTTCTTATTTTGGGGGAAGCAGTATAATAATTCAATCGGCTTTAAAATGCCTATAATTTATTCCAAAGAGACTCACTTAATAATTAAGCTGATAGAAAATGGCCTGGCTCCCCCATTTCAAACTGAAGTGGTATCTGTGCTCATTTTTCAGAGTGGCCTGTTAGCTTTATACACTTGATGCACCCACAGTTTTCCTCACAACATACATATTTTTGTTCTTTGCCTCTTGTTACTGTTTTTGTCTTATCCTATATCTTAAATGTTAAACTGATCCAAGGTAAAGAGGCACTTTTATCTTCAGGGAGCAGAGAGGAACGAGGAACTCTGGAGTGATCTACTGAAAACACTCAATACGTAAAGAGGGTGACAATCTCTTCTTGCCTATCTCCTTATTCTAGCCAAATTAAATTGCTCGAGCTATTTTCAACAGGACAGATCAGAAATTGTCAGTGTATTAAGCACAACATTTTTAAGTTTTGACGACACATGCACACACAATGCCATCAATAAGTACATCCTGTTTTGACACCATCAGAATGACCTCCATCAAGACATCTGAAGCCCTCGCGTCACCTTTTGTTCCTTACTAAAGTGCTTTCATACTGATTTTCCACTTATATGATCATGTAGAGAGTCATAGAATCATAGCAGACAATTCAATGTGCTGTTCTTTCACCCTTCCTTGGGTGAAATTAATTTACTAAATACTTACCAGATTTGTACTCCATGCCAAGTGCCTTGCTCAGCTTACACCACATCAAAGCTGGGTTGTGACTACAAGTTCCCTGAGGGCAATGATTCTGCCTCATTCTAGTGATCTCTGAACCACATCTGACTCTACCTAAGAAGTGAATTAAGCTCAGTGAACTCAGTTGTCTCTCTGTGCATTGAGATACATAATAATACATATATCCCCAAAACAAAGTAGAAAATAGATTGGAAATCACATACATCATTTAAAGCACCATGCAAAGCATAAAATGCTACTATAAATACTTACAACAGATCCAAAGACAGGGCTATGGACTCATAAAACAGCAGATTATGCTCAGAGTCACTAAAAAAAATGTTTATTCCATTGAAAAATAAGAAATTAATCCCTAATACCAAAAAGTAGGCTGTTTCGAAGGGAGATGCTCAAACCATGGCATTAAGTCCTTGATGGCAAACCCAATTAGACCACATTTTAATGGTGTGTTTTTGGTCATAGGAAACAATCCTTTTCTTCGATAAATTTAGCATTTAGGAAAAGAGTCAGATAAGACATTCATCCCAACCAACCCAAGATGGTGATCCTCATGCTTTTGTTCTCTCATTCAATCAATATTTATTTAAGACTTAATATGTGCCAGAATCTGGTCTTGGCTCCAGAGAAACAGTAAAAATAGGACAAAGTCCATGCTTTCATGTGCTCAGACACAGAAAGTGAACAAGCAAACATATAAATAAGGAAAAGTAGCTGAGGCCAGGTGTGGTGGCTCACACCTGTAACCCCAGCACTTTGGGAGGCCGAAGTGGGCAGATCACTTGAGGTCAGGAGTTCAAAACCACCCTGGCCAATATGGTGAAACCCTGTGTCTACCAAAAGTACAAAAATTAGTTGGTTGTGGTGGTTCGCACCTGTAGTCTCAGCTACTTGGGAGGCTGAGGCAGGAGAATCACTTGAACCCGGGAAGTGGAGGTTGCAGTAAGCCAAGATCGCACCACTGCGCTCCAGCCTGGGCAACAGGTTGAGGTCCCCTCTCAAAAAACAGTAGCTGAAAGTCACAGCTAACGGACATAAAGCTTATGGACTAGTGATGTAGACGACAGTGCTCAAGGAAAGTTTAGATTGAATGATCAGAAAAGGTTTTACTAAGGAGGTAACATTAACCTGAAACCTACATGGTGAGAAGGAGTCAGGCATCCAAAGATCATGGTGAGAAGAGGGTGGGGAGTTTACACTAAGTAGAAGGTTAGCAAATGCCAAACCATTAGTGTGGCCAAGAGATTGGCAGGCTGGAAGAGGGAAAAGAAGACCAGCTTGGCCAGAGCTTAGCAAATGAGCAACCAGTTGTGGAAGATGACGTTGAGGAAGTAGGAAGACACTGGATGAATTAGAGCCCCTTTGGTAAGCAGTTATTGTCAAATATGAGTACAAATGTACTTTTGCTGGAATGATTCAGAACCAGAGTGGATAGCTCCATGGATGAGATAGAGCATTAGCCAGACTTCAGAATGATAAGATGTGTATATGTGAAGTCATTCATACTGCAGGCTTGTTGACTCTAAGCACGTCAGATATGTTTCAGAATCATGCTTGACTTTCAACGAAAGTAATCAGCCATTTTGTTTTCCAGTCCACTTTGCTGTTGACATGGGAAGATGCTTTTCATACTCACACATAGAAAGTTATCAAGAGCTCCATGCCACTCACCTCTCCAACAAGGAGGGGAGATACTTCCTGGGAGAAAGATGGTAGCTGTAACGGAAAGGTTGTAGACTTCCAAATCAGATAGCCCTGCATTCAAATCCCAAGTGCTGCCCCTTGTAATGTGAACATGCCCAATTGACTCCAACTCCTGCCAGCCTTGGCATACCCATTTGTGAACCAGAGATAAAACTTTCCTAGCCAGGCACAGTGGCTCACGCCTGTAATTCCAGCACTTTGGGAGGCCGAGGTGGGTGGGTCACGAGGTCAACAGTTTGAGGCCAGCCTGACTAACATGGCAAAATCCTATCTCTACTAAAAAATATAAAAATTAGCTGGGCCTGGTGGCATGTGCCTGTAATTCCAGCTACTCAGGAGGCTGAGGCAGGAGAATCACTTGAACTCAGGAAGCCAAGGTTGCGGTGAGCAAACATCATGCCACTGCACTCCAACCTGGGTGACAGAGCAGGACTCCACCTCAAAAAATAATAATAATAATAAATAAATAAATAAAAATAAACTCTTTTCTATTAAGGTCAGCCTTCATCTATATTCCTTCACTTGGTTAACTCTTTCTCATCTTTTAAGACTGAGTCCAAAAATCCACCCCCTACCACTCTACCTACACCCACAAATGAAGATCTCTTCCAGGCTGGGCTAAGTCTCCTTTCTAGGCTTATACATATTCTTGGGGTTATTGCTATGGGAAGACATTGTAAGATCATTAACCAGTTGAATTTTTGATAGCAGTTAAGTGTCTTCTCTCTAGCTTGACACTTTCTGGCATAGAATAGGCACTGAAAACATATTTGCTCAACAGAATTGAACTGAATTATAAAATCTTGAAAGTATATACTTTCAAAAACTGTACTTTGTACCCAGATTGGTGGTCTAGCGTAAGTCAGGAGTGAAAACACCATCATTTTGAATTGGCATCACAGATCTCATCATTTCTTCTGAATATTGTTATTTTAAGCATATGTCAGCATTTTAATTATAAGAAATTTAATGTACATGAATATTTGACAGTACTTGATTTCATTAATAAAAAAAGCACCTAAGATTAAATTGTATAGCTTGTACTTTTATTTCTCTAGAATAGATTTATAGATAGCTGTTCTGGTTTTCTATTGTTCAGAGTTTTAATTCATTATGTCTGTGTGTACAAAAAAAAAAATCTGTAGTAAATATCTTGTTTGATTCTATCTCCTTAATTGCATGAGATAGTTCCTGCCTGGAACTCTAGGGATTTGTTGGAAAGAAGGCGGATCTTCAGCATCATTTAATGGATTTAATGTAGTGAGGGATTTCTCAGCCTGTGAAAAAACATTCTCAGCCTTAAAGCAGGTATGTGCTGCTCCTAAAACTAAGCAGCTGTGTGACACCCCCAGTACAGCCCCATCGAAAGCACAAGAGGTCACCTATGTCTTTGTCCCGTGGAAAGGGACAAAAGAATGAATGACTTTGGCTAAGTGTGGGTCCCCGAAACTGAGACTGTAAACTTGAACTCCTAGCACTGCATTGCACAGGACCTTGGTCATAGTAAAAGCTTGTCCAATATTTGTTTAAAAGAACAAAGTTCCAAAGCACCGGACAATGGGATTCTTCAGGGCAGAGGCAGATGTACCTCCACTCCTCAGTGCTGCCATTTCACTTCAACAGGTGCCATGGTTTATTTTCATAAAACTGGACTCAGAAATGTTGTATCTTCTATCTGCTGACATAACAATTCTACGTAACAAATAATCACAAACCCCAGTGGCACACAATAATAAGCAATGAGTATTTTCCAGGGGTCTCCTGGCACTGGGCAGTTTTGGGCATGCAGCTGGGCTGGTTTCTCTCAATTGGGCTTGGGCATAAATCTTTGCCCATCTGGAGGGTATAGGTCATGACCTGACCTCGAGATGGTCTCAACTAGACAGCATGGTTGTACTTCGAGTGGTTTCTCTTGCTCCAGCAGGCTAACCTGGGCGTGTTCTCCTGGCAATGGTAGGGAGAGGGAGAAAGAAAGTCTGAAAAACCTAGACCTGAACTGGCCCATCTTCTTTTCTGCCATATTCTAAGGGCAAATCACAGGCTGGCCCAACATTTATCAAGGGAATGAGAAACAGACTCCACCCCATGGTGGGAGGAGATGAAAAGTCAAGTTGCAGAGGTCTGGAATCAAGAAGAGTGCAGCTCGAGGGCATTTTTGCAATCTGCTACAGTCAAAAAGAAAAGCTTAGTTTATATTTTCCCATCTTATCTTTCAAAGAAAGCAGGAAGGTTTGTGAAACATTTTAGAGAGTTTTCATACAAAGGGATGAGAGAAATTCGCATTAAGCACCAGCTATCTAGAAAATTCAAGATGTGGAATGAGAACGTGCATTTTTTTAAATATAACCAATGGAATGCATGTTTACCGTATCAAATTTGAAAATTCCTAAAAGGCACGAAAAAGGAAAAGTCACCCAATTCCCAATTCTCAGAGAGAACACTGCTAACATTTTTTTTAATCATGAAAATTTTCAAACGTGCAGAAAAGTACTCATGGGCGCTTTGCCCAGTTTTAACAGTTATGGAAAATTTGTCATTCTTGTTTCATTCTTCCTCTTCCCATTTTTTTTTTCTTATGTTGAAACATTCCAAAGCACTTCTCAGCTATTGTACCATTTTATTTACCTGGCATACTTCTTCAGTGTGCATTTCTAACAGCAAAGAGAAAATACACACACAAACTCGCAGAATAGTGTCACAGTTACCAATATTAACAGCAATTCCTTACTATCATGGACCAGGTCGTTCATGCAATATAACTCCTGTTTGGTTTTCTCCATTGTCTCAAAATATGTATACTTTTCTAGTAGGTTTGTTTGAATTAAGTGTCAAGCAAAGTTCGCACATTGAATTTGTATTATTATTATCTTGGCACAAACGATAATAATTTATTCTCAGGAAGCTTCAGATTGGCTGAAGTTTGGCTGATCAGGCTGGGCTCAGCAGTGACTCTGTTTGGGCTGTGACACTTGAGGTGGTTCTGCTGCTCCCTGGAAGTCCACAGTCAGTTGTGGGTGGGTGGGGGGACTGATCTAGAGAGGACATGTTTGAATCATCTAGATCTGAATGGAATAGAGCTCCAGAATCCATTCACAGAGTGGCATTACAGAGAGAGATCATTCACCAGATCTCAGGTTTCTCTTCCTGAACAACTGATTGGGATGGTACCCACATGGCGAGGTGTTGTGAGGACAGGATGGCATAGGTGTGACAGTGCTCAAGACGTAGTAGCTGAGTCTTTCCTTTGTTTGAAGCAGGGTTCGGGAGACAGTGTCGGAGTTCTGGGTTTTCCAGTCCCTTTGTATCAACACACAGAGTGGTCCTTTGTTGGAATGTGGAGGGCTCATGAGGACCTCATTCCCAGCTTTGGTGATCCCATGGATGAGTCTGCTGGAGACTCTCCTATTTCCCCACTCTCACTCGCAGGCTGTTTTCCAGGTTTTGAGCCCCCAAAGGGTTAGATGCTGTGTCTAAAATGGCTTTTGTTCCTCAGAACAGAGCATATATTTCATAGGGCAAGGTCCAAGCTCAAGCTGACGCAAGGAACTTGCCCTGAAGGAACAGCTTTTGGGTGGCTCCCGAGACTTCCCCTTGCAGCCCGGATTTGCTCCCCTAACTGATGAGATGTGCCTGAGGAAGTTTGTGCAGGAGCACAGTTTATGAGTCTAATGAGTAAAAGAAGGCAAAGGACCTTCTGCCAGCTCCCTGCCTCCTGGCATCCTAAGGGTATAAACACCCACCCCCCGGCAGGCACGTAGGCACTGCCTCTCTGTCCATACCTTTGACAGTCCTGACGTTCTTTGTGGAATTGCCAAAGAATGTTGCTGTGTAATTAGTTCTGTTGGCAGGACCTGCGTCCCAGGCTTCTGTGCTTGCCTATTCTTGGCAGCAAGGAACTTCCCCAGGTTAGAATGAAGCACCGGGAGCCCTGGATCACAAACATTTACCGAGCTGGGGAGGGGAGTGGATCCATGGCTGGTAGATGGTTTGATCCTTCAGTGACAAAAACTGCACCACAGTATGGTAATCTCCTGCTTATCAAGGAACTGGAAAACTGAATTTCCTGTTGTGTCTCATAATCTTCTTTAAGTAGACTCATAGGAGACTCAACTAATCTATTTATTTACTACAAAATGTATTGAGTATCCTTTTGCAAGATATGGGACTCAGATACCGAAACAATCCTTACCACTGCAAGAGCCCCCGATATGGTAGCAAGTGGTAGATGTGATCAATTTCTACAGAGTGCAGTAACAAGGATGTGGGAGGTGGGAGTTGTGCATCTCTGCAAAAGTCCGTTGGGAACAGAGAAGTGGGACACCTAAGCTGGAATGGAATACACAGAAGTGGCGTACCAATAGGAAGAGGAAAATCCTCACTTGAGTTTGAAGAATGAAGAAAAGTTATCCAAGCAAAGAATGGAGGGCACAGCAGGTCAGTTCAGACAGAGGGAAGTGCATGTATACAGACTTGGGGCCAAGCGAAAGTGATGCCATCCTTTCCTGAGAACTGTGAGGAGTTCATCAAGGGAGCATGAAGTGGGAGGGAAGTTTCAAATGATTACTCTGGGATGTAAGGTAAGGGTAGTCTAAGAACGACTTTCTTACTTTATATCAAATTTGAACCCTCCTGCTGTGGATAATGAGTCTATACAACAAAGAAAGAAATCAGATTTTCCATTTAAAGTGGATTTTCCCATTTAATAAGTGAGAAAATGGAAACTCATAGAGCTTAAGTGACTTCTAATGTCAAGTCGATATTAAGTGCAAAAGCCAGGATTTGAATATGGATTACCTCAAATGGGAAAGATTAGGTAGGCAGAACCTCATACAAAAGATTAAATACAACTGAGAAACCACTGAGTGATGGAGGAAAGATCGAATTCATTCATCAGCAGTAAGATAGAAATTTAAACAATGAGCAACTATTTTAAGCCTATGAAATTAATGAGTAAAATGATAAGTTTCAATGGAATAAACATTCTCGTGCATTAGCAATGGCAATATACTAGGTGTCACCCTTCTGGAAAGCAATTTGGCAAACGTGTTAAAAGTCTTAAATATATTTGTTCTTTGACTCTCAAGGAAATCATCTGAGATGAGAGAGACAAAAAGAGAAAATCACAATCTGTGCATAGAAGTCTCATGGCAATGTGATTTAGAGCATAAAGTTGGAAACGAAATATTTTAAATTGAAGATAGTTTAAGAAAACTTTTTACACCTGAAAAATAAAATATTTTGCAGCTAACTTTGGTTGTGAAGAGTTTTAGTAAAATGATATGGCAGTAGACATGTATAATATAGGTGGCTAATGCAGGATATAAAATTAAATATAAAAGAAATTCCCAGTTGGCTTAGGGTGAGTTGGCACTGGCAATAAGACATTTAAAGTCATCTATTAGAAAACAGAGATAACAATTTCATAGTCAATAGTGGAATAAACTAAGTTTAGTTGGCAATTTATCTTGAAGAAATAAAAATATCATTATGAAAATAAATGTATTATGCATTACAGGTATATATTCATACACACATATAGTTTATAATTATAAATCCAAATAAATTTTTAACTGAGCAAAGAGTAAACATGGTGATTTGTTTTGCAATTATTTAATTATAGAATTGATTGATAGCATGATACAACAAGTTTTATATGCTATTTCACGTTTGTAAACTGTTCACAAAGAAATTCTTTTTTTTTAACAAAAATATTCAGGATTTGTATTAATTTTCCCAAGAGTCTCTCAATTCTTTTTTATTCAAACCTTGTTCATTGGAAGCATGTGTTGTTATTTATTCAGCAGCTGTCTATGGAGTGCCTATTGTGAATCGGGCATTTTTCAGTGACCTGGGGTGAAGGAGTAACAGCAGCAGTAACAACAACAACAAACAGACCAAGCCCTCACCCTCACTAACATCCCAGAAGGGAAAGAAAGACATTCACTAATTGGATGAATAAATATTGCTAGAACATCTACATCTACTATGTTCCATAGCACACTGCTAGGTGCTTGGAATTCATCAGAGAACAAAAAAAGACAAAGATGTCAGCTGTCATGAAACATCCATTGTAACAGGGCCAAAGCATAAATAAATAGAATCTAATGTATGGTGACAACTACTCTGGAGAAAAATATCATACGGTAATGATGGCAGTGGCTGCAGGATGCAGCAGGGAGGCAGGGCTGGGGCTGCACACTCTATACAGCCAGTGGGAGCCCTGCCCCATTTGAGTTGTGGCAGGAGCTTCCTGGGTGCAGCTGCAGCCACCCCAACCACAGTGCAGACCCAGGATTCCTGCTCTAAGGAGCAGGAAAGAGTCCTACCCTCCTGGGCAGGGCTACAGCCACCCAAACTGTGGCTGTGGATCGGAGCCTCCCTGTGCTCTTGAGGTGGGGGACAGGATCTGCTCTCCTGAATGCAGCTGCGACTGCCCAACTCGCAGCTGCAGACCTGGGCCTCCAGCTTCATGGAGCAGGCAAGATCTCAGAACAAGCGGGAGCCCGCTCCTTCTGAGTTGATGGTTTGGAGCTCCCAGGTGCAGTTGCAGCTGCTCTCCCAGGCACAGAACCCCAGTGTCTCTGCAGCCTACACCCTCAGGGGTCCCAGGAAGGACCCTCCCACCCATTCCTGCAGACTCGGGGGTCTGCTCCTGCTGCCTGGCCTCTCTCTGCTCAGGGCACCTGCTCCGGTCTTGGAGCAGGGGTTGGGGCCGAGCCCTAAGGGCCATGAATGGCAGCTGGAAGCAGATTGATTCTTGGGTGGAAGGGGGCTGGTCTCCAGTAAGGCCCCACCTTCAGGTCAGGGAGGTCCTGCTGACCAGAGTGGGGACTCATGGTGCCTCTTCCAGGCCTGCCCATAGCCACCCACGGACCAGTTGCTAGCACTTCCTCCCCTCTGGGGTTCATAAAAGCCCCAGTTTTAGCCAGAGCACAGGAGAGGATGGCCAGAGGAGGAAGAGAGTAGAGAGAAAATGGAATGACCAGCTGCAGAGAGGAACACTCTCTGCCGATAGCTGGAGATGATGGGACAACGAGCTACAGAGAGGAGCTACCTTCTCTGCTGAGAGCTGCAGAGACAACCAACTGGCAGAACGGAGACACCCTCTCCAGGGCCTCCTCTCTGCTGAGAACTGAGCACTTCCATGCATGACCTGTCTACAGAGAGGAGCTATCCACTGCAGGTCTCTTCTGAGCTGTTGCAGCTCTCAATATAGCTCATCTTTGTCTTGTTCACTTTTCACTTGTCTGCATACCTCATTCTTCTTGGATGCAAGACAAGAACTGAGCAAAGGCACCGCGGTCACGGAGGTTTCCAGTCAGAAAATTGACATCCCACAGATCCTGTAACAGTAAGTCTGTAATGAGACTATTGACTTATCTTTCCTCCCAGATACTTATTAATCAGTGTCTTTAGATGTAATTTGAGCCATTCTTCCAACACTTGTGTCAACTTTATGAAATCCTACATCTTTCGCAAGACTTGCAAATTCGTTTTACAAATGATATGCTACTTTTTCTTTTAATTGAGAAATTCAGAAATAATCTCTGGAGAGTCAGTAGACGATTGACCAACAGGAAGGGGGACTGGCCATTTTCCAGCTCTTAGAGAGGCATGTTTGAGTAATGTTATATTTTGGTAAAATGTTGCAAATATGACATTTGTAACATCACAAATAAAAATAGCTAAACATTTTATTTTAGTGATGGTTTTCTTCTCCAGGGCACCTAGCAGGCATGGGAAATGACATTATGACTATCTCTATAGGATGTATGTAGGTGCAAGAATCCAAACACGCCTGTGTAAATCCTTACTGTGTACCTCGTGAATGGAAAGGCAGGAAAATCATACTCCAGATATCTTTGGTTTCTTACCATAAACGCAACATATACATTTGAGATATCCATTGGTAAACAAATGACAGAAGTCTCATTATGCCCCCAGGGAAGCTCTCCAAAACCCACTGGCTTCCTTTAGGAAGTCTCAACATTAGTGAAGATAGGCTTTCTAACCTTCTTAACTATGATAATATATAAGTTTTGTCTTCAAAGGTATCCTGTTCAATTCATGGGGTGGAGGAGCAAATCCAAAGACCTCTTTTTCTTGGGATTTAAATGCTTCTAAACAGAATAGGTACATTTTCCACTCATCTCCCAGCTGGAGATTTGGAAGTTTCCATTTGGCATCAGAAGATTGTTTTGCAACACTCTATTACTTTTAAAGGTGTGTATTCCTCCTCTAGGGATTGAGAGTAGAAAAATTTATTATGTCTTAATTGGAATCATAAAATATTAAGGGAAATTAGAATAACCCCAAACTCCGTCATTTTCGTATTTAAGTACACTGTAAAATTAACAATGCTTTATGTAACTGCAAGTATTTTTTTCTTTCTTTCTTTTCTTCTTTCTTTCCAACCAATAGTGGCAGGAAACAAATAGGGAACAACTTTATAAGACTATCAAATGATAAGGCAGCCTTTATTACTTCAGACATATTTTAAAAGTTTTAGGAAGTTTAGAAATGGTTGAATTGTGCACTGTAACTCTAAATGACAAAGGAGAAATGCCAACACAACATTAGAGTAGAGGTTGGCAGAAGGAAAGAAAGAAAGATAAGAGCTTTGGGGAAGAGAAAAAGAGAGACAAGAGCTTTGGGGAGTAAGGAGAGTGGAATACTGCAAAGCCCATCAAACGAGCACTGAACGTGATTAACCAATTCTGTAGACAAGAAGACGATAACTTAGAAAAACAGCGTGGTTATGAGGATACTGCTCCACTGCTCCAAATCATGCATGATTCTCATTTTGTCTGACAGCAATATGCCTCTCATAGAAAAAAAAAAAAAAAGAAAGGACAATTTTCACATGATTTTCCCCTCCAGTGATCTCCAATATGCAGTGGCTGGACTTTTGCAGCCTCCACTTCTACCTCCTGAAACCTGTATTTAATCATAGACTAAAGGTTACTCTCTTGGGAGGTCAATCATTAGACTAACGATTGCACGTGACAAGAATCAGTGCATGTTTGCAGTAAAATGTATGAAAAAATAAGTAAAATACATTAATATTTTATTAACAATCATTAAGATCTACTAGAATAGAGTATATTACACTAGCAATAAAAGGGATCATAACATTGTTGCAACAACAATAAAAACAATTGCACTCATACATTTCTGGATTTCTCCATGTTGCGCATGGTGATAGTTACCTACTGAGCATTGTTTTTTATCCTAATAACAAACATGCAAGGGAGGTGTTTGTTTTGGACAGCTCCCCTTTTTCTGTTTGCTCAGTGCCTTTTAGATACTCTTGCTCTTTGGGGAGAAATGCCTGGCCTGCTGTGAGCTTGGTTTCTGAAGTAGGACCCAGGATAGTTTCTTCCCCTGCCTTCGCTACAGCCAAGGTGCAGACTTGGAATGTATTCCTGCAGACATGCCCCTGGGATGCCAAGATAGGAAGCAAGCAATGTGTATAGAGCAGTATCATACCCAGTGCACTTTGGCTGCTGGCTGACACTAGGCATCAGAGAAGGAAGCTACTCTAAGGGTTGAGTGTCTGGTGCAACAGTGGCCTCATAGTGAGAGGACCGGCTTCACGGTCCCCATAAGGCAAAGGCACCAGCAGCAGAGGCTGCAGTTGCTGTTTCCCGTCAGGCCAGTTCTGGAAACTTAACACAGAAACTAATTCTTTCAGACCTCCTAACAGTTCTGCAAGATACACAATAGCCTTTAATTTTTTAAAAATTGTGGCAAAATACATGTAACATAAAACTTAGCATCTTAACCATTTTTAAGTGTACAGTTCAGTAGTATTGAGGACATTCACCTTACTGTGCCATCATCACACCGTCCATCTCCTGATCTCTTAGCTTTCCAAACTAAAACTCTGTCTCCATTAAACAACAACTCCTCATTCCTCACTCCTCCCAATCCTGGCAACCACCATTTTCTGTCTTTATGAATTTGACTGCTCTATGTAACTCAGGTAAGTGAAATCATGCAGTTTTCACCTTTGTGCGAGTGGCTTATTTCATTAAACACAATGTACTTAAGGTTCAAGCGGTAGCGTGTGACAGGATGTCCCTCTCTTTTAATGCTGAATAATATTCCATTGTATGGATAGACCCCATTTTGCTTATCCATACATCCATCTATGGATACCTAGATTACTTCCACCTTTTGGCTATTACGAATGGTGCTGCCATGTTTGACTGTTTGAAAGCACTTAGACTTCAGACTTCAGACATCCTCTCTTACTTTCCGAGGTCAGACTTTTTGTTCTATATTGGCCTTCAACTGATTGTATGAGATCAACCTACTTGAGGGAGGGAGATCCTCTGTACTCAGTCTGCTAATTTAAATGTTAGAAACAGTTCGAAACACCTTCATCTCTGGACTCAAGCTAAGCATCAGCTATTCCTGGGTCTCAAGACTAATGATCACTGGGCAGGAGCTCCACCCTCAGCGTTCCTGGGTCTCCAGTTTGCCTACTCACTCTGCAGATCTTGGGACTTGCCTACCTCCATGATCCTGAGAATCAGTTTCTTATAATGTCCCTCCCTCCGTCCCTCTCCCACTACTCCCTCCCACTCTCTCTTTCTATATATTCACACCCACTCACATTTGTATACGTATCTCCTACTGTTTCTGTTTCTCTGGAGAACTCTAATACAGCAGTTCCACTCTGCGGTTCAGTCACAGCCCTTTTCTTGGCCCATAAAGTCTTGAAGTGAAGACACAGTGAGGTAGAGGAATCAGAGGCAAAATACCTAGAGAGTGTCTCCTTGCAGGATGGCGTTGCCAAGGTTCTGGGAGGTAACTTTCCCAATACACCTGCTTTGGTGTATTCGTTTGCTAGTGTTGCTTTACCAAGCACTACAAACTAGAGAGTTTAAACAATGTAAATTCATTGTCTCACAGTTCTAGAGACTGGGGCTCTGTGATTAAGGTGTCCAGTGGGTTGGTTCCTTCTGCAGCTGTGAGGGAGAACCTGTTCCCTGCCTCTCTCCTGGCTTATGGTGGTTGCTGGTGAGATGGTTTGGCTGTGTCCCCACCCAAATCTCATCCTGAATTGTAGCTCTCACAATTACCACATGGAGGCACCCTGTGGAAGGTAATCGAATCATGAGGGTGGGTCTTTCCCATGCTGTTTTCATGATAGTGAATAAACCTCATGAGACCTGATGGTTTTATAAAGGAGAGTTCCCCTGCACAAGCTCTCTCTTGCCTGCTGCGATGTAAGATGTCCCTTGGTCTTCCACCATGATGGTGAGGCCTCCGCAGTCTTGTGGAGTTGTGAGTCAATTAAGCCTTTTTCTTTCATAAATTACCCAGTCTCAGGTATGTCTTTATTAGCAGCATGAGAAAACACTAGCACAGCTGGCAATCTTTGTCCTTCCTTGGTTTGTCACAGCATCACCTGATCTCTGCCTTCATCTCCATGCGGGATTCTCTCTGTTTCCAAGTTTCCCCATTTTATAAAGACACCAGAGGCGAATTGGATGAGGGCCTCACCTTACTCCAGTATAATTCATCCTAACTAATTACATCTGTAGCCACCCTTTTTCCAAATATGATTATAATCCGAGGGGCTCTGGGTGAGGACTGCATGAATGTTTTTTGAAAGGACACAATTCAACCCGTGACACCTTGGTTAGTGTTATTTGTTTATGAGTGTGTGCCACTTACACTATTTGGGCAAACACACACTCACACACATTTGCACTTAAGGAGTCATCTCTCAAGAACCAATCACAGACATGACCTCTGCAAGGCTCAGAAGTAATACAAACTCTTCCCCCCATTCCCTCTCCTGTCCTGGGGGTTGATGCAATGCTGCTCATGAATTATTGATAGACCCCAAGCTTGCCAAGCTTGTTGACGGCGTGTGTGTGTGTGTGTGTGTGTGTGTGTGTTTCAGACAAAGAGAGAAGGGAACAGACAAAAGGCATGAGCAAGGAGGGCACTTCTCATTGCTAGGGATTCTTTTATTAAGAACATTTTCTGCCTGCTTCCCAGGGGTGCCCTTTGACAGTGGCTGTGGAGCAGTGGAGGATGGGGAGTGGCTTTTGAACTCCAGTGGATAAACAAAGAATGAAATAGTGTCCAGGCCCTTGGTAACCTGCTTTCAAAGTCCGACTCAGCAGTGTCCTTTCTGCCTCCTCTCTCGGCCCTACATCACCTAGACACAGCTCTGTGGCCCCACGTTTTCTTATTCCTCTCTTGCTCCCCGCGACTCCCCACCTACTTTCCCCTTAATGCTCGCAGGTCCTCCTGGAAGACTCAACCACTTACAGTTGTTGAGTGATTAAATATTTATAATCAGGGCAATGAGTGAGGTGTTGAATAATAAATGCTTTGGTTGAAGTGGCCTTAGATAATTTCTGCAGATTTCTTTATCCAGGGCCCCTTTGATACCAAAGAAAAAA
>NW_016818964.1:7123876-7128316 GCF_001698545.2 Rhinopithecus bieti
AATATATATAGATATATATATATATATTAACTTTTTTGGTAGTACAGCTATGACAGTTGAAAGGCCTTTATCATGGTTTGGTTCATGAACCACTGCCCTGCCATGGGGCTCATTATGCTATCAACTCCCCCAACCCCACAGCCATGCAGACAGCACATGGTGAGGTGGATCCTCCCTTGTTTATTTCTGAACACTCAAAGCAAATGTACTTTTTGAAAAAACTTCAAATCCCTGGACCACAATCGCACTATAGACATTTCTGAATGTGGAAGAAAGTTGTTTAAGCTTTCTACCAACAGAGATAGTGCTTTCTTTTCACCGACACGCAGCAAGAATTTCCTCTAACATTTTATACACTATTGCATCTGATTCTCACCACAACCCTATGTGGAAGATACTGGTATTATTCTGATTTTTGTAGTTGAGGAAGCCAAAAAAAAAAGACAATAATAATCTGTTTGGGGTGCAGAGCTGGTAGACCTCGGAGTGTGCATCAGGACCGTGGCTTTCACAGCTCACTCCTCATCGTCTATGCCAGGCAGCATTCCAGGAACAAGCGATAGCGGGATCAAGAGGTGGGTCAGAAATGGTCCTTGCTCTGGTGGAAAGTTCAGAGCAGGAAGGAAGAGATGTTCAAGATCTCAGCAAAAAAGGTTATCATAGACTGAATGTTTGTGTGACCCCCAAATTCATGTTGAACCCTAATCTGCAGTGGGATGCTATTTGGAGATGGGGGCCTTTGAGAAGTGGTTAGGTCATGAGAGTGGAGTCCTCATAAATGCGATGAGTGCCTCTATGAAAGAAGATCCAGAAATGTCCCTCACCCCATCCACCATGTAAGGACACAGTCAGGAGACATCTATGAGCTAGGAAGCAGGTTCATACAAGACACCAAACCTGCTGGTGTCTTGATGTTGGACCTCTCAGCCTCCACAGCTGTGAGGAATACATTCCTGTGTTGTATATAGGCCACCTAATGTATGCCAATATAGAATCAGCCAGAATGGACCAAGATAGAATTAGTCCTGGGAATATTATACTGTTGAAACAAAAACCTAAAATTGTGGAAGTAGCTTTGAAACTAGGTGATAATTAGAGGCTAGAAGAGTTTTGAGGTGCATACTAGGAAAAGTTTACATTGCCATGAATGGACCTTCAAAGGGGATGATGGTGAGATATAAGGAAAAGGAGAAGAGAGTTACAAAGAAAGTCTCAGTCTTAGAGAATATCCAAGTAATCCTGAACAGAATATTGGTAGAACTACGGATAGTACAAGCCAACCTGATAAAGTCTCCAGTAGAAATGAGAAACATGTTATTGGACAATGTAGGAAAATAATTAGTCTTATAAAGTGGCAAATAATTTGGCTGAACTGTGTTTGTATTCAAGTGCTTTTTGAAAGGTAGAACTTAGGAATAATGAAATTGGATATTTGATGAAAGAAATTTCTTTCTTTTCCAATTTTTATTTTAACTTCAGGGGTGCATGTGGAGGATGTGCAGGTTTGTTATGTAGATAAATGTATGCCATGGTGGTTTGCTGCACAGATCATGAAGGATGAAATTTCTAAACAAAGTGTTGAAGAAATTTCCTGGTTTCTCCTGATAATTTACAGTAAAAATATGAGAAGAGAGAAATGATTTAAGTGAATTGTTAACCAAAAGGGAAGCAGAACTCAAAGATTTGAAAAATTTTCAGACTGTGTATTGGAAAAATGAGAAAGTCTATTCAGGAGAGAACTTTCTGGGGTAGCCAAGGTACCTGTGATAAGGAGATTAGTAAGTTATCTCCTTATCTTCTTGAGTCAGAAGCTATTGTTGAAGACTATGGAAGAAAGACCCTGAAGGCAGTTCAGAAACCATCAGGGCTGCCCTCCATCACAGGCCCAGAATGTAAAGGCCTTGGAGACAGAACAGTTTTAAAGAAGGGGCTGCTGGTGTCTGTAGGGTCTCGGGGTACACTGCCCTGCACTGTTCCTCAGCCACCTCAGGTGCAACTCTGATGGATCCCTGTGTGGCTCTGTAGGGCCCTGGTAAAGTGTGAGCTGTGTTCAGCAAAGTCATGGGGGAACAGCTGCCTCCACTAGATTTCGATGGGTGGGGCCTCCTGCAGAGCTGCAGGCTCAGAATTCCAGCCCTGGAGAGCCTCAGGGCCAGGCAGTAAATGGCTGCTGGGTGGGGCCAAGGCACAGAACACATGTGGGGCTGATGCCACCCAAAACTATGGGTCAGGGCCAGCTGGAACCTTGGGGACCCAGCCCTAGCCTGGAAAAGCTGTGGGGGCAGGACCACCATCCCAATGGGCCCAGAAGAAGAGGCCTCTGCTCCAGGAAACCTGGAAGGCAGAGCATTCAGTTAAAGAGGGTTACTTTCAAGCTTTAAGATTTCATGGGATATACTTTATTGGGTTTTGGACTTGCTTTGTTATAGCTATAGAAGCTAGATGGACTAAGACAAGGGTGAACTACCACAATGAAGGTAAATAGAAGAAAAATGTCTGAACACAAGAATAAGTGGGAGCTTGGCATGGATGGGTCTGGGCAGGCTTTACAGGGCAAGAGACGCTAGCTGGAATTAAAGTTGTGAAGAAGTTTGCCTGAGGATGAGCTTGGGGATCAGCCAACTCTTGTATTTTCTGAGTAGTTCCAACCTGTCCATTTGAAATTCTTTCCGAGGGAACAGGATCAAGAATGTTGCAGTCAAACCATCTTTTCCTTTTTGGAATAGCATTGTAGTATTGTACTCTAAAAGCACAGAATCTGAAGGTATTTGAAGGTAATATACGCAAGTTCATATTGACTAAAAGAAAACTTTCATTATCCAACCTAGACAGTGATAATATCAGAAATCACTTATATATTTTTTTCAAGTTAAAAGCATTCTCCTTACAGAAAAGGAAACTGGGGAAAGACACCTCATCTCCTCTGTAATGCAAAAGGATAATTATATTGATGACAAGGGCCAGATACTTAGATAAATACATATATTTGCATGTTTGTTTTTTGTATCTATTCTGATTGAAAATAAGTCACTTTTTCACAGCATGTAAAAATAGAAGAATCAGGTTTCCTCAGGTCCGTAAATAGGACCATTACCTATTGTATGCTATCCAAGAGATTATGGTCACATTTATGGACCTTCTATCAGATGTTCAACAATGTCATGTTCTTCTCTTTTTCCTTGTACCAAAGACATTGGTACATGTTTGGGGAAGCTCAAATGTTATCTTGGGTAATTGATGGGGGACAACCTACGGTAATACAGAGTTCTATTTCCTAAATGTTTTACTTATTTGGGGGGCTAGAAAGTTATTGCTTTTGGCATTAAAAAAAGAAACATCTTTTCCAGCTCCCTTGAGGAAGGACATTGAAAAGTTACACTCTTGAGTGTCACAGAAGCAATTTCTAAGCAGAAGGATATCATAAATTTACATGCAAATTGTACTTATTGAAAGTCTCTGCATGCAAGTCACATTCTCAGAAGTATCTCTATCCTTTACAGCATTTACTTTCTCTACAAAATTTTCCAGGTGAGAAATTTTAATCTCAGAAGAAGTTAAATGACAAGCCCAAGGTCACAAAGATGGAAATGGTTATCTCAAGATTAAATCTCAGGCTCCTGAATCTAACTTTTATTCCTAATTCTAACTAAGATCCTCCTTATACCTATTATGTATTTATGTTAACCCAAGACATAATAGTGTTAATGAACACTCAAATACATTTATTTTTATAGTAAATTTTATAGAAATTTCTGTTTCTCTAGAGCTGTATTTTCCTAAGCTTATTTTTTTTTTTTTTAGAATATTAGTTTCATGATGAATTCACAGAAAAAGAGTTCACTCAAACAAGTTTGGAAAATGGCGGCTTAAACAAAGTTAAGTCAATTTCTTTGTTGTTGGCAATCAGGGAGGTTTTTTTTATATATATATATACACTTTATGTTCTAGGGTACATGTGCACAACATGCAGGTTTGTTACATATGTATACATGTGCCATGTTGGTGTGCTGCACCCATTAACTCGTCATTTACATTAGGTATATCTCCTAATGTTATCCCTCCCAACTTCCCCAACCTCACAACAGGCCCCAGTGTGTGATGTCCCCCTTCCTGTGTCCAAGTATTCTCATTGTTCAATTCCCACCTATGAGTGAGAACATGCAGTGTTTGGTTTTCTGTCCTTGCGATAGTTTGTTGAGAATGATAGTTTCCAGTTTCATCCATGTCCCTACAAAGGACATGAACTCATTTTTTTTTATGGTTGCATGGTATTCCATGGTGTATATGTGTGACATTTTCTTAGTCCAGTCTATCATTGATGGACATTTTGGTTGGTTCCAAGTCTTTGCTATTGTGAATAGTGCCACAATAAACATACGTGTGCATGTGTCTTTATAGCAGCATGATTTATAATCCTTTGGGTATATACCCAGTAATGGA
>NW_016818964.1:7132198-7138813 GCF_001698545.2 Rhinopithecus bieti
AGTGATGATGAACATTTTTTCATGTGTCTGTTGGCTGAATAAATATCTTCTTTTCAGAAGTGTCTGTTCATATCCTTTGCCCACTTTTTGATGAGATTGTTTGTTTTTTTGCTTGTAAATTTGTTTGAGTTCTTTGTAGATTCTGGATATTAGCCCTTTGTCAGATGAGTCGATTGCAAAAATTTTCTCCCATTCTGTAGATTGCCTGTTCACTCTGATGGTAGTTTCTTTTGCTATGCAGAAGCTCTTTAGTTTAATTAAATCCCATTTGTCAATTTTGGCTTTTGTTGCCATTGCTTTTGGTGTTTTAGACATGAAGTCCTTGCCCATGCCTATGTCATTCAGGGAGTTTAAAATATACTGAGGCTCATTGTGAATTTCCAAACACACTGTCAGTGTTAAATTTGTTTAACAAATGTATATTGTGTGCTGGACAGTGATAGAGGCAGTCTATCACTGTCCACAGTGTTGAACAAGCAATTACACGTCAGCCCACTTCTGATTTCTGCTCCAATTGCTTTTTACTTCTGCTTCCTCAATGAATTTCTGTCCCAGAACATCTATGGCCACTAAGGTTAGTTTTTTTACATTTATTGAGATTTTAGCTTTTAGGAGGCCGTGTGGCCACTTCTTAAACCTATTCAGCCCCTAAGTACCAATCACAGAGCTAATAAAAAGTAGATTATGCATTAAATTTATTAGGTGGCAGTTGAGAATCATGGTTAAAAGCACAGATTTCAATACTGGCCTGCCTCTTGCCAGCTGGAGGAAGCACATTATTTAACTTATTTGAGCTTCAGTTCCTGTCCCTATAAACTGTGGATAAAAACCCAGCTTTATAGGGTTGCTGGGAAGTGGGAAGTCAGCAGGTACCTGTTCTGCAGTGAGCAGAGGTCTCCTTCTTGAGGTCTTCTCAACCTCTCCACATAAAATGGAGACCCTCTTCACTCCCCACTCCCAATGCTTCTTTAAAAAAAAAAATTACAGCCTTTATCACTTTCTAACATCCTATATGATTTATTTACTTACCGTATCTATTGCTTGTTGTCCGTATCCCTCATTAGCATGTTAGCTCTAGCAGGCAGAGGCCTCTGTCTGTTTGTTCACCAGTGTATTCCATGGGACAAGACAAGAGCTGGGTATGTAAGAGGTGCTCAAAAACATGTGCTGCCTTCACCTGTACAAAGTATAATTGTTCATCTGACAGTGAACCATTGCCATACAGAGCCATTGTACTGGGGAGCTGGGAAGAGCACAAAAAGGCCAGAGTAGAGAAGATCTGTGAGTACTTGTGTCCAAGGCCTTTGGCAACCTCACATAATGGGGACTGATCATACACACCTGTCCCTCTACTATAAGATAGATATGACTGGGCTTACACTGTGGTTGAGAAAACTGAGACTCAGAGGGAAAGATTAAATAACATACCTGAGTCAATACCACGAGTCCTAACCCAGGTCCTGGACTTGAGAAGCCATACCACGTCATGCTGTCCCGAGTGCTGATAAATGGTGAGTGGATGGAGAAGAGGAGGAGCATGAGGAACAAAGAGTGACAAGAGACCCACCCATGTGGTTGTGAGAAAAGGCTTTAAAAACAGCACGAGGTTGTCATTGATGATGCCTTCTTTTATCTGGAGTTCTTGTCACACAGGCTCTTGGTATTTGGCTGTGTTAGTCAACCTGTAGGAGACAATAAACCTAAGGCATCATACTTGGAAAATCAATACGCAGGTCAAAGCTGTAGCTTGCCAGAGAAGAGCCATTCTTCTCAAGCACAGTTTGCCAGCTACACAGTGGTATTTCTAAAGCCTTGTTCTTGCCCCTGGGTGCCCGGAGAAATAGCCCACACTCCCAGCTCACAGCAAGGCAAGGGGCATGGTGGTAAAGGGCTCTGTATAACCACTGTCTCTGTTTAATCCTCTTCCCAACAAAAGAAAGAGAGTAATTGCCAAGATACTGAAGGCTGCAGAGATTTATCACCAGTTGCCAAACCTTGCTGATAAGTTCAAGACATCCTGATCCTAACGGAGACCACCGCAGAGCATTAAGCAGGAAGCCCAGGACGGTAGGATGAGGGCAGGGCAGGAGCTGGCACCAGGTAAAGATGAAAAATGCCTCTCTGGGAGATTAATCCTTCCTGTAGCCCACTGGTAAAGTAATAAAAGGTTTATGATTCATTTCTTTCTTGATAATGGAGGAGACAATTAAGTAATTACTGGACTTACGGTATTTGTTGTGTTAACTCAACCAATAAAGTATCTAGCCAAATTGTGCTTTGAAGTACAATGAATGCTTAAAAATAATACAATGAATGCTTAAAAAAAAAACAATCAGCTGCACCATGCATCATCTACATTTACAGGCAGGCGGAGGGTTAGACAATGACCATCTGAGACCTAAAAATGGTGTTTTTCATTACTAGTTTCCCCATTTAATTCTTCTAAAGTTAAGTCAAAGAAGTAGGATCCAGCATCTAATACCACAACTTTCCCTTAATTCGCTTTCTCAGAAACACGTTTTCTCGGCTCCATTGCACCATGGATGGCCCTTGTAGGCCCTCAAGACCTTGGATTTTACGTGTACTTGTGTGACTGATTGACAGATCTCCTGCCTTCTGCCAGTCGTCCCTTCCTGTCTCCCTGCACCAAACTGAGTACAAGGCATGTTACTGCTCAGGGAATGTTTGTTGAATAAAATGGATGTTTTAAAAAGACCCAGCAAACAAGGGTTTCTCCCGCTATCATCAGAAACGTTTAAATTCAATGAGTATGACAATAGGTGTATAATTTAGAGAAAAATCTTAAATTTCTAACAATAGAATTATTTAGACAGATCTCAGTGACTATCAGGCAACATTAATAAAAGCAACATATGAATGCTGTAGAAATATAGTCAAATTCTTGCAAATGACATAAACTAATTAATGTAGATAATAAAAGTATATACTTGGAATAAGTATGCATGTGAATTTAAACCTAATGCCCAGCCCACATCTTGCAACATAGTAGATGCTTAATAAATATTTGTGGGATAAATTTAAAAAGTACAGGAAAATGAAAATTAGTATTAAGAGGAGGGAACATATGTGCATATGAGTTTAACTAATATTTATATTGTTGCAAAGACATGTGCATGGAAAATAAAATGCTTAAGCTGGGCGCAGTGGCTCATACCTGTAATCACAGTACTTTGAGAGGCTGAGTCAGGAGGATTACTTGAGCCCAGGAGTTTGATACCAGGCTGGGCAACATAGCCAAATCCCATCTCTACCAAAAACACCAAAAAAATTTAGCCTGGCATAGTGGCGTGGTACCAGCTGCTTGGGAGGCTGAGGTAGGAAGATCTTTAAAGCCCAAGAGGCAGAGGTTGTGGTGAGTCATGATGGTGACACTGAACTCCAGCCTGGGAGACAGAGTCAGACCCTGTCTCAAAAGATAAAATAAAATAAAATGCTTAAGTGATTGGCACTTCAGTTGGGTGTTTCATTATGGGTATCCCATTTTTATTTACACTACAGTTAAGTACATTATTTGTCTAAAAGGAGTAATAATTCTCAAACCATTTTGGCCAAACTTTATTGAAAGACGCTAAACATTTCCATAAAGAAAGGTGTGATCTAGAAGTAGAATATTTTCATTTCACATGAGAATCACCACCTATACAATGTCATAACAGAAATGCCCTTTCTTCATTTAAATGGCAAAGGAAATCATCAACACGATCTATAAATGGCATTTAAACATATTTTTGAAACATTAATAAGATCACTTTATTGGGTGCTCTTACTTGAGAAGGTTAACTTAAGTTGGTGGGAGGAAACAGAAAATTCTTGTTGCTGCTTGCTATGTTCTTTGGTACTCATGATTTAATAGTTCAGTCATTGCACTGTCCCTGTGTTCAGGAGGCTTTTTTGTTTTGTTTTGTTGCGGACAAAGTTTCACTCTTATCGCCCAGGCTGCAGTGCAGTGGCACTATCTCAGCCCACTGCAACCTCCGCCTCACAGGTTTAAGCTATTCTCCTGCCTCAGCCTCCCAGATACTGGGATTAGAGGCATGCATCACTACACTCAGCTAATTTTTGAATTTTTAGTAGAGATGGGGTTTCACCATGTTGGCCAGGCTGGTCTTGAACTCCTGACCTCAGGTGATCCACCTGCCTCAACCTTCCAAAGTGCTGGGATTACAGGTGTGAGCCCCTGTGCCTGGCCAGGAGTAGGCCTTCATAACACGATATCATTTCTCATTTTATTTCCAGTGCTGCAGCATAGTGGGCCTTGAGAATCCCGAGTTTTAATAAGCATAAACTCACACCTAAATTTCAGGCCCCTCCCTCAAGACCCAAGTGATAAACATAAACTGGACTTAGAGTCCAGTAACTTTCTCAAGGTCAAACAGTCTTAATGATACCCTTTGGGCACATATATTTTTGCCTTCATTGAATTGGAGAGTCTAGATTTTTCAGAAAGACCAAAGTTCCATGGTTGGAGCACGGTGTTTTTTTTTTTTTTTTTTTTTTTTTTTTTTAAGACGTAGTCTCGCTTTGTCACCCAGGCTAGAGTGCAGTGGCGCGATCTCGGCTCACTGCAACCTCCACCTCCCGGGTTCACGCCATTCTCCTGCCTCGGTCTCCTGAGTAGCTGGGACTACAGGCGCCCGCCACCATGCCCAGTGAATTTTTTTGTATTTTTAGTACAGACGGGGTTTCACAGGATGGTCTCGATCTCCTGACCTCGTGATCCGCCCACCTCGGCCTCCCAAAATGCTGGGATTACAGGCATGAGCCACCAAGCCTGGCCAGAGCACGTTCTGTTTTAAAGTAAAAGTGTTGACTATTATTTTTAAAAACTCGTAAGAACAGACCAAAGAGAAATGAACAAGTTGAGCTGATTTACTGAGTGTCGAACTGCCCCAAGAGCAGGGTGATATATTCCCCACTCTGACTTACATGGCTTAAAATTGCTGGAGAACTGGTTAAACGATCAACTTTCACCCACCTTGGCTCAGGTCCTCTGAGGCCACCAACTTGGCTGTTAAAGTCATTATGAACTAACTGTGACCTGTAGGTTAATTCATGTTGAGCAACAATAGAGAAACACATTAAAAAATGTGTCTGTCATAAAGCTAGAATCTTTTCAGAACCAACACATCCATAAAATGTTGATCTCTTAGTATTTTTTTGTTCAAAAGTGGATCTTAGAAAGTAGCACTGGACTTGAGTACAAAAGACTTTACTTAATCGTAGTCATGTGGCTTTGGGGTCAATTGCTTTGAGTCTATACATCTCAGTTTAGTCATTAAATGAAGATAATAGTGGCATCTACCCTGTCTGTAGCTTAAGTGAGGACTATACAATTTTTACTATTAAAACTCGATCATTTCCGTAAGTTAAAGCTCATTGGTAGGAGCTGGAATTTTAAATCTAATTTTCAAGGAAGAAACAAAGAAGTTCAAACTTGAACACCAGTTCAGCCAGTGAAAAGTAGAAAGCAAAGTAATCAAGTGGTATTACATCAAACCAAAAAACTTCTGCACAGAAAAAAAAAATTAACCAAATACAAAGACAGCCAATGGGTTGGGAGAAAATATTTATGAACCATATATCTAATAAGGGGTTAATACCATAAATATATAAGGAACTCACACGATTCAATAGTTAAAAAAAGAAAAAACCTAATTTTAAAAATGGGTAAAGGACCCAAATAGACATTTCTCCAAAGAAGGCACAGAAATGGCCAACAGATAGATGAAAAGGTGCTCAGAATCACTATCATCAGGGAAATGCAAATTAAAACCACAGTGAAACATCACCTGACACCTGTTAGGATGGTCATTATCAAAAAGACAAGTGACAGTGAGGGTGTGGAGAGAAGGGAACCCTTGGGCAATGGGTGGGAATGTATATTAGTGCAGCCACTGTGGAAAACAGTATGGAGGCTCCTAAATAAAATAAATAGAACTGCCATATGATGTAGCATATTCCCGTTAAAATATGAATGGATATAGAAATTGTGATATATATATAAGTTAATATACGGAACATATATACAATATTTCATTGTGTATGTATGTGTATATATACACATATATATGGGTATATACATGTGTGTATATGCATGTGTGTATGTACGTATATTTTGAAAAGGGGGCGATCCTGCCATTTGCAACAACATGGATAAACCTGGAGGACACTATGCTAAGTGAAATAAGCCAGACACAGAAAGAGAAATACTGTATGATGTCACTTGCATGTGGAACCTAAAAAAAATTAAATGGAGTACATAGAAAGGCAGTTACCGGGGTGGTGAGGAGGCAGAAAACATAGGTCAAAGAGTACAAAGTTGCAGCTTTATAGGAATAAATAAACCTGGAGATCTAATGTACAACATGAAGACTAGAGTTAATAATATTTTATTGTATACTGGAAATTTCCCAGAAGAACAGATTTTTAAATGAAAGAAAGAAAGAAGAGAAAAAGAGAGAAGGAGGGAGGGAGTGAGGAAGGAAAAGAAAGAGAGAAAGAGAAGGAGAGAAAGAAAGAAAGAAAGAAAGAAAGAAAGAAAGAAAGAAAGAAAGAAAGAAAGAAAGAAAGAAAGAAAGAAAGAAAGAAAAGAAA
>NW_016818964.1:7139058-7214244 GCF_001698545.2 Rhinopithecus bieti
GGGAGGGAGGGAGGGAGGGAGGGAGGAAGGAAGGAAGGAAGGAAGGAAGGGAGAGAAAGAGGAAGGAAGGAAGGAAAAGAAAGAAAGGGACAGGGAAGGGAAGGGAAAGGAGACTATATAAGATAATGGATATGTTAATTTGCTTGACTGAAGTAATCACTGTGTATGTGTGTATTAAACATCGTGTTGTACATCTTAAATACATACTATAAAAAGAAAGAGGAAAGAAAAAAAAAGGAAAACATTGAGTTACTTGCATAGTAATTCCAATAACGTTGCTCGGCTGTGCATGGCTAAAGCAAATCTTTGGTGTTTCATCAACCTTCAGTCACCCATCTGGGCCAATGGGATATTCCCAGAATAAGGAAAAGTAGAGAATGGACTTGGCAGTTACAGCTGAGACACCAAGAAAAATGGGCACGGAGGGGATCAAAATTTGGTGCTTCCTCTTGAGCAAATGTCCAAACTTACTTTAGTTCTTGCAACAATGTTAAGAGGTAACTGTGACAAGATAGCGAGCCTGATGGATTTTGTTAGGCTTTCCAAAGTCACTCATCTAGCAAGTGTGCAAAATGCATTTGACCCATATCTCTTTGCCTTAAAACTTGTTGTCCTTCTCCTCCAGCCCAAGAGTGAACTCCTGAATGTACCTGAATGTATTTCAGTTGCCCGTCACTGTGAGGCAATCTTTGTGTTTCTGTGTCATGGAGCTCCTAGTGGTGCCATGGGCTTCTAGACCCCTCTAACCTGATGAACTCCAGCGTGGCTCAGTGACCTGCTTCTCAGCTGGGGTCACGTTCAGTCACTCAGCCTAATACGCATGTCTCAAACCCTCGTTTGACCATAACAGAGGATGTGAAGGTTTTTTTGAGTTGTTTTAAATGAAAGTCATTTTGTAGTAGTGAAAACCATGACAGCCTGGGCTTTGGAGCCCTTGGTTTAAATCCTGCTTTACCCTTTTCCATGATTCTTTTCCTGGCCAACTAATTCAGTTCCCTTCTCATCATGAACTTCAACTGGCCCCTCTAAAATAATTATTAAAAACATAGTAAGTGATTTGAATGATTCCTGGCACATAAAAGGTGCTCAAAATGTACTCTAAAAATCTGTTGTTTATCTAATATTAGGAGTGACTTTAGGCATAGGCTAGACAATCTTTACTTTTCTGCAGCCTCAGAGGCCTGATTTGAAATAAAATACTTTTTTTTTTTTGAACAAGAATCCTTATAGAGTTAACACATACCTGTGTCTTCAATATTGTTCAGTTGAAGAATCACAGCACAAAATGTGTCGGTGACTTTACGAAGTGTCTTTTCCCCAATCATCTGAAACAGAAGCGGATTAGCACGGGGCAACTGATACTGCCAAGCGCTCTGGCTGAATTGAGCCCTGCGGAACATGAAGCCCAGGGGGCTGAGAAATCTCCTCTAGACCAGCCAAGTTTGTCCCCTGCCCTTAGGGTCAATTGGTGATAATGTTTAATGCTGTCTGACCCCAGATTCCCAAACAGTCCCTTTTACTTTGCTGACATAGCATTACTTTGCTATGATTCCCAGGAAATTACAGTAAAGACTAGAAAAGTTGCAAAGGGAGAAAAGTTAAGAGCCAGTTTCTTTTTTCTCCTTTGAAATTTTTATGTGCTGAAATGCAAAATTCACTGTCAAAAAAGTAACACTTTTACAGGGCCTCCAGCATCAGAACATCCTAAAAATAGTCCAGGAACAGGTAAGTGTGAACGCCGTGCCAGGAGGCCTCTAGCGCCTTTTAGCAGAAATCTGCACATCTATTCTCAATGCTCACAAACACTCCCCACCCACTGGGAAGAGGCCCGGGTTGGCTTTGCTCTCATTCAGTGCTGGAGACCAGCTGATCCCGAATCACACAGTATCCTGGTGGAGGCCTTGGAAATGGGCTCCAGGAAGCCTCGTGTCAAGCCATCCCCTCTGACTATGTACAAATAACTTTCTCCCCTCAGCCTCACATGTAAGGAAAATAGTTCAAATGATGGATTTTCATGTCGTTTTTAAGATCAAAATGAGAAAAACATCCCCAGTCTGAATTGATGTATTTGTGTGCATGTATTTGTGTGTGACAAGGAAGGACAGTGGCCATCCTGCTGGGACCCTGTGGAAAACAGACCTTGGGGAAAACCTCCCAAATGCAAAGTGCAGAATAGAAATCGATCAAGTAGACACCATTCTCTCAGCCGTGGTCTCTGGTCATTCCACTGTTTCACAGGTAAAGGGGAAGAGTGATGAGATTAACATTTCTAGAACACTTACTATGCCCTGCACTTTATATATTAGCCCCTTTAATCCTTACATCCACTCTCTGAATTAGGCTTTCTGAGCCCCCTTGAACAGCAGAGGCAGTGAAAGCCCAGAAAGGGTAAATGACTTGCTCCAATTGCAAAGCTGGAAAATGATAACATTAGGAATGAAAATTAGGCCTGACGTGATGGCTCACACCGGTAATCCCAGCACTTTAGGAGGCTAAAGTGGGACGTTCACTTGAGACCAGAAGTTCAAGACCTTCTTGGGCAACATAGGGAGATCCCATCTCTACAAAAAAAAAATTTAAAGTTAGCTGGTAATGGTGGCACATGTCTGTGGCCCCAGCTACTCAGGAGACTGAGATCGCAGGACTGCTTGAGCCTGGGAGGTGGAGACAGCAGTCGGCTGTGATTGTACCACTGCACTCCAGCCTGGGTCACAGGGTGAGACCCTGTCTCAATAAATAAATAAATAATAAATAAATAAATAAATTGAAATGTACACACCCAGTTGTATAACTCCAAGCTCTGTGCACCCACTATTATGCCTTTGCTAACACCTTAGAACTGTACAAACTGCAAGGTCCATCTGGTCAACTCTAGAGTTCTCATTCCCTTATTGCTGTGCCTACAGTCTGCCTGAAGTCCCCCAGGGATGGAGATACTATCTGTGACTCCATAACTGACTGTTAAACCAACCCTCCTAGTTGTGAACAAAAACTCATCCCCTGTTTTGCCATCCTGAGTCACACAGTGTGTATCTGTCAGCCATAAAGATAGCAGGCCTTTCATTTACTCATTCTCTAAAAATTGATTAAGCCCCTGCTATGTGCCAGACCCTGGGTGTGGCTCTGGGGACAAAGCCATGAACAGAAAGACACAGGCCCTACCCTCATGGATTTTAATCATTCCATATTTCAAGACACATCGAGACAGTGAGCAGAGCCTGGACTCAAGCTTATAGGGTGCGACAGGGATCTATGGTAAGAGCAAGGAAGCCTAGAGGGTGAGGGTTGGTGCCCAATGAAGAAAGAAGCTCTGCTGCTGGAATGTTCACCCAAAGCTGTCCACTGGCTGAGCCTATTTTCTGAAATGTCTCCAATTTACATCAAGATTGACTGCACCCTTGGGGACTGATGGGGGCTGGACTCACAGGGAGGATTTTGTGAAGCCAACTTTGTAAGGAGAGGAAGGGAAGCCAAGGCTGGGAGTCAGGTCAGCTTTGGTAGCACCATTTCTATTCATGGGGCTGCTCTTTTTGTCCATGCACTGGCCCTCTGGTGCTGGGTTTGGATGTGACATCGATCACTTGGTATGATGTGGGCAGACTGAGGATAGGTTCCATTGGACTTGGAATCTTAGCTTTCATCCTGGAGTGCAGTTACTTAGCCTTGCCCCAGAAGCTTCCTCCAAAGGCCCATCAACTAATCTTCTCTTGAAGCCCTGCTAATCTGCAGAGATTCTTATCTCCCTCCAGAGGTTACACATAGAAGAGACCAGAAGGCCACAGCCCTACTCAGACATTGCTGCAGTAAAACCTCTCCCCAGTGGGTGGACAGCTTGTCCACTGCTGATACCCCTTGGGGGAAGAAGGGATTAATCCAATTAAGCAATTAGCCTTATTTAAGCAATTAAGCAGTTAAAGCAGAAGGGAATCCCTGCTGATGATAGAGGAATTGCCATTCTTCTGTTGAGAAGACACAGAGAAAGGGAAAGAATTTCCTTGGAGCCTGGGGAAGCACAAGAGCCTTCTCTCAGTGTCCGTAAATGAAACTCTTTGGCAAGCAGAATTCCAGATGATCAACCACCTCTGATATCCCAGATTATGATGGACTCTGACCTTGACTTCCAGACTCAACTTCCCTTATCTTCCTACACAACGGACTTCACAAATACCCCTCTGTGAGCCCAGATTCAGTCTTCAAGGTTGCAGTCAAGCCTGATGTAAGTTGGTGACATTTCAGGAAATTGAGCTCAGCCAGTGGAGAACTTTGAATGAGTATTTCAACAGCAGAACTTCTTTCTTCATTGGGAGACCAGCCCTTCCCTCTGGGCTTCGCACTCTCCAATGTCTCCCAGCAGGCACCTTCTTTGCACCCCCTCTCTAGGTCACAGGCCCTTACCCTCTCTTTCTTCTAGGCGCCAATACACTCACCAGCCTCAACTCTGTTCCTCACCACCAGCTGTGCACAGTCAACTTTTGTCCACACCATTCCCTAATCACAATACTGATCCACAGCTCCTGTACCTCCTAAATTAATTACGGATGGCCACTTGATTTAGGAGTGTAATTGCTTTCAGCACTTAATCATTCTGCAGTTCAAGTGGGGTGCAGAGAGAAATGCTCAACCTCCACGTGGGCCTGGGAACACCAGAGAGCTCTGTCCAACAGGTAGAAGCCTCCATAAGAGTTCCGTGTTACAGAGGGGTGTGGAAAGGCATCAGTAGTCATTCAGCCTTTAATGGGTTCACACAACAAATATTGGTTAAGCTCCTATTACATGCCAAGCAAAGTGTCAACTACTGTTTCTATTCTCTCAGATTTTAAATTCCAGCAGAAAAAAAAAAAAGGTATACATTAAGCAAAGAGTAACAAAACCAATTGATTGATTAGCTACGAGTGAGATGCTATGAACATGCAGTTATCAAGGCCGGCCTCCTAGGGAAATAAAAGGCTGGATGGCTGAACAGGAATCAACCAGAAAAGAGGAGAACTTGTAGGCAAATCAAAGACTGCATCAGCGTCCAAGGTGAGGGTCCAAAAAGTAGATGACACTGGCCTCAGAGGGATAAGAACTGC
Source organism: Rhinopithecus bieti (assembly GCF_001698545.2). Lineage (NCBI taxonomy): Eukaryota > Metazoa > Chordata > Mammalia > Primates > Cercopithecidae > Rhinopithecus > Rhinopithecus bieti. The sequence continues at coordinate 7,144,131 of NW_016818964.1, forward strand.
AACTGTAGAGAGAGACAGCCTCAAGGTCCACATCAGATTAGCTGGAGAACATCTAGGGAAGAGGATCCAGGGCCAGCTAAAGAGGGTAGGCTCTCCCAGAGTTGACTTGTTCCATCCCATCCTCATCTTCCAGGAGCTAGCATCACACAGCAGGAAGGAGGCTTCCTCTTCAAGCCAACGCACTTGAGTTTGAATTCTAGTTCCTCCACATTTTAGTGATGAAACCCCAGTTATTCCATGCCAGTTGCTCTCATTTTCATTATCTGTAGGATCATCACAATTATTCTTTCCTGAGAAGATTAAATAAGGCAATGCATGTGAAAGCTAGCTTTGTGTTGTCCACAAGTAACAACGAGGATTCCTAGAACCCAGATTTTGATTTCTACGTATCATTCTCTGATAAAAGGAATTGATCTGGAGAAGTGGGTGATTCTAGGACTAAGGCAAGAGAAGTACAGGATGAGCCTGTAATATCTGATAGTGTCTGAAAGTAGAGATGTGCTCAGGAAAGATGGAAAAGATGGAGGAATGTTGGAAGAACATGGAAATCAACTTGAAGGGCTCCTGATGGCCATACCTGGGACAATTTAAACAACAGGATATATGACAGTCATGATGGGCTCTATCGCTTAAGCAAAATAAGGACCTATGGGTTAAGTAAAGAAAGAAAAGGGGAAGGCTCTCCCTTGTAGTAGAATCTCAATTTAGAAATGTATAAAATAACGTAAACCTTTTTAGAATCGTTGTTTGGCAAACACCACTGTACAAATTGTTTCACTCAATAGTCGTTGATGCTTGCTAAAATGAGTGGGTGAAAGAATCATGAGAAGCAGAATATTCACAGTCTCAAAGTTTGGTGCCATAAAACCTTTAATGATTACAAAGAAAAAAACTACTAACTTTATAGTGGATAAACCAGGCAGACACTAGGTGACCTTCACAGGAGTGAACATCATTGGCAATGACACATAGTATGATTCTGGGCTCTTGATACCAAGAAGGACACAAAATCACTTTCATAATATTTCTTCAAGAAATGAGTAGCTGGAATTTAATCATGAAGAAACATTAGGCAGCCCACATTAAGCAGTCCTTTACAAAATAACTGACCAGTCCCCTTCAAAAGTGTCAAAATCATGAAAAAAGGGGAAAGAGTGAAGGACTTGTTCCAGATTAAAGATAAGGAATCTTGCAACCAAATGCAGCCTGAGATCTCGAATCAGATCCTAGACCAGAGAGAAAAGAAGATTGACAGATCTGAAAGAGAGCTGGAGATGAACTAATAGGACCATGTGGATATAAATGTGCTGCCTGTGAACCTTGTTCTGTGGACACTGACAGTCGGGGTAGCTGGGTGAAGAGTATAAGGAAATTTTGCACTCTTTTTGCAATTTCAATACATCTAAATTATTTCAAAATTCAAAATTTGAACATTTTTAATTAGATAGGAAAACAAACTTGGCTTTGTATTTGACGTACAAGAAAGATGCTCAGCAAATGGCGTTCATTATTCCTTTTAACAAGAATAATTGATGGCTGGGGGTGCTTTTAGCACATTGTCCCTGAGAAAGCCTGCCTTGGCCTCGGAAGGGCAGAGTTAGGAAGCAAAGTTGTTTTTATAACTGCTTCAAATTTCAAGGTTGCTGAGGGACTCTGTGGAGGAGAAAATGTGCTGGATTCTGGAAAAAATGATCCTTTTCTTTTCTATGAAAAGAAAAAGTGCAGTGCACGAAACAAAATTCAGAGAGCACAATAAGTCTTCCACAGCCTGTTGCTATCAGGCAAGCCATTGTTCAGACCTGGGTGTTCAGGGCCACAGTCTGAAAAGAGATGCAGCTTCCTCACTTCCTGGGCAATTCACTTGAAATCACATTGTCTCTGTGAAAAGAAAAACCTAGAGCCTGGAAGGGGTAAACGAGCTCCTGCATGCTTTGGCTGCCCACTTAGCTTAGGGTGGGTGTATTCCGATGAGGGGGCACCGTCACCCTGGCATTGACTCACAATCCCAGCACCAATCAATGCAGGAAGGCACTGCTTTCCTCCTGTAACTCCGTGGTGCCTGAGATGACGTTCCTTTAATAAACAAACAAACAAACAAACCACTCCAAAATGTCATTCTGATGCTATCATATATCTGATCTTGGAATTCTGTGCCAAAAGGATGGGGAAGGCAGGGTGAGATATATTTCAGCAGCCACCTTGGATTTTTAGGTTTCCTCGCTCTGTCTCAAATGATTATCTATTAGGAGCCCTCAAAATATATTTTAAAGGACTTTGTGTGGCTCACAGGGGCTTCTAACCCAGATCACCTCCTGTCTCTCCTACTTTGAATGTTACGATCCAGGAATAAGGAACTACTTACAGTTTTATGGACACATCTTAAAATCCCATGCCCCTGTGACATTTCAGTTCAGAAACCACCTCTTCCTAGCAGTCTCTCCCGTACCTCATTTCAACCACTGGAGAGCATAAATCATTAACTGCTCCGTGGCTGCCTCTCTCTTCCCTGTGCCACACTCACTCAGCACAAGTCATCGTCGGCATGTCTGTCTTCACCCCAAACTGTGAGGTCCTCCAAGTCAGGGACATGAGCCAAACCCATCCCTGTATCCCCAGTGTCAAGAATAGAACTGGGGACAATAAAATGTTTTCGGATTGGAATTGAGAAGTACTTGATGATCAAATGAATAGAGATTTAATGAACAGTATTTTGGGATGCACACGAAAGTCGTTAAAATGTATGTACTGATAAACTATAAATTCATCTTTCTTCTATTTCTCAAAGGATAAAGTATGTGATGATGAAATGTTTATAAAATTTAATGACAATACAGCACCTAATAAAGAAATGCCTAATAAAGAGGGAATATTTCACATTTAAAAATATCATTTATTACTTTCCATAAACATGCATCTGCTCAAATTGATTTTCTCACTTTTACTGAATACCCTGGCAGAAGTAATAGACTGCATTTTGGTGTAACATTCTTTCATCGTGGGGGAGCCAGGGTTGATGTTATAGGCTTTATAAACTCCCATAAACAAAGGAAGGTTAAGCGCTAATCAAATATAACACAATGTATATGAATATGTAAAGCTATGTCTATGCATTTTAAAATTTGAATTGTAAATCTTCTAATTATATTATGAATGTGGGTGAGAAAACCTAGACTTTTCCTTTGCAACCCAAAATATACAAGCTTCATGTGATTCTGATATGAAAAACAGTATGTTGCTCCAAGAATTTCATGTAACTGACTTTATTTTATGAATGAAACAAACAAATATATTGTCAGACTGACAAGGTGTCATAAAGAAAATAAACCTCGACCTAATCAAAACCAAAAGAACTGCGGATTGTGATAAATAAAATTAACCAATTAAAACCCATAGGCAACTGAAAGACAAGCAAATCCTCTGAAACCATATAACTCACAAATCCTTGATTACCAAAAAAGCCACTCAAGTCAACTGATAAAATATTAATGTGATTACGAGATCAAATGTGCATATCCAAAGTAATTCTGGGAAGAGTCCTTACGTATTTTAAAACAATTTTCCATTTTATTAAGTACTGTCTCCATCTACCCAGTCATACGTGGCAGAGATCCAGAAGTCATCCATGACCAACTATTCACGGAGTCTTGTTGATATTGGCCCTAATTATCTTGCTTGTTTGTTAACTTCTTTTCATACCCTCATCTGGCCACCATTGTGTCTTTGGTGGATTCCCACAGCTGCTTCCCCAAGACCTTCTGCATAGGTTCCTCTAAGCCTCACCCTTGTGACTAGATTGATATTTCTGAAGCAAATATGTCACTCTCTCGCGAGCCATCCAGTGGTTTCACTTCACCCTTGGAGAAAAGTCCACATTTTTACACAGGATCAACCCCCTTGACTCCCAGTCCTGCATTCATTCCTCCATTCATTCATTCCTCCATTCATTCATTCCCTGATAAGCTCCCCCAATAAGTATGCAATATTGTCTGTTTGTCAGAAACTATTAAAAAAGACTGAAGTAAAGCTCCTGCCCTTGATGATTATTTAGCCTCAGGAGGGGCCCAGACCTGCAGGAAAGTAAGTAGCTAATAATTTAATGAGTACTATAACATTTGCATATGCACTTGTCCATGGCAGTGTGAGGAGACAGTAGTTTGGGAAGTGTTCTCTGCAGAAGTGGACACCAGCAGACGTTGTTTGGAGAGGAAGGTGATAGAGCTAAATAAAGAGACAAGTTGGTGCCAGATTGAATAAGATACCTATTACTGTGCTAGAGGTTTGGGCGTTTTCTTGTTGGGAAAAGTGATCCTACAGAAGTTTGTCATCAGGAGAACCATCATAATCAATTTACTTTTCAGCAACCCATTATCTCAAGGTCGTTTTGTCATTCCCTTGCTAAAACCTCTTTGGTGAGACTGAAGTTTGTCTGTTTCGCTAAAATTATTTAGTATTTTACTTCTGTTGACTTTTGAAGCTACTTGTCTCAAAATAGGAAGGGCTGAAATAGCCCAGGATGGTTAAAAGAAAGCTGGGAGAAGGGAGGTCCCAAAGTCACCTTGTCGTTAGTTCTATGCAAGGTGATCCTGAAGGTCCAGTATATATCCAAGCACTAAATTAGACTTCAAAAGCCATTTCAGTGCTTGTTTTCCAGGGACCACAACTGCAGGCCTTGACTGACCTAACATGTCACAGGCTCGTGTCACTCCATTCTGAAGAGGGGACACTGCTGCAGTTTGATAACTGATCTGATAGTGAGTCAGACATCCCTCTGTTGCCTTGGGTTCATTATGCTCTATCACCTTAATAAACACCCTCGTCCTCTGCTTATTCAGCCATAGCCTGGTTCTCTGACGAATTATTTGGGACAGCCGGGCCTCTCGTGAGTGACTTGTCGAGTTATATTATGGTACCTGACCTACTTTGTACAGGTCTCAGACTGTGGTACAAGCAGTGCACAAACCCCATCAGTGTCCTCAGAATGTCTGGGTAGAGACAGCATAGACTCAGAATCTCCGAAGAAATCTTCAGGGTCAGCCATGCTAACCTCTTCCTCTTCCGCACCGTCCATGAGCTTCACTCAGCTGCAGGGTCACTGAAGAGTGGCCAACTGGCTGACTCCCATGCATCCTTTGTCCTGGGCAACTTCCTACTTCCTCCATTTATCCACTCAGCAAATATGTATTGATCCCTGGTTCTGAGCCAAACTCTGCCTTAGGCATTGGCGCTGTAACAGGGACAAGATAGACGTTGTCCCTGCCGGCCCAAGCAACACTCTAGATAGTTAATCACAGGATTGTGTAATCACAAACAGTAATTATGCTTTAAAGGGACAGTGTGGAGAATAATGACAGCACGGACAGAGGGTCTATACCTTGCCCTGAGGCGCAAGGAATTGCTTTCTTTAAGGAGAGACTCGAAAGCTCAGAGCTGGAGAATAAGTTGGATGTAAGCAACGGGCTGTACAGGGAAGAATTTGCAGCAGAGGGTATATAACTGCAAATTCAGAGTTAACAAGAAAAATGTGAAGGCCGCATCACATTTGGTGTGGTTGGATCAGCAAGTGAGGGAGTTGTGTGTACTGGGTCCTGCAGGGTTCTGCAGGGCCCTGTGGGCCACACTGTTCTTTGCACTGAGAACAACACGACAAGTTTTAAACAAAAGAATGGCATGATAAAAATGGCCGTCAACAAATATTTTGGCCAACTGGAGAGAAAAAAAATCATCAAGTCTTATTGTTAGAATATGCAATTTCTGTTTTTTCTTACATTACATGGAACACTGTGGTATCTGAGGTCAGGCATTGCTATGTCTGAATTCCAGCTCAGTCTCTTACTAGGTGAATAATCTGAGGCAAGTTTTTCTGTAATTTTAGAGTTTCGTTTCTTTCTTACACATCAGTGTACCAAGTTACCTTTATCTGACTGAGCCAGGAATCATTCAGGGTGGATCAGAACTTGCACAGCTGGTGTTTTCCAAAGCTCCCCTGGGAAAGAGTGATTTGATTCAACCACAAACAATTCCCAGACACCTACTCTGCACCAAGCCCTGGGGAATGGAAAATAAATAACACATCATCTTGCCCCTAGGGACCTCACAGACAGAGGTCATAGTGGGAGAGTGGTGGGCCAGATCTATCCAACAGAGGTGTTCTGTTTGGGTGGCTCAGTGTTTCAGAAAAACAAAACAAAGAATTGGAATTCCTTCAGCAGGCGTGTGCAGTCTAGATGCTCACAGGCTCCACCATGCCCTAGTGTTGTAGCCCTTCCCAGTTTGATGGCACATGCATATCACTGGCCTGGCCCAGGGAGGTTTTTGAGTCTGTGACCCTGAGCTAGAGAGTATTTGCAGAGAAGGAAGCACAGAGAACAGAAAGGAAGAGAGAAAGGTGCAGTGAAAAAGCACACTAGGAACATACCAGGAATGGATCTGCAAATGCACAACTGCTGTGAATTCAGTGAGAGTCATAGCAGGAAGACACCCAAGCTTGAACTAGGATTATTGAGGAGCACAGAAGAGGAAGCAGACACTTGTGGTTGTTCTACAGTTCAGGCCAGGAAACAAAACTTGTATATGTAAAAAAGAGCTACAGAGTCAGTCAAGGACAAATTATAAAGATGCCCAAGTTCAACCCGCAAATACATTTACACTTGATTTTCACCCACCTAGCACAACTTTGTCTCGCCTTGCTTTTCTAATTCTTTAGGTCTCGGCTTAGTTGTCACTTCGTTTGGGTAACCCTCCAAGACTACTGAGATAGGGTGAGGGCCTGGTTCTGTACTCTCCAGGCACATCAGACTTGGCTCATTTTATGCATTTTGCATTGCCTGTTTACATCCCTGTCTTCCTCAGCAGCCAGAGCTCATTGAGAACAGGGACAAAGTTGTTTTTGTTGCTATTGTATCCTTCCAGCGTATCAAGGTGAGGATCACTATTATTTGTACATAATAGATCAGTGATAACATTGAGTGAAAGAATGGATGAATGCTGCCTGCAATGATTGTTATGATGTAGGGCTAGCATTTTCTAGAATAAAAGCTAAAAATAATTCTAACCAGATAATCTTGAATGGGTTTACCATGGCACTAATTTGCGTGTTCAACAAATTATTTACTGATCAAGGGTTGCAGTTTGTCGCTATACCATTAGAATATGAAAGTTCATGCAAGCCACACCAGTGGGATGCAGGGGAGGTGGAGAAGGCAAAGGAGAGGGGAAATACGGCAAGATTTTCCATGGAAAGGGATCTAACAGCTGAGACTGTTAATACTAACCAAAAACATATATTGATGACCTTTTTGAAGAGAACATTGACAGATTTCATAATACGTTGTGAGGTAGTAAGCTATTTCTACAAGTAATTTCTTTGCAAGACAAGTACCCTGCAGGACTATAATCCTGCGATGTTTCTGCAGAAGGGGAATTTTAGAAAAGAGTATGCAGACAAACCACGTTAGGTGCTTGTTAAAAATGCAGATTTGTGGGTCCCACCCATAGCATTTCTTACTCAGATTACCCGAGGCAAGGCAGAACCTGCATCCAGGTGGTCACTGGAGTACACCTCTGGAAACATCCTTAAAGACTATGACGTCAAGTGTCCTCTCTGCACACATAAGGAAACGGAGGCCTGGGAACTTTGTATAACTTGCCTGAGCTCATATGGCTGCTTAGCAGCACACTGCTGGCTCCAATCTAGGATTTCCAGCTCAAAGTCACATTCTGCTGTAACAGAGCAGTTTGCTCTGTGATCTGGTTCTCATTTCTCTATGAAGCAGATAGAAGAGATGTTACTTAGGAGAAATGAACAAATATGTATTTAACAAATCACCACATGGAAGAAATGTATTCACCTCTCATGGTCCCAAAAGAAAATGCACTAGAGAAATTATCTTACAATGCTGCTGTGAGTGAATATTCGTTCCTACCTTCAACAAAGACATGGTCAATTGTTCTCTCCCGGTATCCTGAGGTACAGAGGGATTTAAGAGTAATTTAGCGTGGGAGGCTGAGAAGTAAGGAGGCAGCATGAAATCCAAACATGAAGAATACTGAAAAGCACAGTTCTTCCATGAGAGAAAAAATTGAAGCTACTTTATCAGCTTGCATTCTCAGTGATGGGAACACAGTACATGCAGGTCTGAGAGATCAGGGAACACTTAAGATTTAGAAGAAGAGAACCCTGGGGCCATTTAGTTCCAAAAGCAAAACACAGTCTATTAAATTACAAGACCCTGGGATCTGTGAATTGGGCGTAATGTACATTCTGTGTCAATCGAACCCACCCTGAAAAAGGTTGCGAGGGGTCAGTCCAAACATCAACCTCTGTTGTTGATATTGGAGTTAGTAGATCATTGGAGATGGAAAGTGAAGGTGTCAGAGTTACCCGGCAGGTCTGCGTAGTCCCCACCCCTTAACGCCAGAAGCCATCATTAAGTTTCACTTGTTTGTTTTCTGTACTTTGAAGTCAAGCCTTTTTATGTGCTGTACTTCATGCTGAGGATTTTATTTACATTATCCACTTAATCCTCAAGATTATTCTCCTAAAGTTTGTTTCTGCTGTTTTGCATTTTACAGACAAGAAAACTAAGCTAGAGTAGGAAGGTGGCTCACCTAACATCATACGGCCAGTAAATATCAGAATCAGAATTCCAGTCCAGACCTGGTAGCTTGCACACTCTTCAATATTTGTGCCTATTTTCTTGACCTTTATTACTCTGATCCCAACCAGAGAGATGCGGGGTATGAAGGACTCAACAACTATTCTCATATGATTGCAAACATAGAAGAGACCCACCTCACAAGCCTAGAACATGAAATGCCACCTTATAGCTGGTGAATGCCTGGACCACAAGCAAGAATAAACTCTGTGTGTGTGTGTGTGTGTGTGTGTGTGTGTACACACAAACATATATGTGTATATATTGAATATTCATATCTGACTTGTGAAATATGAAATATATGTTTAAAAAATCTAACAAGGAATACATATTGCATAAGTTAGATTCTTCAGAGAGAAGGTATTATTTCTTTTGCTTCTATAATACTTCCAGAATATAGCAGAATATAAACAAACAAACAGTATTTCCTGATTGTAGTAAGTATAGTGTAGTAATTAAAGTACAGTATAATAAAGTATAGCACAGTGTATGTGTGTGTGTAAATATCACCTTAAAATATGCCATTAAAATGTTACAAAACATTTCTTTTCTGGCTGACAAATACTGAATATAATAATAATCAACGTAGATACAATGACTTGAGTGCCTGCTGTAAGCACAGCACTGAAACCTTTAAATATATGTTCTCATACAATCCTCACAACCCACCAAATTGTTGCTGACACAACCCCTTTCGTTTGTCTCCTGACACTCAGCTAAAAAATTTCCCAGATTCCTCTGCAGAAAGGTTGGTCCCTGAGATTAATTTCTGGCCATTGGAACATGGCTGAAAGTGACACACACCACTCCTAGTCTTGTCCTCTAAAATGAATCTTCTGTTTCTCCATGCCCTCTTGTTTTGCATATTGGCTGGCTGGAGGAGAGGACCCAGTGGGGCACTGAGGCTGTATCACAAGGCAGAACTGAAAACAGCTCTATGAAGCAGAATGTTCTGTCCCACCTCCTGCTGTGCTCACCCCCATTGGATTATGATATGAGCAAGAAGTAAAGCTTGTATTAAGCCATTGACATTTGAGGGTTGTTTATTACCTCAGCTAGTATTACCTCCCTGGATAACACAGTATTATTAGCCTCATTTTGCCAATAAGGAAACTGATTTGTTCAAGACCTCGCAGCTAGTAATTGCAGAAGCCAGGCCTGACAGGCTGCACCCCCGTGCTCCCTGCCACACAGCAAGCTGCCCCACCACACCCTTGTGCTGCCTACTTGTTTCAGATGAAATGACGGAATAGCACCATGAAGATGAACCTTGCCATCCCATCTGGGGACCCTGAAGATTCTCAGTGGCACAAAGGGAAGGCACTGAGGTGAGTGTTGCTGGATTTCTCCTCGGCCAATGATTATCTTGAACTATTCCAGAAACTCCTTTCCCTCACCCCTGGGCCAGCAGTGGATGGGGGAGGCTCCGCTGGATGCCAGCCGCAAAGCATTCCAGTGGCCTTGGACATGGCTCAGGGAAAGTCGGATGCCTGGCAGGAAGATGTCACTGGGAACCACACAGACCAATTTCTTGGAAGGACATGCTATACTGAGAGTCCAAGGACAGGAATGGTTATGTGTTTATGCAGTCTGGCCCATAAGTACTATCACACGTTTACATACGAACGCATGTGTGGATGTGTGTGTACATAATATGTCCATATCAGTTTGTACATAAAGTGTTGCTATATTGTGTGTGTACACACATATATATAGTACATCCGTTCTACTTAATATATACATATGCAAATATATAAACTAAGGTATATCCACATACTTTTATATATTTCTGTGTATGTCTGTAAAGATATTCGAAGTATTAAAAACTCCTCAAAGCAAATGGAAACACATTTTGTTCCTCTCACAGTTTCGAGAACCACCAAATATCCACATGAAAGTAGAGATCAGGGACTTCAAATAAACACCAGTGTGCTGTTAAAGCAGTTGCTGGTGTGAGAACTGTTTAAAAACCCAGTGACTCAACAGTATGTGCTGATTTCCCCTTAATTTGGGGGAGAACTGGGCAGGAGGACGCGTGTGGCTGCCAGGAACGGCAGTCCATCCCCGGCCAGCGCCCCCCTGACCACCCAAGTCTGCTCTCCGCACAACTGATAGATATGTTTTGACAAGTTCTATTAAGTACAAAGACGGCCACTGGGGCAACATGTGGAGTTGATAGAGTGAGAGGCAGAGAGGCAGAGCGCAGTGTGAGGCCTGCTCATGTTGACAGAATTTGCCGTAACAAAATGAGTCCGTGCTCCGTGTCATCTATTACCGAATTTCAGTAAGGTCTCTGGCACCCACGACGCCCAGGAGGGTAAGCCTCTCCTTGGTTTCCTATTTCTGTCTCCTGATTGCCAGCAAATCTAGGATTTTTTGAAACTCTAATTGGTTGCCTTGATTTACGCAGAGTCGCCAGCGGTGCCAACGGAAGAAGGCCGGGAGTTGCTGAAACCAGAGTCACCAGTGTGGATCTCCACTTCATCCCACCTCCGCAAGCCCCTCCCATACCTGTGTTTAGAAACTTCACAGGAAGCAGAGCTGGCAAGCACACCTGGGCTACTCTCGCCTCTCTCACCATCTTGAGTACATCATCGTCAACCTCCAGAGCCCTCCTAAACAAGGTTTGGCAACAGCAAAAACAAACACTATTTTACAACATCTTTGGACGCACTTCGAAAATGCAAAAGCAATTAATCAGTCGTCTCCCTGAGACTCTGCTCAAGGTGGCTGCTGCCTTTGACATGGAGCTCGGCTTTGATGGGAGCCGAAGAAGCATGTGAAGACAGCCCAAAAAGTGGTAATGGTCTTCAATTATTTATTTGTTTAGAAGACTGGGGAGTAGAACTTGAGCTGTAAGCACATGGATAATCCATCTAAGACACTCCCAACAGTGAGGTCTTTAACTCCCTGCCTGAGCATTCTGCTTGGAACGGAATGGGTATTTTCACCAAGTCTGGCATGGATCCAAAGGTTTCCTCTGTGTGTGTGTGCGTGTGTGTGTGTGTGTATATATTTAAGAAAGCTATATTTGGGATATCTGAATATCTTTGAGCCTTGTAGAAAAACTGCTCTTTCTAATTACTAGACATCAAGCTGTACTGCTAGTTCCTAATGGATAAGATTTCTTTGTGCTGGATTTTTGTGTAATTTTATTGAAAAATCAAGACTGTACATTCTCTGAGAGATTCTTTCATTTAGCAATGTATTCTCAGGACATGGTGTAATCATCTTAATAATTGATTGTGGGAAAGTAAGTCACTTATAGCCCAAAGTTACTCTCAGTCTTGAACTTTGTCCTTGGTAGTTTATTATACACATGGAAATAACTTGATGGATCTCTCATCCCAGGAAATTTACAACAGCAGACACCATGCCCTTTATATTCTGTGGGCTGACCATAGAAGAAGTGGTTGGACACATTTGCTCTTCTGAAAATACTGATGTGTGAAGAAAAATGTTACCATCCAATTGCACACAGAATTTTCTAAGAAACAAACTTTGTTCAGCTAAAATAATGAGATATTTTTGACCCAAGTTTACATAGATCTCAGTCATTGTCGTTCCTTTCTCCTAAGCCCTTTTTTATATGCTTGTAAATCTTGAGATGATGGTCCAAATGCATCTCTTCCACAAAGTCTCACCTCATTTATTTTGCTGGATGTGGTCGCTTCCTGGCCTGAGTCCATATCACACCTGATTTGTGGCCATCTTCTCTTGAAACACTTTTGGTTGTTTTCATTGCTTACCACTAGTTCTGAACTATAAGTACCTTGAGAGAAGGGTCTAGGATTGCTGGTTTCATTGGTATAAAACTGTACTTAGTCCGTAATTATTGTTTAGCAAATATACATTGGATAGATGGATAGATGAACAGATGGATGGATAAATGAAAACTTTCATCCTCTCTCATCCTATATATATACCAGTATCCCAGAGGGTCATCTTATGTGATATAAATATCGGTATCTCTCTGTGTTGGGTTGAATAGTGCCTCTCCAAAAGTTAGTTCTATCTGGAACCCCACAATGTGGCCTTATTTGGAAACAGGGTCTTTGCAGTGATAATCAATTAAGTTAAAATGAGGTTATACTAGATTAAAGAGAAGAGACACACAAAGGGAGACTGCCACGTGAAGATGGGGGCAGAGAATGAAGCCAAGAAACACCAAAGTTTACCAGCAACCGCAGGAAAGTGAGGAAGAGGCAAACAAAACAAAAGAAAAAGCTATCCTGTATCACAGTCTTCAGGGAGAATATGGCCCTGCCAACACCTTGAATTCTGACTTCGGACCTCCAGAACTAGGGAAAATAAATTTCTGATGTTTTAAGTTACCAACTTTATGGCACTGTGTCATTGCAGCCCTAGGAAACTGATGCACTCTCCAAGAACCCACCTTGCAAAGAAGGGACTAACCACATCTTGCGAGGCTTTAACAAAGAACCCAAAATAGGAGTGTTCCCTCTGGCAGGGGACCCTGAATGTTGTATGAAGCCCGGAGAGTCTTCGAGCTTTGCAGTGAGACAATTAAGAGCTGATTTGTCAAAAGCAGGGAAAAAGGTAGCCAACATAATAGAAAATGGGGAGAAGACAGGCCTGGGGCCCAGGTTCACATCCCAAGCCATATGACGGGGGCCACAGTGATGGGCTGAGGTTCATGCTGGCTGGGTTCCACAAGCAGGGAATGAGCGGGGAGCTTCAGGAGTGCCTTGGATGGCAGAGAGTTCTGATTTGGTTGTAGTTATTGGCTGAGCATGAGACACGGGTGGAGTAGCCTTGGTTAGTGGACAAACGACAAAGCAGAGAGAATCCTAAAATTGCCTAAAACTCAAATTCCACTTGGGCATTTTCCTTTCCAAGTATTTGGCCATCTCTTGCTTTTTCCCCTGTTATACTTACTTTCAAGTAAAACCTCAATCAAGGCTACAATTTAAGTTCTTCCAAATAATCCATAAGTGGTGCACAATTTGGGTAAATGCCATCGCAGATTCGCATTTCTTCAATTGGTGAGTTCTGGGCAACGTGAATAAGACATTAAAGCACGGTGACCACAAAACCTCATCAATTCAGACTCATTATCTGAAGGACCTTCCCACTGAATGGTGAGAAATTGGGTCTAGAAAATATCTTTAAAGAAATCCAATTTTATCTCCTTCAAGGACACACACTAGCCAGAAGTAGGCCAGCATATGGTTAAGTAGCAGCCTTCAGAGAATGAGGCTTAATGAATAGATAAGAATGGCTTGTAATTAGTCCGTCATTTGTTTGGATGGCAAAGGATGCTTGGGAAGTGCTTGAGGATGCTTGAAAACAGTGTGTGCTCTTAGGTAGTTTAAATATTTTCCCAGAAATTTGGTTCTACAACTAATTTGTTTGGTACAGCCATTGCTTCCACCAGGCCTCCAGTCTACTTATTCCAACATTCCCATGAGAAATGTACACAACAGTGAGGTCTCTCCTGGCTTATACATCAGCATGAGCAGACACAGGAGGGCATGTCCAGGGAAGACTTCATGCCCCTCAGACGTAGAGGTTGAAGGGATGGACTGTTGGTCTTTGACGGACAGAGTGCCTCTCAGTGAACTGACCATCATGTGGGAAATGTTGGCTTACGTCAATCACAAACAATACTTATATACTTCTCATGATCCAAAAATCAACCTTGTCTCCAAAGGTGAGCATACTTTCTGCTTTTATACTGTGAAAAATGATGGCGGAACTTGGGGTTAGAGGACCCGATCTTGAGTTTGAATCCCGTTATCAGCTGTGTGTTTCTCGGCGTAACTCCTCTCTCCATTTTCTCTGCGAAGATTTAATAAGATGATATATATGTCCTTTTTAAACCATACATCATATGAAAATATAAGGAACTATTATCATCCGATCGTTAACAACAAATCTGCTGGATATGGAGTTTCAGTGACTTGAAGTTTAAAGAATCGTGCTTAAAGTTTGAAAGTTTGAAAAGCAGTGTTTATTTCCTGGGTCAAGCACATCTGGTCTGAATCCCAGTTTTATTTCTTGCTGAGGGTGGTTTTGCCATGGTCTTAAAAGCCTCCACTCCTTAGTTACATGAATGTCAAGTGGAGTTGGAAAAATAAATGCTTAAAAGAGGTGGGAAGTGCTTTACACCATGCCTGGCACATAATACGTGCTTAATAAATGCCAGCCCAAGATATTATGGCCCAAATAAATTCTTACAACCCATAAGGGGACTGGCCTGCAGACATTCACCCCGACAGCATGAGTACTGGGAAAACACTGCAGGCAGCAAGGGGCCATCACAGGCAAAGTGGACTGTCAAGAGGGGCTGTATAGACTGTGGGGGATCATGAAGCAGTTAAAACCAACAGGTTGGACGTACACTTGGGAGGACATCTTTTTTTTTTTTTTTTTTTTTTTTTTTTTTTTTTTTTTTTTTTTTTTTTTGAGACAGAGTCTCGCTCTGTTGCCCAAGCTGGAGTGCAGTGGTGCAGTCTCAGCTCACTGCAAGCTCCACCTCCCGGGTTCACGCCATTCTCCTGCTTCAACCTCCCGAGTAGCTGGGACTACAGGCACCCACCACCACACCTGGCTAATTTTTTGTATTTTTAGTAGAGATGGGGTTTCACCATGTTAGCCAGGATGGTCCCGATCTTCTGACCTGGTGATCCACCCACCTCATCCTCCCAAAGTGCTGGGATTACAGGTGTGAGCCACTGTGCCCAGCCAGGGAGGACATTTTAAAACATGAGTAAAAAAAAAAAAAAGAAAATGTTTTAAAATGCAACATTTAAGCAAATTAAAATACATGCACAGAAAGCAAAATTCATTTTTCAAGAATTCATTAAATACACACTGAAGATGGATGGGGACTATGAGAATGGAGTATAGGGATGAAAGAGATGAATGAATGAATGAAGGACAGGTAGCAATAATGCACCATGAACACACTATAGGGTATGATTACCTTAGCCTCCCTCTCTCAAAGTGCAATTGAAAAATAAAATGCAATACAGTAATGGCATAATATTCTTATTATAGTAGCTGGTGAGTCCACCTTAACAGGAATATTTTTAAATGTCACCAGCTATATTAATTTTCAGAAGCTCCTGTAACTAATGACCACAAAGGGGTGGCTTAAAACAACAGAAATTTATACACTCAAAGTTTTGAGGCCAGGAATCAGAACTCCATGTGTCGGCTGGGCTGTGCTCTCTGTGGAGGCTCTAGGAAAGAACCAATTCTTTGCCTCTCCCAGCTTCTGACTTGTGATCACATCCCTCTGATCTCCACCTCCAGGGTCAGGCTGCTTGCTCGTCTTCTGCATCTAATCTCCTGCTTTTCTGTCTGATAAGGACACCTGTCATTAAATTAAGGAGCCACCCAGATAATGGAGGGTAATCTCCTCATCTCAGAATCCTTAATTTAATCACTTCTGCAAAGACCTTCTTTTCCAAATAAGATAGTAATCACAGGTTCTGGGAATTCTGCCACTACACTGCTTAACAGGGTCCCAAAGCTGCCCACTAGCAGGTGATCCAATTCTCCCTCCTCTTTAGGGACCTCCTTTATGGAATGCCGAGGAAATTCCCAGAGGAGCTGATTCAGCTCCCAGTGCCAATCCTGGCTCCTCTCCTCAAGCTCCTGAGGCAGAACAATCGAGGAATTCCTGGGATGCCCGCCAGTGTGCTGCACATAAACGTGTGCTGCAGGGAAATCCAGGCCCTCCCATATTCACGGTGGCTTCTGCTAAAGTCATAGCACCTGCTGCCACCTCCAAGACCCAGATTACTTCATCAGTTCCCAACCTACCCAGATGGCCACTGCCACTGCCGTTGCACAGATGCCATGCTCTCATGGAAATCTTTCTTGATGGCCACATTCAGTCCACCTTCTGCTCTGCTCCCTCCCAGGTCCTGGCAGGTCCCTTCACTGCCCTTAATGCTATTTGAAATATACATATTGGATGTGTAACTATGTGATATAAGCTCCATGAAGACAAAAAGAGAATGAATGTCTGCTTTGCTCAAAACTGCATCAGCAGCAGTTAGCACCGTGCCCAGCACACCGTCAAATTATCAGAATTCCTGGAGGGTATCCTATGTTGCCGTCTTGTAGTGTTCAGCCAGAGCAGCTCTTCCCACAGACCTACTGCACCTGAGCATGCTTTCCAGGCCTGGGTGACTAGTGACTGCCGTGCTCACTTCTCAGCACACTATGTCACAGTGAGATCTAAGACAGAGGCTTTAGTGGCAAGGCACTCAGCAGGCCTGGGTTTGAATCTTGCCTTGGAGTTCAGTGAAGCTGCCCACGCTGGACAAGTCGCTTAATTCCTCTCAACCAGCAAGCCTTGCCCTGCACCTGTATGATTCTGGAAAAAAGGTTAAGAGTGCCTCCACGTGAGGGCTTTGGAGAGTTGATTATCAATAAAGCATTTAGCACAATTAATTAGCATCTACAATCAATGTTAACGCTAATCATTGGCTATTCATTTATCATCATTTATATACTTACATTTGAAAATACATCTTCTCAAAAATTCTTCAAAATGCCCTGGCTGGTTTTTGGCACTGAAGCGCTCATTCCTTTAAAATGTAAGTGGCCGTAAACAAATCAAATCACTTTACCTCTCTAACACTCAGTTTCCTCACCTACAAAATGAGAGGATTTGACTAGATGAGGGATTCTCCATGACTACAATGGCAGATTGTCCACCCAAAATGCATAATGTCTCTTTTCAAATATATATCCTCTTATACCTTATAGGGATCTCATTACTGTTATCTTATACCTTCTATTAATCCCATTGATCTAATCCTCGGGGAAGATTGATATTCCTAAGTCTAAAAGACTAAGAAAGTGAGCTAGTTGTTTCCCAAGTGACGTCTTCCAGGGGAGTGAGAAATGATTCATTTCATCAATGATTGCAGATCCTGCAGCCAAAATTGGGATCTCAATCTACTAAACAATTCAGTAAGGCACCTTCAAGTATAACCTTTCAAATTACAAAATGAGCTTTTTGGAGAGTGAACTACATGGGTGAAAGTAGAGAATGATCGGTCATTTAGGAAGCTTCTCCCTTCTGAGTTGTGCAACAATGCCTCCGCATGAAGCCAGAAAGAGAAAATCAATACCTTTGCATGGTAATTTGGTAATTAAGTTCATTTTGACTTCCTGGTGTCAGTTCTTTGGGATGCCCATATTTGTATACAATATGAAATTACCCATTTATGGTAACTCTATCTAATGTCATCTTAGGTATTTTATATTGCAAAAATAAAAGGGCAAATGAATGAAAGAACAAATAAATACATTGTAGCAGTTATTGATAATACTCACTCACGCTTGTAGAGGTTACAAGAACTCTCACACATGCATTACCTCATGGGCACTTCGCAACAACGTGAGTTTAGAGGGTGCAGGTGAGAGGATGAGAAACCTGCCCAAGTTAAGTGGCTGCTCAGGTTAAGTCCGATGCCACCTGTGTGGCAAGCAGAAGAGGCCAGCATTGTCCATAAGCTCTGACCTCTGTATCTCTGCCCCATTTATTCCTTACCTTTTGTGGGGGCCAACTCAATTTATGTTACTTATTTAATGTTCTGATCAAAGTATTGCACATAGACTCTTTTTAAAAGTTAAATTGTGTTTTAAACTTAGTAACAACAAAGCAGTCCTTTTCACCGCATTTTGCTACTCCATAATCAGCTCCCAAGAACATCCACTTTCCATTTTTTATCCATCCCTGCTGGTATTTATAACTCTGTATTTAATTTAATTTAATTCAATTAACTTATTTATTTATTTTTGAGACAGAGTCTCACTCTGTCGCCCAGGCTGGAATGTAGTGGCGAGATCTTGCCTCATTGCAACATCCCCCTCCCGGGTTCAAGTGATCCTCCTGCCTCAACCTCCCAAGTAGCTAGGATTACAATCATGTACTACCACGCTAGGCTAATTTTTGTCTTTTTTTTTTTTTTAAGTAGAGATGGGGTTTCACCATGTTGGCCAGGCTAGTCTCGAACTCTTGGCCTCAAGTGATCTGCCCTCCTCCACCTCCTAAAGTACTGGGATTACAGGCATGAGCCACTGAGCCCAGCCATACCTCTGTATTTTAAAGTAACATACCTTTTATAGCTTCCATTTCTTTAAATGCTTTTCACTTTTTTGACATTTTCTCTCTTATGTGGTCCTTCCTGTACGCAGCTCTGTTCTCTAAATTTTCAAAGTATTATTATAGCATAATTTGGGATTATTTCAATACAGCTGACCCTTGAACAACCCAAGTTTGAACTGCCTGGGTTCACTAACACGTTGACTTTCTTCCTCCTCTACTACCCCCGAGACAGCAAGACCAACCCCTCCTCCTCCTCTCCCTCCTCCTTCTCAGCCCACTCAACATGAATGTGATGAGGATGAAGACCCTTATGATGATCCACTTCCACTTTGTAAAAAGTATATTCCAACAATAAATATATTTTGTCCTTATGATTTCCTGAACATTTTCTTCTCTCTAGGTTACTTTCTTGTAAGAACACAGTACATAATACATATACAAAAAATATGTTAATCTGTTATTGGTAAGGCTTCTAGCCAACAGTAGCCTAGTGGTAGTTAAGTTTTGAGGGGCTTAAAAGTTATACATACATTATTAACTGTGTAGGGGGTCAGCACCACAACTTCCTTGTTGTTCAAAGGTCAACTATACTTGGTGCTCTCCTTAGGACTGTAAAAATACTGTTCACAGTTGAGTCACTTAGAATCCTATGATTATATTTTCTGTACAGCCTTTTGTTGAGTGTGATAATTGCCTCATAATTTGTTTCCATTTTTCTTGGGTTTTAAGTGCCAACCACTTTTTCACAAAGCTATGAAACTCTTCTCTCTATGGTCAAATACCAAATAAAACAGATCGGTACTATTTTTATTCTTGCAAGCAATCATTCTAGAGCCCTTCATTCTTCTCCTGCAACGGACTGATTGTTCTCAAGAGCTACTTCATAGCTCTCCACCTGGGACTTCTGTCATCTCCATTCTGGGAAATCCCTTTACTTCTATTTTACGTTGGATCTCACATCCTGAATTCTGTATATTCATCATTCTCTGTTGTTTTTTATCATTAAAAAAGTTATTTTATCATCCTCAAAAATCTTCTGAAAGGTGCCTATATTTATATTGCATGTATTTATTGGATGGTTTAGCTGATTGTAGAATTCTAGGTTACTAATTATTTTTGGTCAAAATTTTCAAATTACTTTTTTATTCTCTTTTAGTCCAAATACTTCCATTGTGAATCCCAATAACATTTTGATTCCCAAAGTGTTGGATGTATCTGAGTTTTTCTCATCAGAAGCCCCTCTAGAAAACCCTTTTTAAATTTTTGGGAGTTTTGAAAATCGTGTGCCTAAGTTGGGTCTCTTCTCACTCATTGTGCTCCGTACTTAGTGAGCCTTTCCATCTAAAAGCTTATGTCCTTCCTTTCTAGGAAATCGTATTGTGTAACTAGTTGA
Source organism: Rhinopithecus bieti (assembly GCF_001698545.2). Taxonomy (NCBI): domain Eukaryota; kingdom Metazoa; phylum Chordata; class Mammalia; order Primates; family Cercopithecidae; genus Rhinopithecus; species Rhinopithecus bieti. Next base: position 7,164,274 of record NW_016818964.1, read on the forward strand.
TTGCTTTCTCCCCTTTATTGCGTTTGTTCTCTCTTCTTAGAGATTGTATTAATTGGATGTTTGATCTTCTAGATTGATTCTCTCACCTCCTTATTCTTTCTTTCTGATTACATGTCTTTTTGTCTGTTCTGCTTTCTAATAAAAATATTATTAATGACAGCTTTATTGAGATATAATTCATATGCCACAAAATGCATCCTTATTCAGTGACTTTTTGTGTGTTCTGAACTGTGCTACCATCACCACTACATTTTAGTTTAAGAATACTTTTATCATTTCCTAAAGAAACCCCATCAATACCTAACAGTATTTGCTCTCCAAGCCCTTGGCAAGAGGTAATCTCCTTTCTGTTTCCATAGCTTTGCCTATTTTGAACTTTTCATATAAATAGAACCACATCATGTGTGTCCTTTTGGGCAGTGTATTTTATGTAGCATATGTCTTCAAGTCTCAAGTTACTTCCTTTCTTTCTATGGCCAAACAATATTCCATTTTATGGATATGCCACATTGTGTTTATTAATTGAGATGACGGACATGTGGGTTGTTTTCACTTTTTGACTATTGTGAGTAATGCTGCTATGAACATTCATGCACAGGTTTTTCTGTGGACATTTTTTTTTTTCAATTCTCTTGGGTATACATCTGAGAGTATAACTGGGGGTTGAAGTAATCCGTTTTCATGCTGCTAGTAAAGACATCCCAGAGCCTGGGTAATTTATAAGGAAAATTGACTCGTAGTTCAGCATGGCTGGGGAGGCCTCTTACAATCATGGTGGAAGCCACCTCTTCACAAGGTGGCAGGAGAGAGAGTGAGAGCCAAGCAAGTAGGGAAACCCTTTATACAACCATCGGATCTCATGAGAACTCACGTACTATCACAAGAACTGGAAACTGGCCTCATGACTCAGTAATCTCCACCTGGTCCCCCCATTGACACATGGGAATTACTCAATTGAAGGTGAGATTTGGGTAGAATACAGAGTCAAACCATATCGGGGGCCATATAGCAACTCTATGTTAAACATTTTTCAAACCATTTTCCAAAGCAGGTAAACTACGTCATAGCTCCAGCAGCAGAGTATGAGGGTCCTACATGCTTCACATTCTCAGCAACACTTCTTATTGTCTTTTTAAAAAGTTCAGTCACAAAGTCAAGGTAAAGCAACCTCTTATTGTGGCTTCTATTTTCATTTGTAAGCAATTCATCATGTAAGAATATTTTCGTGTTTCACTGTCAACGTGTATGTCTTCTTTGAAGAAACTTCATTTTTTAAACTTTGTCTTTCAATTCTTCTATTGAATTATTAATTCTTTGCTTTATGTTTTAATTTTAAGGACTCTTTTCTCAATAGTTTTAGACAAACAATAGTTTATCTTAGGAAATTAATTATAACTTTATTTGTAGTTTTATTAAGATTTTTTCTACTCACTCTATTTGCTCTGTTTCCTCTATGCTTCTCTTCCTTTATGCTTTGTTCTCTGTCTTTAACATTAGCCAAATTCTTAAAATGTTTGGAAACCCTGATTGTTCATTCATATTTAAGAACAGGGTGCTGAAATGTTGACTGAAACCTTGTGTGTGTAAGCAGGGCTTGCAAACTGGGCTTTCACTATGCACAGTTGGGAGATGCTCAAACGTCCTTAACTGCAGCTCTATTCTCTCAGGCTGGTCAGTTTTCTAAAGATTAATTTCCTTAATTTCCTGCTTAGGTATACAAGCCAGGCTTTCAGTGGTCTGGGAGTTGAGAGGAAAAATCCTGCCTGGGGTCTCGTAGTTCTTTTCACTTACCTATCCTGTAAGTGGTTTTCACTTACCTATCCTGTCCTTTTTTATTCAGCTTGACACCTGACCCCTGTGTCTGGAATCCTACAATCCTGGACTGCGCTTGCTCCATCTTCTCCAAGGGTGGCTGGAGAGAATGGTCTGGCTGTATAGAGTGAGGAAGGAGAATGAGGGGGCTGCTGCTATTTTCTCAGTTACAATTTCATTCCAATTTTCAAGCCCATCCCACATTCTGACCTCCAGAGGTAACTGGACCCTCACATTTCTTTTTGTTTCTTTTTCTTGTTGCAAGAATCTGCTTGTTTCTGAGTGTCATCCCTGTGCAGAAAGTGAGGCTCTACTCTCTGCTTTGCAGGAGCAGCGGCCACGTGTTCATCCTCCATGTTTGAACACATCGCATTTGCTGACACTGAATTTCTAATTATCTTCATCCTTTGACTGTATACTTTTGATATTATTTTTACTCTTCTTTTCTTGGTTTTCAAGAAAGCAGCAGAAATGCATATTTTCAACCCACCGTATTTAAGCAGAATTCACTAACAACATCTCTACACTCATCAACTCCATTCCTTTGATCACAGAAGGAATGAATAAACAGTTTTTGCAGTGAGTCCCAAACAGTAAACCATGCAGCAGATCACAAAGAACTTTACTATTTTTTAAAATAGTAAGAGCTCATGCTATTACTCCACTGTTTCAAAGATGTGTTCTGTGTAGTCAATTAAGAAATACATCTTATCTCTCAAGTTATCTTGGTAACTTTAGTTTGTCATTGTGACTCATCTCAGTTCACCACATACAGATGACTACTAAAGAGTGGCAAAGAAATATGTGTGTATACACCTATATATTCATCTATCCATCTATATACTGACAAGTATGTTTATATTATATACATATGATATGCTTATATATAAGCAATATGTGTATATATGTATATACGTGTATATAACTATCCATATATGTATATTGTATTTGGATTTATATATTTTTTCAGCTTAAGGAAAGAAAATATCAAGAACAGACAATTTTGTGAAAGCCATGTCTATTCTCTGCTTCCCTAAGATTTATATGCAATATGAAATTACTCAGCTAAGGTCTGAATTTCCACCTTAGGTGTGCTAGGACGTTTCATAAGTCACCACTCATATCCAAGGTATTTTAGAAATACGAACAGTGAACAGTGAGCAAGTTCACAGGCCCTTTTTATTTTAGCACTTAATTTAGTGTCTGGATTTTTTGACAACTGTTTAGTCTTGGCCAATGAGGAGACTTGATGACAAAGTCAAATTGCTAATATATAAGATACTCTAAGTAAGGATCTCAATATCTATTTGTCTTTCTCTCTCTCTCTCCATATATACATAAACATACATATACACAAACAAATGCAAATTTAACCAGGTAGATGTAGACTTAGAGATAAAATGAGAGAAATATATAGATACAGAATACAAGCTTTAAAGGCATTCAAGATAGGAAATCTCTCTTTTTATTCTCTATTGCAGAAAAAAGGCTATCTGCCCCAATTTTATCACCCGATTCTTTCTGTATACTAAAGATCTATAAGTGCACTGATTTCATTAGAAGGTGCACCCAGTGTTCTATTTAAGTTGCTGGGTATGACTTTTCCTGGTGTGAACAGCAGTAACCATCATGTGTTTCCATGAGGAAATTTATTTTGACAACTTTTGTTAGATAACAGGTATTTAACACACATGCCTCCCAGCTTTGGAATCAGATTTCAAACGCAATCTTTGCTAAAGTGAAGGAAGTCGTTCAACCCCTAAAACTGTATCGTGTGACAAATGCTGGAAACTGGGTAGCACCGGGATGTGAATACAGAGCTGGGCAGGGGTGGGGGCACTGACCACACCTCGCTTCTGTCCCATCTGTCCTCTCTAGCCATTCCCTCTTGCATCCACTGCAGGACCCAGGGGCCAACCTGCTAGGCAATAAGAAGGGCCAACCCGGTCTCTAGACATAGTTTAATCGGTTTTCAGCCTCAGAAGGGACCATGGAAGACGCATCTATTTCCTCTTTACTCCTGAAAACAATTACAAGGGTTCTTCTCATGGGGGATTTTCTCCAAGGGTCATCTATATATGCAAAGTGAATTCATTGAAGCCTTAAAAATCATAAGCAGTCTGACTGCTTCTATAATTTTTTTTTTTTTTTTTTTTTTTTTTTTTTTTTTTGAGACAGAGTCTTGCTGTGTCACCCAGGCTGGAGTGCTGGAGTGTGGTGGCATGATCTCGGCTCACTGCGAGCTCCACCTCCTGGGTTCACACCATTCTCCTGCCTCAGCCTCCTGAGTAGCTGGGACTATAGGCGCCCGCCACTACACCCAGCTAATTTTTTGTACTTTTTAGTAGAGACAGGGTTTCACTGTGTTAGCCAGGATGGTCTCGATCTCCTGACCTTGTGATCCACCCGCCTTGGCCTCCTAGAGTGCTGGGATAAGGTGATGACATGAATATTTACTGGAAGATTTGGTTTAAATAAATTGTGGCATGTCTATTCAATGGACTAATATGTAGTCACTGAGAGGGTAGATAGAGCTCTACAACTGAAGATTTCAGTGACCCATTGTTGAGGTATGGATTTGGTTATAAAACAGCATTTGACAAATATAGTATGGTTTCATTTATATAAACACACAGATCACAAAAATATATTCCTGAAAATATGTTCAAAATATTAAAGCATACCTTTGGTTTGTGAATTGTCAGGTGAATTTTCTATTTTTTCCATATATTTGATTTTTGACATAAACATGTATTCACTTTACAATCAGAAAACAACAACAACAAAAGCTATAGTTTTGGATGGAAACACAAAAGATAGCATTAATTTTGTGTTAATTAGATGCACATGCAATGGCTCATGCCTGTAATCCCAGCACTTTGGGAGGCTGAGGCTGACGGATCACCTGAGGTCGGGAGTTTGAGACCACCCTGACCAACATGGAGAAACCCTATCTCTACTAAAAATACAAAATTGGCTGGGCATGGCGGCAGGAGCCTGTAATCCCAGCTACTCGGGAGGTTGGGGCAGAAGAATTCCTTGAACTCAGGAGGCAGAGATTGCAGTGAGCAGAGATCGCGCCATTGTACTCCAGCCTGGGCAACAAGAAGGAAACTCCATCTCAAAAAAATATATATATGCGTGTGTGTGTATATATATAAATATTTATACGTATATTTGTATTTATATATATTTATATATATTGTATATATATTTATATATACAGTATGGTTTCATTTATATAAACACACAGATCAGAAAAATATATTACTGAAAATACATTCGAAATGTTAAAGTCATACCTTTGGTTTATGAATTGTCAGGTGAATTTTCTTTACATTTTCCATATATTTGATTTTGACATAAACATGTATTCATTTTATAATCAGAAAATGACAACAAGAAAGCTATAGCTTTGGATGGAAACACAAAAGACAGCATTAGTTTGAAAGACTGCTGACATTCATGTCTCAGAGTTGTTAACGTTATCAGTTAATGCCCAACCAAGAAGTCCTCACTCCAAAAATCTTCATTTTGCTCATCTACAAAGTAGAACTAACAATAATGTCTATCCTCCAAGAATAGGTACACAATGCAAAAGTATTTGTGCAAATGTGAGAGGCAAGATAATGAGGTGATGAGTACAGGCTCTAGAGCCAGCCTTCCCGGAAATGAACCTTAGTGCAATTGCTTACTAGTTGCGTGACCTTAGGCAAATTACTTAACTTCTCTGAGCCTCAGCCACCTGATCTACAAATCAGGTAAGTAAATGTATCCTCACGATGACTGTGTTAGAATGATTAATTCGGCTGACAAGCTACATTCATGATAAACACTATATGCATGTTTAATAACTAAGTAAAGTCTATGTAGCACACTCAGCTATAGAATTACAACATTTACTTGCCCACGTGAAAATCTTCTTTAAAGTATCACATGCTGGAGTTAGGTGCTTCATATAGCCTTTTCTTGTTGTTCTATTTTGTATACATGTATGAGCAATACACCAAAGGTACCAATGAGGCCAAGGATGTGAAACTCACCATGGAAGTAAAGGTGAGTACTAGGTAACAATGGAAGACAATCACTTTGCTCTTTTTTCTTTTTCTTTCTTTCTTTTTTTTTTTTTTATGGACTGTTTTAAGCAGGTCTGCTCAAAATCAGTACTCTAGTTTGAATGATTTTTCTGGAAATTGAGAAATTTATACATTGAAAGCACCTGCCATGTTAATTGAAAGGTCTTCATTACTAGCTGTCCATACCTGTTAGAGGCCATCTTTTCAACCAAGATGGCTTTCACTTACATCAAGAATCAATTAGCAACATTAATAAAACAACCCTGTCAACTCCCATTAGGCCTAGGCCAGACCTTTTTCTTCTCTATTAAGCAAGCAATTGCTAATCACTATTTTTATCAGTATCTCAGAAACATGACTCGTAATTTACCTCTGCTAAATGAATAGGACCGACTGGTTACTGACTTTGAGCTGAAAAGACTTTCCCAGGGGTAGGGAAGTCCATATTCTCTGTCATTTTCTGCTTGTAAGGAGCAAGAGGACTGTGACTGGGACAAAACAAACAAACAAACGTTGTTTTTTTCAAGGGATAGAATATGCAGGATAGATTACGTGCAAAGAAGTGAAAGAGAAACTGATGAAAGGATTTGAGAGAACATTTGGTAAAATAAACAAAATCATGTGAAAAAGACGCAGAGTGAGTTTGCACATTGTCAGCTCAGCCAAGAAGTTCAATTAGTCAGCAAGTGTTTGCTTAGAAAGGACATCCTCAGTCCTCTGTGGGGAGTGCTTGGGATACAAGATATGTTAGAGGGACCCCTGCCTTCTGAGATCCCACAGCTAGTGTGAAAAACAGGCAGGTAAAGACAATGATGTGAAGTATGGAAAGATGCTTTCACAGAAAATGCACCTGTAGAAGTTCGGGAGTGGAGTAGGAATAAGCCTGGGGAGAATTAATAAGAGAAGGATTCATCCCTCCATTCTCCTCCATAGTTTGGGGTTGAGGGGAGGGGAAGGAATGGGTTGAGTGTTTAGCATTAAATTAAGAGGTCTGAATTACAAATAGTATTGCAAATTATTTGGTCCCAACTTCTGTGCTTTTCATGTATCTCTTTTAACTACTCCCCAAGACAATTTTCCTGGCTTCTGATTAAAACCCTCCAGTGGCACAGAACACCCTACTTCTAGAAGCAGCCCATGCCCACTCTGACAGTTATGATTCTTGCAATATTTTTCTCCCTGAAGATTCAGAAAGTGTCTCTTTCTTTAGTTTCTGTGACTCTAAAGTCAGCTGCATGGAGTCAAGTCTGTTTGATTGTAAGGAGTGGTGGAACCAGGCCTGGAACTGGAAATCCATGATGTGAGTCTTAGTTTCCCCACACGTAAGTGTTGTGTCTTTTGGTTGCTTTCCTCTGGGAAATAATAACCAAATCTTTCATTGCCCACAAGGAAGGTAGAATAGTCACATGAGACAAGGTATGTAAAAAAATAACTTGAGAAATTGTTAATTGTTAAGGGTGTTGTTACCACTAGTTTCTTCTCAACAGTACAGTTCTTGAAATTTGAAAAACAAAACAAAATAAAACAAAAACCCTGTTTCACTTGTTTCATTTCTGTGCTCAAGATCTTGATTTCTTGAAACAGTTCCCACGTGCCATTGAAACGCCCTTCCTGGAATTCAGAGTTTTGACTATAATTTTTGTCTCAAATGAGTGGATCCAAATACAAACGTAGCTCTGGTTTGTCCTGGTTGTGATCTGGAGGGTTTGCCAGTTTCATCTAGGAAGTATGACACAGGAAATCATTGAGATGGTCCACTGCCAAAATCCATGGCCCCAGTGACCCCACTTCATCATTTTGTATTAAAACAAACAAACAAAACTTAAACTGTGAAAGTTCTGTCTCTGAGGGAGAGTATCAGGAAAATGGTCATAGGAACCAGTGCGATGAAGAAATCCTGAAAATTACAGCTGGAAGGAGCCATAAAGATCATCCAGGATAACAATCTCATTTTACAAAAGAAGAGAGACATTACGGCTTGCTTAAGACCACTAGCTTTGTGATAAGCGAACACTAGGCTGCTGCCCATCTGTCTTAGAACAATGCCCCCAAAATAGGAAGTGAATTTTGAGCAGGGATTATGAACATAAGAACATAGGCAGAAATTTCTATGGTGGAGTTGCCAGATAAAATATAAGATACCCAGTGGAATTTGAATTTCAGATGAACAATAAATAATTAGTATAAGTATGTCCCATGCAATATTTGGGACATACTTAGACTATAGAAAAAATTATGTGTTAGTGAATCGAGGGGCAGGCGCATTATTAAATTCGATGGCATTGCTAAATTCCCTCCAAAGGAACCATTCCAATTGGCCCTTCCTGCTAGGTGTGCTTGAGAGTGTGTTAGTATAACTTCATAAATTTTTCCAATCTGATAGGTAAAAAATGGCACCACAGTACAATTTGCATCACTGTTTCTATGATTATTAGTGACTTGTAATTCTCACTGTTGTTGCATATGATCTAGTCATGTCGCTTTTTTGACATCTCACTTTTTTTTTGAGATGAAGTCTTGCTCTGTCGCCAGGCTGGAGTGCAGTTTAATAACGTGATTATTCTAACTTACAGATTTGATTATGATAAAGTAGCCCTTTATCTATAATATGACTTGTAAATATTTCTCCAATTTTGTTATTTATCCTTTGATTTTCTTTTGATGTTTTTGACCCTTAATAAATATTTTATTTTGTTTTCGATGTGATTGACCTTATCAATCTTTTTCTGTGTGCTTAGTTTGTGGACTTTGAATCAGACAGATAGAGCTTTTTGATACCACGGTTATAAAGAAATCTACCTGTTTTTTCTTTTCCTTTTATACTTTCCCATTTATGCTTTAAATCTTTAATGTATTTGGATTTTCCTCTGGTAAATGGAGTGAGGTATGAATTCAACTTTTTTTTTTTTTCTTCTGATCACTACTCAGAAGTTCCAACATCATTTATTGAAGAGATCTTGTTTGGCTAACTCTGAGATTCCAACGTCATATGCTACATTTCTGAATTTATCTGTACTATTTTTGAACTTTCAAATCTTTTCCTTTGATTAATCTATACATTGATGTGCTGATGTCATATCTTTTAATAGTCTTTAAAATATAGTTTTATATATTCAGTAGGGTCGACCATCATTCACTCTTTTATTTTTGAAAACATTTTTTATATTTATTTGTATGTGAATTTTAGAACCACTTTTGTCTAGCTGCAAAAGCAAAACAGAACAATTTTAGTATTTTTAAATTGCAATCTCATTTAATATATATAAAAGGAGATTTGATATCTTTATTATGCTGAGTTTTCCTTTCTAAAATCTTCTTCAGAACTTTTGTTTTCATTTGTTCAGAACTTATTTATGTCCTTCAACAGCATTTTAAAGTTTTTTTGTAAAGGTTTTCATATCTTTTATTAAGTTTAGTCCCTGGCATTTCATCTTTTTTGGTTCTGTTATTAATGGGAGTCATTTCTTTCATTATATTTTCCAATTATTCATTGTTTGTACATATTGATTTATGTTTATTGGGTTCAAAGCCTACTATCTCACTATTATGTCATTATAGAATTATTATTTGTAGTCTTTTTTTTTTTTTTAACTTGACTGTCCTGGATTTTCTGGTAATCAGTTATATACTCTCACTGCTGTAATGAAAGTATTTTCTTCTCTTCCTTTTTTTTTTTGAACTCTAGTACAGTGTTGAAAAATAGTGGTCACAGCAGGCATCTTTGTCATATTTCAGGATATAGTGATGTGACTCTACTGCCTCTCCAGTAAGTTGATGCTGGCTTTTGGGTAGAAGAATGGGTTAATTTGCTATAACTCTCTATCTGTATCTACATAATCTATAAACCTATATATATTTACATTTATATCTGTATCCATAGCCAAAAATATGTATGTATATATTATATATAAAGATATATATCTAAATCCACGTATCTATTTAGAATTGTCTATATTTATAATATTTCTATGTCAATATAATCATATTGAAGAAGGGTCTATATATTGCAATATTATTGAGGATTTAAATTTTTATTTTATAACTTTATGGAGGTCTAATTGGTGTGCTACACATATTTAAAGTGTACAATTTGATACATTTAGATGTATTTATACTATACATTATCCCAATAACACAATAAATATACTCATCACCCCCAAATGTTTACTCAAACACCTTTGGAATTGCTCCTTCCCCACCTTCTTCCCCATATAATCAAGGCTTTCTATCACTATAGGTTAGTTTGTCCTTTACAGAATTTTATCTAAAGAGAACTATTCAGTATGTGCTTTTTTGGTGATGGGGGGAGTCCAACTTCATTTACCTAGCATAGCTTTGAGATTCATCTGGGTTTTTATGTTGTGTACATCAGTAGTTTATTACTTTTTATTGCTGAGTAGTTTTCCATTATACAACTGTATCACAATTTATTTGTCCATCTACCTCTAGATGGACAGACAGTTTCTAGTTTTTAGTTGTTACAAAGAAAGCAGTTATGAACAGTTTTACACAAGTCTTTATGTCAATATATGTTTTTATTTCTCCTAAGTAAATATCTATGAGTGCAATTACAGGTCTGTATCGTAGGCATAGGATTAATGCTTTGAGAAATAACCAAAATGTTTTCCAAAGAGGTTACCTCTTGCATTTCCATCAGCGATGAGTAAAAGTTCCATTGTCTCCACATCTTCATCAACACCTGGTATGTCAGTCTTTCAATTTTAACCTGTCTAGTGTTATCTTATTACAACTTTACTTTGCATTTCTTTCCCTAGTGATTTATGATGCAGCAATTTCTTCCTATGCGCATTTGCCATTCATATATTTTCTTTGAAGTGTCTGTTCAAACCTTTTGCACATTTTTAATGAAGTTATTGGCATTCTTATTAATTTTTGTTGAGAGTTTTAAAATAAGATCTATATGTTAAATTTTTTCAAATTTCTTACAACATTTATAGACATGACTACATAATTTGCATCCCTTGGATGCATTAATATGATGAATTTCCTAATAAAGAAGGACCTTTGCATTCCTTGAATAAATACTACATATCATGCTGCTGAAATCAGTTTGCCACCCATTTGTTTAAGATAAGTACATCAAGTTTGATATGTAACATTGTTAATTTATATTTTTGTCCAATGTATGTCATGTTTTGCCAATAATCTTATTCACTTGTCAACCGTGAGTTATTCATTTCCAAAATAATTGGGAGATTGTGCTTCTTTTAATATTATCAGGAACAGTTTAAGTAGTATGAGAGCTTATCTGCCCTTTTAAAATTGTCCTGCTCCTTGGAAAAATGAGATTACTTCAGGAAATATATAAGATGAGCCTGGAATAAATTGTAGTGCCAGAAAGTGTGCTAAAAAAAAAACTGCACAATGATGAAAGTATGCAAGACACAGAAGCCAATGGAAAGTTCTTTCAATAGCCAAAGCTCTAAAAATTTAAGCAACAAAATAAAATAGTATTGAATTATACTGATATAAATATGTGATTGAATAAATAAATAGGGGCAGAAGAGGCAAATGCATGATGCATATGAATTTCAAACAATTTATGTAAATATTCTACCCATAAGTAGGTAGACCATAGCTCCCAGCTCCTCAAGGACAGGCTGTGCACAGGGACTTTCCTTCTAAGGAATGCAGTATAAAAAAGTAGGGAAACAAGCAACTTCATAATGGGAAAACCTGTCAAACACTACTTCAGCCAGGCGATCAAGGTCAGCATCAGCAGTCATAAGTTATGTAGATAGTAGGTACCCCTGATATGATGTGATAAAAATGGCATTTTACTTTCCTTGTCTTCCTCTCCAAATCTCATAACCTCAGTCTTTCCACAGAAAAACATTAGACCAATCCCAATTGAGGGACCGTGTACAAAATGCTTGACCAGTACTCTTCAAAACCGGTAAGGTCATCAAAAACAAGGGAAATCAGCCAGGCGCGATGGCTCACACTTGTAATCCCAGCACTTTGCGAGGTCGAGGTGGATGGGATCACCTGAGGTCAAGAGTTCAAGACCAGCCTGACCAACATAGTGAAACCCTGTCTCTACTAAAAATACAAAAATTAGCCAGGCATGGTGGTGCATGCCTGTAATTCCCAGCTACTCAGGAGGCTGAGGCAGGGGAATCGGAGGTTGCAGTGAGCTAAGATAGTGCCACTGCACTCCTGTCTGAGTGACAGAGTGAAAAACAAACAAACAAAAAAAGCAAGGGAAGTCTTAGAAACTTGCACAGCCAAGTGGAGTCTAAGAAAAACGAAAATTAAATTTAATGTGGTGCCCTGGATGGAATCCTTGAATAGAAAAAGACATTAGGCAAAATGCAAGAAAATCTTAATGAAGCATGGCCTTTAATAATCATATAACAATATTGGTTTATTAATATATCATTCTAATGCAAGTGTTAATAATAGGAAAAACTGAGTGTGGGACGTGGAGGAATTTCTGACCACCTTTGCAATTTTTTTGTAAATCTAAAACTGTTATAAAATTAAAAATATATCCAAAATTCCATACAGAAAAAAAACTGTTATCCATAGATAGTGTCAAAAACTACAAATCAAGACTTAACAATATAAACATGTTAAGAATGAGAAGATAAATTTCAGAAGAAACTGGCAAAGAAGTTAATCCTACTTGATATATAAACATTTGCATATATTTACTTGACAAAAATTAAATATTAATTTAAAAATGTTCTCTAACAGTTTATTTAGGTCTGCTGCTTTTCTCTGGAGCTTTGACAACTTTCTGTTTCTTCTATGGACATTAAGTCCTTTACATTTTCTCTCTCTTCTGCACTGGGTTTAGTAAATTATATTATCCTAAGAAATTATCTACTTTATTCAGGTTTTCATGTATATTTGACTAGAGTCCAGAAATTCCTGCTTTATGAATGTTGCTGTCATGCCATTTTTGCATAGATATTGAGAATGGTTGTATCTTTATTATGAATCGTAATCTTTAGCATTGTAAAATGCAAAAACATTCCAAGTATTCTGGCCATTTATAATTGTGTAAAAACCAATTCAAGCTTTAGAATTGTAAGACAGCAATCATTTATGATGATGATGATGATGATGATGAAAATGATGAATCTCTCATTGGTCTGGGTTTGACGGAGATCTGCTGGGTGGTTCTTATTCAGGGTATCTCTTCTTATTGAAGGCAGAGAGTGGTTGGGGCTGCTAGCATTTCTCCCCATCCAGAGGATGCCATATTAAAAGTAGAGAACAGCCTTCAACAGACACTGAATCTGCAAGCAACTAGATCTTAGACTTCCCAGACTCCAGAAGTAGGGAAGGAGTCATCTCAAAAGCCTCCTCACTCATGACTGGCAGTGGGTGACAAGAGTTGGCTGGACCCCACCTGGAGGTCTCAGTGAGAACACCTGCACATAGCGCCTACATGTGGCTTGGGCTTCCTCAGTGCATGGCATCTGGGTTCCAAGATTAGGGGTCCCAAGAAACAGCCAAGAAGGAACTGTATTTCCCTTCATGAATTTCCTTCAGTAGTCTCTCAGAATCCCTTTTTCTTAAATTTTTCACAGGAAGTAAGTTACGAAGAGTAGCCTGTATTAGAGGAGTCAGCGATTGGGTTTCATATCTTAATGGAAGAAGTATCAGATGCTTTACAGACATGCTTTAAACCTACCACAGCGAAACCTGCTTTATCTTAAGTTTTTCTGGTATACTTTTGCCTCATCTTCTGATTTTGAGCTTTCTGAATCGCATTTAGTGATAAATACCCCTCAAAATTATGTGATGGAACTTGAGATAGTGGAAATAATGCCTGATGGAGGGTTGCATGGCAAGGATACTATGCTACTCTGGGGCCCATGGGACATAGGGAAGAAAGAACTTTCCCAGAAAGTAATATTAAGCTGACATTTTAGAGATGAATAGGAGTTAACAGATGCAGGAGTTGAGAGTTGGGGCAGGGGGGCTGTAATATAAATGGGTTCCTTCCAAAATCCAGATGTTGAAACTTAATGGCCAACATAATGGTATTAAGAGATAGGACTTTTAAGTGGTGATTAGGTAATTAGGGCTTCTCTCCTAATGAATGAGATTAATAAAAGCGGCTTCATGCAATCTTCTGCTGGCTTACCCTTCCACTTTCTGTAACATGAGGATGCAGCATTTCTCACCTTCCAAAGGGCAGTATATTGAAAGTGGAGAGCAGCTATATTCATCCATTCTCATATTGATATAAAGAAATACCTAAGATACTTGAGACTCGGTAATTTATGAAGAAAAGAGGTTTAATTGACTCACAGTTCCACATGGCTGGAGAGGCCTCAGGAACCTTACCATGATAGCAGAAGGTAAAGAAGCAAGTACCTTCTTCACAAGGTGGCAGGAGAGAGAATGAGAGTGCAGGAAAACTATCATTTATAAAACCATCAGATCTCATGAGAACTTACTCACTATCACGAGAACAGCATGGGGGAAAACTGCCTGTGTAATCCAAAGACTTCCCTCCCTTGACATGTGAGGATTATAGGTACCTCCCTTGGCATATGGGGATCAGAATTCAAGATGAGATTTGGGTGGGGACACAGAGCCAAACAATATGAGCAGCCTTCACCAGGCACCAAATCTGCAAGTGACTTGATCTTAGACTTCCCAGCCTCTAGAAGTGTTTGAAATACATTTCTGTTCTTTATAAATTACCTAGTCTCGGGTATATTCTTTTAGCAGTACAAAACAGACTAAGACTGAGGGCAAAGGAGGATGGAGAACAGTAAGCAGAGTACACAGAATGTGTAACTGTCTAGAGGCCCATCAGAATAACTGATGGACATTTAGTCTCTCTAGACAAAGTATGGGTGCCCAGGGGTGGGAGAGTGCACTAAAGAGGGAGGTGTTTAGATTTTTATCTCGGGAGTAATAAGGAGCTAGGGAGAGATTTTAAGAGAGGATAAATACGATTATAAATGCAAGGGAATGGGCACGTGGTTCGAATGTGGTATTTCCTCCTGGTCATGGGAACTAAATTCATATTTATATGTTCCATATTATTCAATTAAGGTTTATTGATTAAGTACCTACACATGGCTAGGGACTATAACAAAATAAGACACAGTCCAATGCAGTCATTAATAGAAACTCAAAGGAGGGGAAAATGATCACTAATCCCCTCCGATTGCTGATCCAAAGAGGAATGTTTCCTATCAGTATGACCATTGTAGCTGACAACAGAACTAGGTTATTTTGCTGAGATCAAGGTTCCCTCTGATCACAGTGATCTCTCAGATCCTCCGATCAGCCCTCTCTGCTATAACAAGGTGACAGGTAAAGGTGACATAACAAAAATTAGATAATATTAATTTAATGCTTACTATTTGCCAATGTTTATCATCATTAACATTGATTATCATATTAAATCTTTACAACTACCTTCTGAGAGAGGTACTTGTTTTCATCAGTTCAGGCTGCTGTAACAGAATACCATAAACTGGGTGGCTTATGAACAACACACATCAATTTCTCACAGTTCTGGAGACTGGAGGGTCCAAGATCAAGGTGCTGGCAGATTCACTGTCTAGTGAATGTTTCTTTTCTGTTCCATAGATGGCACCTTCTCCCTGCTTTCTCACATGGCAGAAGGGGTAAAGGAGCTCTCTAGGGTGTCTTTTATAAGGGTACTAATCCCATTTTCAAGGTTCTGTCCTTTTGAGCTAATCACCTTGCAAAGACCTCCATCTCCTAATGCCATCATATTAGGGGTTAGGATTTCAACATACAAGTATTAGAGGAATGTAAACATTTAGTATATAGCAGTATTCTTATTATTCTCCCATTATATACATAGAAAACTGAAGCTCAAAATAAGCAAGTTGTCAAGAACTGTGAAACAGCTAACAAGTGAGCCTGTTGTGGTTTCATGGATGCTGGCAGAAGACACGAGCTTCCCAGGTCAGAGATACAGAACAGTTTTTTAATCACAGTCATAGAAGTAGCCAGAGTATCAGTATTTCTTCCATCTTCCCCATGAGCCCCAGTTCTCACAGGATGACACAGAGAGCCAAGTGACACCTGCATATGCAATTACCTGTATTACAAGAAAAGATCTCTGAGCTTAGGAAACCCGAATGTTTCATAGTGAACAGTAAGGCTGTTAGCTCTTTCCTCTAGAAGGAAACACTGTCTCTATAAACAATCTTAGATAGACCAGAACAAGGAGCAGTCAGTGCCTTATTCATAAGACGTGCAGAAACACAAGAAACACATAATCTTTTCCAACATAAGGCATGTGTCTACGGTCACGAACAGCAACGGTTGGACTCAAATTGGAACACTGCAGAGCCCACATGCTAACACCAGGCCCTGCTTTCTCCCAGGCTCTCAGGGTGACTGAAAGATGAGGGTGGCTATGAGAGGACTCATGCAAAGCCAGGGGCTCTCTGGGGCCATAGGTGTCTTGGGCTATTCTAACCTGCAGCTCATTACCCTAGGGACAGAAGGTCTGCTGCAATTAGCAGGCCAGAGACAGTAGTTTGGGAGTGAACTGGGCTATGAAGGAATGGAAATTGAGACCCAGAAGAATGAAGACAAGTCATGGTGACAGGAAGCAGAGAGTAGGAGTGAGGGCAGAGCTGGGTCTGCTGGAGTCTTTCCCCTACAGTTCAGTCTGAGCTGCACAGCTTGTAGAAGGCCCTTGGGTTTCAAGGGTCAGGTCTGAGAAGACCACTATGAAATACAGGTGAAATACAGCTGTTTGAAGGTGAAAGACCTGTCAGGCAAATGGCGTCATAGGATCTGCAGGTTTGGGAACTGAGGGCACAGGCTAACCCTCTCTGCCCATTCCCTCAATCAGTGAAACCTCGGCTCTGGTGACACTGGATGGTGACACTGGGTGCGGGTACAGCTCAGGAGGAACTTTCAATGGCTGGGGCTCAGTGTTTAACAAAGTTCTAATCTAGGTTAGGGCTCAATGATGAGGGCCCTTTGGAATAAAGTCATCTCTTTATTAATGAGATCCAACCCTATCTCTCTGATAGAAATGATGGGAAAAGGTGCCCCTTTGGTGCTATCGAAATAAACGAGTGAGAACAGTGGGTGTTTTTAAAACTCTCTCTCTATCATAGGAGGATGGAGCTCATTAGTGAGGGGAATGATTTTGCTGGGGAAAGGCTGTTACAATAAGAAAACATAACCTACTCAAGATGAACCAGATCCAAGTCAATTAGGCCGGGAAAAAAAAGGTGGGGAGAGGGAGAGAGAGAGAGAGTGAGCTTCAAAAATACCACCTCTTTCCTTCCATTCATTTGAATAACAGCAAGGGGACATTTTAGTTTTTTAATCATTTTTTTAGTTGAATCAGTCTGGATCTCATTAATATAGAAATGATTTCACTTAAAAGACCTGGTGCTAAATTCCTGTTCAACTGAGATTAACCAAATCAAACATGATTTGACCAAAAAAGAAAAGTCTAAAGTATTATATCTATTGCTAATACATTACAATCTGACTTTAAAAATATAAAAAGGATACATATGATATTTTTTATTCAGCTTCTTTTGATGTATCTGAAATACATTTTCCTAGGTAAACTGGTATTGAAATTCACAATGAAATGTGGTTAGCCACTTGAAGTTACTGAAAAAGAGGGGATCCAAATAATTTACATACGTGTGAGGAGGGGATCTGGCAGACAATGTAAACTATAGAGGAAGAATATCTTCCACTGGGAACATATTTTCCCAGGCTATTCCAGGAATCTTCATTTTATTAATCTTGCTAGGCCACAATTACTTTATGCTGTCAGGTGAATATGCTGAATCCAAAAGTCATTCAACCTCAGCACTATTGACATTTGGGACCCAAATGCGTGGGCCCCTTTGCGTGGGGCCTGTCCTGGGCGTTACAGGATGTTTAGCAGTATCCTCGACCTCCACCCATTAGGTGCTAGTAGCAGCACCCACCCAATGTGACAACCAAAAATGTCTCCAAACATTGCAAAATATCCCCAGAATTGAGGGCACAACTGCTTCCTTACCCCTGGAGACTTCACCTCCCACCCCACCTCATTGATAACCATGCTTTGAAGGTCATCTTGGCAAGGAGGCTAAAGGAAGCACAGTGCATAGAACAATACATGTGCTTGGGTGCAATTGACGGTCCTAGCTTTGTTCCAGAAGTTTCTCTGGAGAACCTTGACTTCCCGCCTTGCCTCCAACCTGCATTCTGCTCTAGTTTGCTTTCTACTCTCCCTTCAGTGACATTCTGAGGTCACTCACTCTCTGAAAGACAACCAGGTGTGTCAAAGAACAGAGTCTTTAAAAACAGCCATGGCAGAGTTGGAGTCTCAGTTCTTTCATTCCCTAGACAGAAAGTCTTTGAGGAAAGCTTAACCTGCTTAAGAGTAAATAAAGCTGTTACCACAAATATACCCATGGCAAAGAGACAGAAAGAAAGAGAAGTAGCCTAGCTTCTCCCTTCCACCTGCTGCCAGGTCTCTTGTCCAGGACTGTCAATGGCCACATTCGGGTGGAAAACAGCTGACTAGTGTAAAACCTGGAGAAGAACCAGCAAAAGTCAGCCATCTCAGAGAGAGAGCTCAATGAGACCCGAGCAAGGACTGGGTCTAAGCAAAAAGTGGGCCCAGAACCAGTGCCAATATCCAACAGCATGGATATGTGCTCATTTTACACGAATTTCATCTTTTTGTTGTGGTTTCCCTGACTCTTCTGAGTTAGGAACTGCTGTTGATAGTTGAGTCCAATACACCATCAGGAACAAACCATGGTGGTCACAGCATTATTAGTTACTTTATGTTCTGAGCCAACCAGAACCAGAACCAGACTCAAGAGAGTCTTGGATACATCCTCTTATGATTCCACTGGAAGAGCTTCCGGGGATGGAGAAGGGACTCTGCTGACATAAGACTCTAGGGCAGAGATGGACAAACTTTCTCTGTACAGGGCTAGCTAGAAATACAAGGCTCTGCCAGC
Organism: Rhinopithecus bieti; assembly: GCF_001698545.2. Classification (NCBI taxonomy): domain Eukaryota; kingdom Metazoa; phylum Chordata; class Mammalia; order Primates; family Cercopithecidae; genus Rhinopithecus; species Rhinopithecus bieti. The sequence continues at coordinate 7,183,133 of NW_016818964.1, forward strand.
CATACTACAGCTATTACAACTACTCAGTTCTACTGTTGTAATGCAAAAGTAGCTGTAGACAGTACCCAACCAAATGGATGTAGCTCTGTTCCAATAGAACTTTATTTACTAAAACAATGGGCTGGACTTGGCCCGATGGATGTAGTGTGGCGATCCCTGCTCTGTAGGGCTAAACAATGGAGTCCTACTGCACCAAAGATAGCAGCTCAATTGGATTGTCTTGCTTGCATGAAATCATTTATTTGTAGCCATTATTTAAGGGAAGGTAAGTTCCAGTTTATAAAATACTTTTTGTTTAATGGTTTATGTTTAGTGTAAATGTAGAGTTACATTATTCGCACTTAAAAATACACCCCTGATCAGGAGATTATTAAAAATGATTTAAATGGAGAGACAGACCTAATTGCACAGGAAAAAAAATAATTTTCCACAGGGTATATACTTCTTCTCTTGCAGAAAAGCACATCAGTTTCCTTGGCAAATTCACAGCCTGGCACTCCGACGTTCTTAGTATTCATGCACGCTACTAATGGATTTGCAATTGCAAATCAGCCCTGTATGGGAGCTGGTGATATTTTAGACTGTGTTTATTACATCTCTTGTGTGCCTGTACACTTGTGTAATGCTCACTCTTTCTTCTCCCGGAACAATTAGCAATGGGCCGACCTCCCATTGTTGTATTAGCATAGGGTCTGTGATATGGAGAAGGTATTGGGCTTCTTTTCACTCTCCCTCCACAGTATCCCTTGTCTTTCCAGCTAGCAAGCAGCTTTCTCTCACAGAAATACAAGAAGAGTAGTTTTCATTTAGATCTGTCATCACCTAGGATGTTTAAGGAGCTCTAACACACGTGCACCATGCACCAGCTGGTCTGGAAAGGTATGCGAAATCCACAGCCATGTTCCATCTCCGCTTGCATAATGCCTGTCCTGCAGTTCCTCCCACACCCCTGCCAGCTCTCAGCCTGCAATTCCCTTTATCTCCTGTCCTCTGGAGCCAATCTCAGCTTCCCCTTTAAAGATTCAAGTTGGGATGGCTGCCCTGACTTTGCCTTATTCAGGATGAGCGATACCACTTGGAAGGTGGGGTGTGGCTTTTGGTCTCAGACAGATCCAGGTTCCAATCCCAGCTCACTGTGTGACTTTAGTCAAAATACCCTGCCTCAGTGTCCTCATTAGTAAAATGGGAGTAATGACACCTGTTATGAGCTGAATTATGCCCCTGCCTCCCAGTTCATATGTTGAATGAAGACGACCTTAGAGTGTGCCTGTATTTGTAGATAGGGCCTTTAAAGATGTAATTAGGTTGCAATGAGGTCCTCAAAATGGTCCCTAGTTCAACCTGACTTGAAGACATGTGAAGACATGAAGACTTGAAAACCATGTGAAGACACAGACAAAACACCTACCACCCAAGGAGAGAGACCTCAGAAAAAAATCAAACTTGCTTACACCTTGATCTTGAACTTTTAGACTTTGGAGCAACAAGAAAATCTATTTCCGTTGTGTAACCCCCCCAGTCTGTGGTACCTTTTTATGAAGGTGCCTTTGTTGTGAAGGTTCCCAATAGGATTCAGTTCCTAGGATCTTATTGAGAAGTTGTTGCCCACAAACTCAAGATGTTTCTTGTTTGTCAGGAATTTTCCCCCAGTTGTGACCACTTACCTTATAATGCCTGAGAAGCCCACCTGACAATCACATGACAGTCATCTGGTAATCACCTGATATTCTTTGGAGCCCTTTCCTGTCCTGCTCTTCTCTGCCAATCTACCTATTATAACAATGGGAAGCAGGACCAAGCAGGGTAACCTGCTCACAAAGTGGTCAGGCCCACCAAAGACAGTACACTTGTCACCCAAAAAACTGGGGTTGGTTTGCCTGGTGAGTAACAAAGACTTTCCATGAGAAGGCAGATTTTGATGGAGTTTTGTTACTTGGCCCAAAGTAGGAGGACACTGGGAGTATTGTCTAAAACAGTGTCTCACCTAGGGAAAGTGACAGGAGGGTCTCATGGGGTGATGGGGAGGGGAGAAGGTGCAGCATCACATGTAGAGCAGGGTTCCAAGTTGGGCAGAGGCAGCGAGTCCTCATGCCAGCATATGGGTCACGTGCTATGGTAATAAAATGGTATTAGTCCATTTTTATGCTGCTAATAAAGACATACCTGAGACTGGGTAATTTATAAAGGAAAGAAATTTAATTGACTGACAGTTCTGCATGGCTGGAGAGGCCTCAGAAAACTTACAATCATGACGGAAGGGGAAGCAAACACGTTCTTCTTCACATGGAGGCAGGAAGGAGAATGAGTGCCCAGTGAAGGGGGAAGCCCCTTATAAAACCATCAAATTTCATAAGAACTAACTCACTATTATGAGAAAAGAATGGGGGAAACTACCCCCATGATTCAAGTGTCTCCACCTGGTCCTTCTCATGACACATAGGGATTGTGGGAATTACAATTCAACATGAGATTTGGGTGGGGACACAGTCAAACTACATCAGAAGTTATAGCTCTTTCCAGGATAGAAACTTTAGTACGATCATGAGGAAAGCTTATTCAGGTTCATCTATAAGTTGCCAGGGTCTGTCAGGAGCTGGTTCCAATCAACAAGGTGACCACATTCCACACAGACTTTGAGGAAAAACAGGGCAGAAGGCTGTAAAACAGGACGATGACTTAAGTTGATTAAATTCCTATAATCCCTGGAGACCCTCCCTCTCTGCTTACACACTCACTTCTGGCAACACAGCCTTCAAGAATTGAGCAGATTCCACTGTTAGAGAGTTTTTCATTAGTCTACACTACACTGATATCCTTCACCTCCCTTCTATGGCTCCTATTTAACCTTCAAAGACTTATAAAACAAATGATATCTTTGATCATAAGTGCTTCTGAATCTGAGTTTATCTTCTTCAGGATAAATGAGACCAGATCTTTAACTGATTCTCCTGTGATATGATTTTAAATCTCTCTGCCTCTCTCTCTGATACCTCTGAATGACTTGGCCTTTCTATTGAAACAGTCCATACAGCAAGGGTGACCAAGACAACCATAATCCCAGAGTTGTGTCTACTCTTTGTGCTCGGGATGACTATTTCTGTGGGGTTTTTTGCACTTATGTATCAGACCTCACAAGGTTCATCAAGATAGAAAAGACACTCTTTAATTAGGTTAATATTTTATTTATGTTGCATTCAGCCCCTGGTCATGTCTGACAGAGGTCCTATTTACAGTCTCGCCAAATACCACAGAATCAATCAACAGGACATAAATTTACTTTTCCAAAAGATGCTATTTGAATGAGATTTACATTTGAAAGTTTGTGTTTGCATTTCTTTGCAGCCTCCCTTCCTGATTCATTCTCTCAGGACAACCCTCTACAAGAATATCAGCTTACACAAGCTTCCCCAAGGTTTCAGGATGTTACTTTTTCTGCCCCTTCTGTGCAAATTAAGAGTCTTAAAAAAATAAGGAGCAGTGTGTCTGGAAAATGAGTGAACCAGAAGTCAGACAACTCATTATTGCAAAACTACAACTACTGCTTATCCTCCTGAAAGGAATAATGGCATAGCATGAATGAGAGCCAGAATTTAGGAAGGTTCTACTAAGTGTTTGACACCATTAAACCCTTTATATTTCCTACCTCCAAGCACCAAAACAACTTAATTGGGATATATGATGATTTGTTTGTCTGTGAAGCATATTCCTAAAGTAGGAATGGGTAAATAGGAAAGCTGTGTGTGTAATGCACAAGAAAGAGCTGGTTCATGTGAGATTTAATTTTCTTTCTATATTAGATTTTTCTCAATGAGTAACAGCAGCTAAACAAAGTGCACTAGCCCAGCGGGTCACACCAAGCTGGGGAAGAGAATAGTCCTGTACTGATGCTTATTCTCACCCTGGTCTTTGTCTTGACTCAGTTTCCCCACATGCTCTTTCTTGGAAGTGCTTATATCCTGGTTCTCCCCAATCTTGAAACATTTTGTCCTTGTCTCAATTCAGCAGCCATAATCTTTCATCACACCTGCTTTCATGAGGACTTTCTCTGTGTGTTACAGGTAATGCACTACAGTTATTGTAGAACGTTTTTCTTGATCAACATTTAACACATTTCTGTAAATGGCACTATCATTTTGTTCATATTTTAGGGGTTGGAGACTATGTTACCTACCTTTTGAGTTGTTAGGTCTCCGTGCTATTTCTGCCATAAGCCCTGTTATTTTTGGTGTGTGATTTTGCAGAATGCAAGCGTTTTCAGGAGTGTGTATATCGCGTCATAGCAGGAAGCTATTCAATAAGGACACTGTTGTTCTCAGAGGTCAGGGAACATCCACAGGACCACACAGCTGGGAAGTTCTTCGGGCTTGATCTAAGCCAGGTACTTCTATGTGCCCATGCTGTCTCTGCAACCCTCATGGTCAGGGTCATCCAAGGGTGTTGTTACTTTTTTATGCCCTGTGTCCTCAGGCAAGAAGGCATTTATCATACTGAATTTATAAAACAGTAGTCAGTACTTCCTTTTCCCTGAAGCCTCAAACCAAATTATGAAAGAAAAAGAATTATGTAAAAATAAATACTTTAATAGAAATATAAATAAAATTCAGACAGAATGCAATACCTTCTATCTTATCTCTTCCTAGGTGCTTAGTTTATAGGAAACATTGTATAAAATATGCTGTGGGCAGAACCTAGTACATAATAGATGCTCAGTAAAATAGTATTATAACTAACATTTGAATCTAAGAGACTTACTGATACTTAAAACTTGAAATACGAAGCAAATCAACAGTATTCGTCAGTGTCTCCCAGATTCTGTCTTGGCTAACCCAGTGAAAACTGCTTTCTCCAACACACACACACACACACACACACACGTTGATTTACTTATCTTAATGCTAAAAATTATCGATATAAACTTCCCCCAATTACTGTGACACTGCTTTGTGAATGAAACAAAATAAATCTTAACCTTTGCATTGGTACCTCCTAAATTAAGGAGCATTTTTTAGTCTTAGAGGAGAATGTTGTCTTAAATGTCTTACAATGTGTAGCTTATGCTTGCCTGTTTTTGCATGTTATATATAAATGAATGACTGTATACACTTTCTCCCCCGTCTAGTGCCTCAAACCTCATGCATGAAGTCAATTTTCTGTGTGAATGGACATGTCCCTCAAGATTACCATCCAGTGAAAAGAAGCAGGACTTCTGGACAGAAGGACTCATGAGCAGCATGGGACCAGCTGTTGGTTGCTGGAGCCAAATCCTGCTTTCACTTTTTTGCCAGCTTTTCTGCCTGGGGTACATTCTATCCTATCCCTTCTTAAAGCCTCAGTTTCCTTGCCTCAACACAGAGACTCATTGTCTCTTCCTTGCAGCATTTTTTGTGGATTAAGTGAATGAAAGGCCGTGAATTAAAGAACATTAAAGGATGTTCTTTGGGCTATGGAGGGCTATTGGAATATAAGGGATGAGGGTGAGAATGAGATAAACAGTCATTATGTAGAGTCATCTCCCCATGGCATGGGCACGTGCCATGTGGTTTCAAAGCATCATCTCATGTAGTCACTTGTTGGTATGTGCTGGAAGGGAGTGCTGTCACCTGCTTCTGTGTGAGCATGTGTTAGGTATAGCATTATTCTTTACAAGTGACATGGACACATGTCCATGCAAGGAAATTAATGTTCTCATCACAACTGACTCCTCTGGCAGGAACAAGTGGTTCACATACCAGCGAGAACAGAGATGGCAGAGAGAGGTCACAACAAGAGGTGACATGACCTCCATGGAACTACGAGCCTATCTCAGCACCACGTTTCAGTTAAGAGAAGTACAATGAATCTCTCTTGCTCCACAGTGACCCAAGCAGGCAGGGAAATCCACCAGCAAAGGTGGCAAATGTTCCAAATAGAAGGATGCGTCGAAAGACATGCCCCATCCTCTAAATCCTCTGGAGACTGCTTTTATACTGGCAGGTCAAGTTAATAAACTATTTGGAGTCTTTCCAAGGGTTCATGAGAAAAATGACTGTGGAGCATCCCAGGCCACATCTTGGGTGCTTGACATGATAGCGACCCTGTCAAAGTTACATGTCTCCACTGCCAGATGCCTCCCTCCCTTTCCAAAAGCCCCTGCTCTCTTCCCCATTCATCCTTTCTCAGCCTACTCAGCCTTGACTGGACCTTGGGAAATCTCTATCTTCTCATAACCTTAAGGCTCATTAAATTGGACCCGGTTGGTGGATGGGAATGCCTAGTCCTGTTAATCAGGAAGACAACAACTGTTTATTGTCAGGCTACTATATTAGGTGTTGATAGAGTAGATGAGTAGGTATTAGCATTGCTATTTTACAGGTAAGAAAATGAGGACTCAAGGCAAAGTCAAGGTTAAGGCTCAGGTCACAAATGAATTCTTTATTACTGTATTTAGTATTTATTTATGAGTACCCACCATGTGCTGACACCTGTGCTGGGTGCTGGGGAGTCAGCCGTCCCCGTGCTGGTGGTGCCACACCCTAATGGAGCTGGCTTTCAAATTGTCCTTGAAGTGCTCCACAGACACCACAGTCAACACATTCTGTCTCCCATGGGTAATATTTGCTTCAAACTGGCACCATCGGGTTGTCCAGGAAGTTCTCCAGGGAAAGTGACTCTTGTAAGAACGCTAACCAGCGTCTGACTTAATCCAAGGTTTATGAAATATTAGAGTTGGAAGGAGCCTTAGAAGTGATTTAATCCACTGTTTTGTGTTCGTTCTCCCAAACTATCCTACTCTGAACCATTGGGGTTTCTTGGAAGCCCTTGGGCATCTTGAAAGCATATGATACGGTGCTACAAGGTGGGGGGCTGGACCAAGAAAAAACTCCACCTCAGACACATCCTCACATGCACAGCCCCCACTTCAAGGAGAAGAGTCCTACTCTTATGTGGTTCTCAGGTTAGGCTTCCAGGATTGCCTTCTTTTGTATCAGCCTTCTCTGCCCTTCTACCTTCTTTACCTTCTACCTTCTCTACTCTTCTACACTCTGAAAAAAGTTCGACACCACTGATCTAGTCCCACTCTTTTGACTGATACTCAGCTGAGGCCATAGTTTTTATATGGCTCTCCCCAGGCCACACAGTGGGTTCACTGTAGAATTGGGGTCCTCATCCTCTGACAGCTCTATTTCCACTGCAGAGAGTGACCTGTCATCACTGAAAGCTTAAGGAGCAATTACGAATCCTCATGTCATGTCCTAGAGCTCACAGTGGCCTTCCCCAGGCCCAGATGGCCAGGGCGTCTCATTCTACCAGTCACTTGGCCAGGCATGATTGTTCAATGGCAGAGAGAACTGGTAGAACAATAGACTCTGTCAAATAAAGGAAGTGGAGATGGATTTCATGAGATGATGGCTTTATTCTCCCTGGGAAAAATTTAAAAGTGCCTAAAAAGCTTGGCTGCAGACCCAGAGGTTCAATGTTATTTCATTTCAATGTCTTGTCCACACCAAGTGTCATTCCAGGCCACTGAATGTGCTTAACAATCATTCATGTTCCCAAAAAGCTCAGTGTCTACTGGAGCAAACAGGCTCGTCAAAAGAAGACACTGAAGAGGAGAGGTTAAGTCTTTGGCGGAAGGGAGCTGAGAGATCTTTATAGAAGGGGAGCATCTCCACTGGGTTATGTTAGAATAAGGGGAAGCTAAATGAAATACACACGCAAATGCACACAATTAGTAAACTTTGTTAGTTCTGTCTTTGCATCTGCAAAATTGGTTTGGAAATTGCAAAACTATAGGGACTGAGCATGCAAAACCACGGGGACTGAGCATGCAACCCCACCATCAGCCTATGGGTTCATTCTTCACGGATGATCAGATGGTGTGGCTTTCACAATTTTTAGTAGCAAGGACCAAAGCCCTTACTTTCTTGTTGTGAGTCTGACTGGGGCTTTCTATGTGCTTCCAAAATCTTAGTCTCTTATGGAGAGGTGGAACCTAAAGAAAGCAATTGTCTTTTTTTAAGCCAGCAGTTTCTTGGACAAGGTGACAGTTTGTCCCAGAGAGCTGCATGTTCCAAGGAGACTGCATTCATCACCCACCCCTCTGAAACCAGAGCTGTTTGTCTTGAGTCAGCATTATACGGCTGTGCTTGCTATACAGTTTTGCTCTAAATAATAGTTCTAGTATTAAAAATAATTTAACATTTTGAAATTGTGGAATTATCTCCTCACAGCATTTGACTTTGCATTCGACAATGTTCAGGCATTTACCAAAAGCCAATAATTGGCACTTCATTACTTCTTTAATTCTTGCTCCATCTCTGGGGTGCAGACAAAATCCATCCTTTTACCAAAGTTGGAGACTGGGGTTCCCAGAGGCAATGGTTTCATTGATGGATCTCAACATCACAAGTGAGAGACCCCAAACCCCAAATCTTTGATTCAGAAGTCCCTGGCCATGCCACTCTGCTATTAAAACAAACAAACAAAATCCCAAGGAAGCAGTATATTTCAAACAAATCTGTAGCATCCCAAAGTAGCTGTGTTGAAGGGTGGTAGATATTCAGATGGCCAGGTACTAAAGTGTTCATTAAAAATTAGTAACAGTTATATTATCATATGGTCTCAGGATGTGCATATTTCTTATTGCAAGCATTTGAACCAAAAGCATAGAAGGGAAAGAATGATACAACTCTAGTACATACAAAAAAAGAGAGAGAGAAAGAAAAAAGACAAGGAAAATTCTCCACAATCTTTCTAAGGAGAGCCCACCCTTAATCCCATAGTGGAGAATGTCTTCCCGCGGAGGCATTGTCTGGCTCCAGCTAAAGCAAGCAGCCATGTTCTTCGAGAGAAGTCTCCATCAAAGAAGAATGTCCCAAATGAAAAGAATGTCCCAATGTGGTCTCTGGGATGGACAAGGCAGTGCTGCTAAAGGAAACCTAATGGATGCTCAAGACCCTGACAGGAAGGCACAGAAAAAAGCACCATCTGCCAAAGTCACCTGTCTTAGGGCAGTGTGTGTGTGTGTGTGTGTGTGTGTGTGTGTGTGTGGTCTTTTTAACCATTTTCATCCAAGACCCTGGTGGGTCATCTGCCAAGTGACATTGATGGCACCAGCTGTGGCCTCTCATCTCCTACCCCGCTTCACTCCCACATGTCCAATGAGTCTAGGCTTAAACATCACTTCCACTGGAAAGCCTTCACTCCCTCTCCTAGATGAGCCTCGACATTCCTCTTGGAATTTTTCATCATCCAAGATGGGGCATTAAAAAAAGTTTTGGCCAGGCACAGTGGGTGTTGGTGGCTCACGCCTGTAATCCCAGCACTTTGGGAAGCCGAGGTGGGCAGATCACGAGGTCAGGAGTTCGAGACCAGCCTGGCCAACATGGTGAAACCCCATCTCTACTAAAGATACAAACAAAATTAGCTGGGCCTGGTGGTATGCGCCTGTAACCTCAACTACTCTGGAGGCTGAGGCTGGAGATCGCTTGAACCTGGGAGGCAGAGGTTGCAGTGAGCCAAGATTGCTCCATTGTACACCAGGCTGGGTGACAGGGTGAGACTCTATCTCAAAAAAGAAAAAAAAAGTTTTCATATCACCCTTTTCTCCCTTAATCATTGGACTTGATGCAATGCAATGTAACTGCCTGGTTTCTGGTCTGCATGTTACTGGCTCCACTACTTACTGTGAAATTATATGTTTTAAGGACAAAAATCTTGTGCCATATTAAAGAAGAACTCCACAGACATCCACACAGTGTATATAATAATCAGTTAGTAAATGTAATTCAATGATTTTACTTAATGAATAAATAGACATCAGGTAAACAGGGCAACCTGGAATATTTTAGCGTCTTAGGGATGGACCTGGGGAAAAAGCCATGGTAAAGAGCACAGTGTTTTCATTAACCTTGCATTATGCATATATTAATATTATACATTTTCTGCAGGTGAGAAAGAGAGATGAGTGGGCCCTGTCTTCTTTCCCATCATTAGTATGTCCGTGCTCATAAGCCCTGCTCAGATTATTAGTACCTTCTTTCCTTGCTGAGGACTTCCTCTGGTCATCAGAACTCACCTGGACCATGTGGGCAGAGGGCCAGAAGGGCCTAGGGCTGCCCCTTCAGCAGCACCCCCCCACACCTACAGCCACTGGGGAATCCATACCCTGCCTCCCTCGCCACCTGTGTGGGATCTTAGATGGATTAAACTCCTGTTGCCTTGGTGGTAAACAGCTTGTTAATATGCTCTTCTCTAACTCACTTCCTCATTTTCCTACAGGTATTTTTGGGTTCATGACCTGATATAGTTTGAATATGTGTCCCCTTTGAATGTCATGTTAAAATGTGACCTCCAGTGTTAGCGGTGAGGCCTAGTGGGAGATGCTTGGGTCATGGGAGTGGATCCCTGATGAATGGCTTGGTGCCATCCCCATAGTGATGAGGGAGTTCTCACTCTGGTAGTTCATGCAAGAGCTGGATGTTTAAAGATCCTGGCACCTCCCCTTTCTCTTGCTTGCATCTTCTCACCATGGGATACATTGGCTCCTCCTTGCTTTCTGCCATGGGTGGAACTTTTCTGAGGCCTCACCAGAAGCAGATGCTGGTACCATGCTTTCTGTACAGCCTACATAACTGTGAGCCAAAATAAACCTCTTTTCTTTATAAATTATCCTGCCTAAGGCATTCCTTCAGAGCAATGCAAACAGACCAACATATGACCCAACTAAACTATCTTTGTATTAATGTTTTTCCATAAGCACAGATGAAAACTAAGAAGTCACGCTGGTTGTGTGGAGCCCCGTACCCCATGGTTTAAGGCCTGAGTTTGTCCTGAGGGCTGAGTGGCAGCTTATAGGGAGGCATGGTCAGAGTTGCCTTCTAGAAAGCTGGCACTAGTCACTGCATGGAGTAGACAGAGCAAATGTGCTGTAACGGTAGTGAATTAGAAAGTTGGAGTTACAATCCAAGGGACTCACAACCTAGCCTGTACTTCTAAAGGAGCATTTTCTTTAGAAGATGCCAGCTCCTCACCTCACCGTGAGATATCACACACAGGAATGCCTTCCAGCTTGGACGTGGAGGCATCCTTCCAGCACTTCTTACGCAATGTGCCCCACCTCCCATTGCCTGAAAAGACACAATCCCTGTGTCATTTGAGAGGATAAGCAGTTTGGAAGCTCAACTTCTTTCTGCCTGCTCCAAACTGCATTCTCAGTGCTTCTTGGCAAATAAAACGGGGCCTTTAGAACATGAATAATTAGGAAAAAAACCCAGCAAAATATTCAAAAAATGCCAAGTCCTTCCCCTGAGAATCAGGGCAAGGGCCATCTCCCTCTGCCCCTATTTAAATCTTGACCTTGTAGCAATGTCTATTACTGCCCTTGTGGACCCTGAACACCAACTAGTGAAGCCATGAAACAAGTTGGGGAAGTGAAGACGGGCGCAATCAATGGGAACTTAATTACCTTCCTCATATGAACTCGCCTACCTCCCTCATAACGCATTTAAACTCAGAGGAGGAAAACATGCAGCGTCAACTTACTGCTCCTGACACTCATCAAACAATGCAAGCCCCGCCTCCAAAAACCAAACCATGAAGGGCACTTCCAAGAGTAGCTGAAGACTGGACATTGTCATCCCTCCAAATAGGCATATGCTTCCTTGGCCAGCTGCCCCAAAGTGATGCCAGATCTTTCCTCAAAGGGAGTTTCTTCTATGGAAGTACCACTTCTTTCTTCTCTAAGTACCTGTTCATTGTAAGCAGAGAGAAGATGAGACCGCAGATGTTTTGTTCTTGCGGATTACAAGGACAAACTTGCTTGTAGTCTACTGCTTTGGCCTTGTAGACGACACTGATGCTTTTAACGTTCCAAACAGCTTGAGTATTCACAAATTACCAGCCCGAGAGTTTGAGAGGTTAACTAACAGGCTTGGGCTTTTTCAACCACTAAGAAACAATGAGACACTGCCCATCTCCAAAGCAATTTTTCCAACTGATTCCAGGCATTCTGTGATGAGACAGAGAAATTCATTTGGAGGACCACACTTTATGGCTTATTGAAATGTTCTTATTTCAGTACTGTTACTTAAAATGACCTACACAAGCCTCGATTTTTGATCAAACAGGCCAAGCCATTCTCTAAGGAAACTGGAGGATCTGAGTTGGGCTTTTGATGGGTCTGAACTTGAATTCCACGTTTTGGGTAAAGCTCCTCTGGTTGCATTGTACAGAGAAGCACTTCAATGAATTTCCACAAATGCATACACTTTAGGACAGCGAATTAACTTACACAATTGAAGACAGCAGGTATCAGATAGCCACGTAAGGAACTGGAAACAGGTTGGAAAGCTGTTAAGAAGCCAGAAGGCTCCCCTCCTGACTCAACTCCACTTAGCAATTGGACTCTATTCATCTCTCTCTCACAGCTAAATCTTCAGACAAGTTCATAACATGCAGGATACTTGTGAAGCCCCTAAGGTACACGGTCCCAATCCAAGCACCCTGCCCTGAGTGAACAGCACTTCTCAATCCCTTGTACAAACTATCTTTTCCATAGATTGCAGACTCTAATTTCAGGGCAAGATGACTTATGAAGCACATATTAATGCCATCCTTCCTGCTGTGAGCACATGGAAATGTTAGGTGACGTATAAATTATCAAACATGTATTTAGCTGTGCTTCAAAGCAAGCAAGAAAATATGCAGGGGCCAGTCATGTAAAAGAAACTCAAGAGTTCTGAGTATATGACCCAAATGGGGTGCTCTGGACCAGACATATGGAGCCATGGAAACCTCTCCTTTCCCGGCAGGTATAAGAGTTGCCTTCTAGAAAGCTGGCACTGGACTCTGCATAGAGTGGACAGAGAAAACATGGAGTAAGGGAGATGAATTAGAAAGCTGGAGTTAGAGTCCAAGGGACATAAGCCCAGGAGCAAAAAGGAGAGGACCAAGACAATAAGCATGAAGCCATGGGTCTGTTTTATGTTGACCCTCTGTGAACTGGAACTGGAACTGGAACATCTTAACTCCCTGTGCAAAAGCTTGCTGCCGACCCAAAGCCATGGAGAAAAAGTTGACAAACCAAAAGGTGCACAGCAGTAGGTTCAGAATTCAAATAGAGTAACCCAAGAAATACAGAAACCCCAATCCAAGGCCCCTGAAATTCATTCACAGCCAGTGAACTCTGCCTGGTCTAAGCAGAGGCAAATTCCAAATTTCTCAAAAGGACAACTTCATGCTCAAGGCTATGAGAGAAGAGAATGTCCGTTGAAGATAATGCCCTTGGGAAGTGACCTTGAACTCAAGAATTGCAAACATACACCACCAGAAATAATAGTCTATAGATTGAGAGATGGGAAACTTAGACCCATGGGACCATATAAAGTAGAGAACTTCGAAAGTTTTTTATGACAAAAATATTTAATATGTTCAAAGATAAAAGGGAACATCATATACAAAGCAAGAACCAACAAAGGAAGCTATATAGTAACAATAACCAGTTAGGAAACCTAGATATGAAAGTAATAAAATAAAAATAAGAATTTAATTTTAATTTAAATAACTGAATAAAACAGTTGTTGTAGCACAGAAAATTAGAGAATGAGCAAATTGGGAGATAGAGAAGTGTAAAGTATATCTGTCAGAAGAACCAAAAGATGGAATATATGAAAGATAAGTTTAAAGACACAGAAGGTCAAACTTTCCTATAAGAAAACAGGTGGAGAGAAAACAGAATTGCAGAAAAATGATTTTTGAAGTGTCAATGGCTGACTGACATGTATGCAGCAACGAACACAATCATTAGTAAAGTGCAAACAGAATCTACTTGCAAGGGTCTGAGGCAACAGATACGTCATTCTTGCTTTCTACCTTTCCCTTTGGTTCTACCTGGAACTTCAGAGAAGGTCAGAGCTTCAGACACCACATTATGAGCGTGAAGTGACCTAGAGGCCATTGAAAAGGAAACATCAGGGCCAGATCCCTGTGTATGTGGCACAGTTAGCACACAAGCCATAGTTGGCCTTTCTGATTTTTTTTTTTTTTTTTTGAGATGGAGTCTCACACTGTTGCCCAGGCTGGAGTGCAGTGGCACGATCTTGGCTCACTGCAACCTCCACCTCCCAGGTTCAAGCGATTCTCCTCCCTCAGCCTCCCAAGTAGCTGGGATTACAGGTGCGTGCCATCACGCCCAGCTGATTTTTGTATTTTTAATAGAGACGGTGTTTCACAGTGTTGGCCAGGATGGTCTCGATCTCTGACATCGTGATCCACCCACCTTGGCCTCCCAAAGTGCTGGGATTACCAGTGCCCAGCCCTGATTTTGTTATCAAATGAGGAAAATAAAACTTGGATGGGTTTAAGTCATTGTTTTGAAGAACACTCTACTATTCATCGTTGACATAACCTTTAACAGATTCAAAAAAAATAGATTTTCAGATACCTAAAAACTAAGATAATTCTGTCCACAGATCTTCACTTGAAAGATCCTTTCATTGGAAGATGAAACTTCAGTAAGAAAGAAAATTAAGCCAGAAGAAAGAAGCGGAAACCAAGAGGCAGTAATGAGTAAACACGCTGGATACATGATGGAAATGCTGAATCAGGATTGACTTTATATAATAATAATCATTATTATTTTATTACTGCTAATCTTTTGTGCATAAAAATGATTTGGAACTGAAATATTAGATGATAACTGTGAGTTCAGAGAAATGAGTGAAATTCAGAGTGAATTAAAGGACTTTAAGGTCTTTGCCTCATTTGTGAGGACAATGGAAGGAATGATTTGTTTTAGATTTTGTTTAAAGGTGCAAATTTAGAAATTGAGGGTAGCTATAGCAGAATGGTCAGCATTTTTTTTTTTTTTTTTTTTTTTTTTTTTGAGACAGGGTCTCGCTCTGTCACCCAGGCTGGAGTGCAGTGGCTTGATCTCGGCTCACTGCAACCTATGCCTCCAGGGTTCAAGCAATTCTCCTGCCTCAGTCTCTCCAGTAGCCGGGACTACAGGCACACACTACCATGCCCATCTAATTTTTGTATTTTTAGTAGAGGCGGGGTTTCACCACGTTGGCCAGGATGCTCTGAATCTCTCGACCGTGTGATCTGCCCACCTCGGCCTCCCAAAGTGCTGGGATTACAGGCGTGAGGCACCGCACCCAGCCTCAGCATTCCTCTTTAATTCTTTCTGATCATTTTACCACACACACCTGCAGAGATTTGTTCAGCTATGCAGGACCTGGCTTACCAAGCAATGGCCAAATAGCAGGACCATGGAGTAACACTGCAGTTAACAGTGGTCTGTCCTTGAGATGGCTGTGGGGGCGTAACTTAGAGAGAAGACGGTGAGTGGTTTAGCAAGCATCTGGAAGGTGACCTTCCTCCTCTGGGACCATAGACCAATCATCTCTCTAGCTGGGTGACTCTGGATAATTCACATCTTTTTAGTGACCTTTTTTTCCCATCTTTCATGCAGTGGGGCTTGTTAACACTCATTTCGTACTTACAGGACTGTTTTGTGAAATGTGGTAACGTGTGCAAACACTCTTTATAAAGGAGTGCTGGACTAACTTCATTAGTTGTCATTTTTACATTCCAGTGCTTTTTGGGAGTGTTTTCCATCCCAGAAATCAGCCTTGCCTCCAGAATAGAACCAACTATTCGCCTTTGTAGAGAGTTTTTGAGCTTTCCTCTTGAGTTTAAGTAGACACTCAATGAACTTCGATTGAATCACTCACATTCGTGATAATAGAGAGAAATCATTGGCAGGGAATTGTTGGCTTCCCTTGAACTAAAGAATTCCTGAGGACAAGAATAATAGACTTTAGGCAGCGTGAGGGATGGGGAGTGAATTACAGAACAAAATGCATGGTCGAGAGAGGGGCGGGTGTGGCTGTGTCTGGCACACTGACCAGTGTGTTGTCTCACTGTCTCCAGAAGACAGACATGGAGGATCTTTCTACTTCATTTTTCCTCCTGACACATTGCTTATTTAAAGTGACACAAATTCCACTCACTGTCTTTGAGGATGATTGTCTAAGAAAAAAACAAAAGAGCTTGTTTTACTTTTTGTACTTTAAATCCTCCTAATCCACTCTCTCTTGGCTTGGCGTGCCTTCTGGAACAGAGAAGGTGCCAGGCGCCGGCTCCTGCCTGTCTCTGCCAAACCCAAGTCCCTGGTTTGCTCCTGGGGAGGAGGGACCCACACACTCCCTAAGCCTACTGGGGGGCCCTGGGGACAGCAGCCTCAGCTCCCCACACTCCTACAGCTGCCTTTCACGATTTCCTAGCAGCACAGCTCCCAAGTCTTTCCTCCCTGTGCCTGTGTGGGGTTTGCTCAAGGTCCTCTCTCTTCCCCATGCCGGTTTGTGTGCATGAAAGTCTCTGACAGCGTTTAGTAATTTATTCCATGGCCTAGCTGCCCTCGCTCGAGTTGGATCAGTGACCCAGTTCCTATCTCTTAGCTCCTCTGAGGGAAAGTGCTATCCATGGTCACAGGTACTCTATTTAATCTTTACAGGAACTCAAGGAGAAGAGGATTTGCACAAATGGTACAGGTGTTTTGCACCCCCTGACCTAAAATGTTATTTCTAAACCTCCCAACAGCTCTCTCAGGTGTATGATCCATATTTTGGAGGTGAAGACAATGAGGATGGGCACCACATTCTTTAAATGATGGGACTGGATTTCAAACAAAAGTTCCACCCCAAAGCTGCCAACGGATCAATTTTCTAATTCCTCTCTGCATAGATTTCCTCCTTTAACTGGATAGCAGAAGCCTCAGCTAATAGCTAAGTCTAAGCCCATGGTTGCTTTGTGCAGGAGTTGCACTAAACACTATTCATTGCAGTGAAGGTTAGCACTGCTATTACCCCCATTCAAAGATAGGGAAACTGAAACACCAATAAATTAGGTTCTGGGAGCCCCAGACCTAAGAAGGTGAACCCAATGGTCTCACCACCAAATTTGTCTTTTAACCACAGCCCACTCAGACCCTCTTCTCCTGCAGTATAAGCCATGCAGACCATGTATAGGTCTAGGTTCCACAGCATCCCTACTGGATACAGAGTTGATCAGTTTTCTGTATGATTTCAAACACTCACATACACACATTGATCAGTTTTCTGTATGATTTCAAACAGACACACACACACACACACATATATATATATATATATAATTCATAAAATTCTCAAGGAGGTAGGGAGAGCAGAAGAGGTAGTCCATGTGGGAGGATGGCCCAGGAGACTTTTTTCTGAGCTGCTGGGCCCTGGAGTCAGACACTGACCCTGTTTCCTCTCCAAGGGTCCAGGAAGATAACAAGGTTTACTTCCTCTAGTAGGGCCAGTAATCACCAGTGACCCCACGAACTTTATAAAATCCTAGACCCTATCTATTCTGGTGCAGCTGGGTAATGGGAGAACCAAGAGGCCTTTTTCTGGCAAAGAGGCTGCAGTGGGTCTGATGTCAGGGCTCTAGATGAGGTAGCCAACTCCAAGCCCTGTGGAAGGTTAAGTTCAGGTGAGCTGCACAGGTGTCTAGGAGGCCCCAGTCATGTAAGTATGTAGCCTTCCTCTGCCTGGAGCATGAACCAGTCCTACATGTCTATGTTCCTTTTCCCCTCATTTGAGGCTTTCAACTCCTACCAAAATGCAGTGATAGGACACAGAGAGCCACCCAGTCAATCTGTGGGGATTTAGGGACAGCTTCTAGAGAAAGACAGCGAGCATGAGAGTTAAGCAGGGGAAACTGCAGGGTGTCCCGGAGAGGAAAGAAGGAATGCATATGCAAAGGCCAAGGGGAAAAGGAAAATATAGACATGTCTGGGAAACTCGTAGGTTTAGCATAGTTGGAAGTTGGAAGAAAAACAGGGAAAGAAGAATCTGGGGACAGAAGTGATACCAGGTGCTAGAGGACATTGGATGCCATGATACTAAGGAGTTTAAAGTTGAGTCTGAGGGTAGTGGGGGTCACTGAGGCAAGGAAGGAATTTAAACTTGAGTCTGAGGGTAGTGGGAGTAACTGAGGCAAGGACATCAACATCACTGAATCTATAGTTTAAATGAAGTGTGTGGCTCGGGCTCCAGGAAAACAAGCCTGGCCACCGGGAGGTCAGGTGGGAACACATTTCAACACTCAATGCTCCAGAGAAGGAAGGCCAGAGCCAGAGCAGGGTGGTAAGGAAGAAGCTGGGAGTGTATTTGAGAAATGTTGTTGAGGTGACTTTGAATGTAGGGATCAAGGGAGCCTGGGGAATCCAATTTGATGGGTGCAGGTGGGTACCGATCAGATACAGATGGGGATCTGATGGGCCTTACAGAAAAAGCTGAGTTGGTCATGATGATGAGAACTCTCAAACATGGAGTTTTCATATGTGACAGGTGTTTTTTGCATGTAGGTCATGTGCTCAATCCTCACAATAATGGAGGCTTAAACACCTTGGCCAAGGTCTCAGCAGCCAGAAAGTGGTGGAAGCTAGAATCCAAACCCAGGCACTTGGGGTTTCAAAGCCTCACTGTTAACCACCACAAAATTGCTGCCACCGAGTGAGCTGTGCAGATGTTGGGTTTCGGGGGCTTGATGTGCACACAAGAGCAATTCCCAATAGTACATTGGGTTGAGAGTACTAAATTCAGAATGAAAGAAGAGGCAGTTGGATGCACTTGCATGCTTTTCAACAATTAGAAATGTAAAAGTGGTACCCAGTAGGATGAGATCTTAGAGAAGGCCTGAGGATTTGGCAATAAAAAATCTGTTCCCTCATTCTTATGCTGAATCATTTATGCATTCACTTAGACTATTCATTGGATACCTCTTGTAGGCCTAGCCCTGCATCTTCCTCAGGCCAACTAGAAGAAATGTTATTTAATAGATTTAATAAATGTTGACTCAATAAGAACATAAAAAGTTATGTATGTTATACTGTGTATAACAAACACATGTGCTACCTACATAATAGGCATTTATAATTAAAGCCATTCTAAATGAGCCCACACAAGGGGTAGTGAGAGAGAATAACAAAAACATCAGGTCCACTCCATGTTACAAACACCACCCACTTCTCTACGGCATTGCAGTGTAACAAACTCCTGGAGAGCTGAGAAACTCTTTGAGGAAGGGAGATTGAGTGGAAGAGATGTGAGTGACTGAGTTAAACGGAGTTGCTGTGACATCCTGGCTTCACCACTCAATGCCAGTGAGCTCTCAGGTGAATCATTTACCCTCTCGGGGACTCAGTTTCCTAATATGTCAACAAGATTAACAATATCCAACTCAAAAGTATGTAGTCAGGACTAAATAAAATAATACAGGAGAAAGTACCCAGCATCATTTTGATTTTGAGATTTTATTGAAATTCAGTTGGATGTGAATTTACATGCAGTAAGAAAATAAAATTCATTGTCAGGTTAACCCTAATTAGGTTTATCCACTGTAAAAGCTCGTGGGTGGGTTTTGGAGCACTTACGAACACTTTTTGAAGTTGTTGGTGAGATGTTTATCACTGGGCACTCACACATTTCTCTTCGGAGAGAGAGTTCATTGCTTTCATCATTGTGAGGTGTGTTTATGACCAGCTGATGCAAAGTCATAGGAAGTGTGGAAGTCATAGGAGGCTGAGTCGCTGAACTTCCCCTTGAAGTCCAGATTTGCCTGCCCAGGAGTAGGGAGTGTGATCTATAAACAGCATTTGGCTGTCAGCTCCTCCAGGTTCCGACCGCCCTGCAGAGAACTGCTCTGCCTGCAATTCTCCTGTCCTTCCCAGGGCCAAGGCATTTTGTGACTGAGCCAGGTGGCAATAAACACCTGCCCATTTTACTGTGACACAGGAACACGCTGTTAGGTGTGATTTCTCCAGTCCTCCCTCCAGAGATCCTTGGGTTACTGAGGCATGGTTGTTCCCATGAGGAAGCTCACCTTCTTCCTCTATCTCCTCCTTTTACTCTTCTGCTCACAGCAATTCATTCTTAATCAACATCGCATACTCTAGATGTTATTTCAGCATCTGCTTCTGGAGAACCTGACCTGTCAGAGAAAAGAAATATGAAAAAAAATTAGAAGACTAGGTGAGAATAGAAGCTTATGAAAGAGTTCCAAGAAAGTAGAGGGAGTTACCAGAGTTAAATATAGCAGAAAGGGCAAGATAAGGGCAGAAGCTGTTCAGTTGGACCAGAAACTAGCCATGGAGCCCATGGAAACCACAGTTTTGCAGGACCAATAGGGAAGTTTTGGGGTAGATATTTGGTAAGTCATTGGGGTATGACAAAAAAGAGATAACTGGGGTATGACAAAAAAAGAGATAACCAGTTACAATCTTTCCTTGGAGGCAAAAATACTGGAAGAGGAAGTGGGTGGGTCGAAGGGTCAAGGTGAGATCTGAGCATGTTGATCATTCACAAAGATTAGTTTCAAAAATATTTTCTTACAAATCATGTCTTGTCCTTAGACAAATGTCTGAAAAAACCTTGGCAAGAACAAGCCCTCAAATCTCCCCCAAATTATTAAGTCAAATAATGGGCTTTCAGAATATGGGAAGTTCAAAAGGCTGTCAGGTTGGAGCCAGACATCTGAGGAATGTGCCTACCCCAGTGAAGAGATGTGCTTCCATTAGGATGTATCAGGTGGCTCTTATCAGGGAGCCACATCGCTAGTCAAAGGACAGGTTATTGTGTGTGCCAGGTTGCTCAGAAATGACCCCTTCAAAGTTAACTGAGAGCAGTGAACCCAGCCCTTCTTTCCAACCTTGTTGGAAAACAAAGCACAGAACTCTGTAGTTAAGACAGAAAACAGAACTCAAAAAAGATTCAACATTGTAACAAGGCAACTGGACCAATAAGTCCCAAGGCGTCATAATCCTGTGCCAGTGATTTCTAAGTCACTCTTAAAAATCAGATTTTCCAAGGACAAGACTCTGCCTCATCAGGAAGAGTCCTCATTTGAGCAGACACCCATCTTGCCTTGGTTCTTCCAGTGCAACTGAGATATGTCAGCATTTTCTAAATTACGTTAGGCCAAAGATTAGTGGCAGAATGCAAAAATACCAATGGTCTAGGTAATAAATTGTACAAAAATACTAAACCTCACAGTCGGCCAATATTCTGCAGAAAAAGCTCCATTTCATCTACACAGGGAGGAGACCATAGAGAGACACCATATTTGTCATCTCTCTGCCATCTTTCTTACTGACCACCCAACATGGCCTCCAGTCACCATCTTGCTTCCTTGGGTTTTACAAGTGGTGGGTTAGTGGAATTTAATGTTCCTACCTAGAAAAAACACTTAAGCATACACATCAGGCTCAACTCCTTCTTTTTCCCTTTTTTTCACATAGACCCACCCCCTCAGGGCCTTCTCACTTTCTCTTTCCCTGAAACAAAGGCTTTTGACATTGGGCAAGTTCTCTTTAGACTTCAAATAGATAGGGTGAACTAAATGATCCGATCTTTTAGAGTTTGACAAATACTAGCAATTCTATGATCCCTGATATGGTTTGACTGTGTCCCCACCCAAATCTCATCTTGAGCTGTATTTCCCATAATCCCCATGTGCTGTTGGAGGGACTCAGTGAGAAGTAATTGAATCGTGTGGGTAGTTTTCCCCATGCTATTCTTGGGATAGTGAGTTTTCATGAGATCTGATGGTTTTATAAGGAACTTCCTCCTTCACTCATCTCTCATTTTTCTCTCTCCTGCTGTCTTGTGAAGAATATGTTTGCTTCCCCTTCCACAATGATTGTAAGTTTCCTGAGGCTTCTAGAGCCCTGTATAACTGTTTCCTGTATAAATAACCCAGTTTCAGGTGTGCCCTTATAGTGGCGTGAGAACAAACTAATACAATCACAGATGCAAATGTAAGGTTCTAGGTTTTACACAACTGACAGTGACATTTCACCTCTCTAAAACTAAGATTTATTTTGCTAGGATATTCTATGGAAAACAAGCAATCATTTTGGATAATTTGTTTTGTGATAATAATGATCATATCTGTATGACCTTTCAGAACGTACAAAGTACTTTCACGTTTGTTATTATCTCTTTTAATACTTAAAACAAAGAAGACAGCACTTATACCTAATTGATAGATCAGATTATTGAGGCTTCTGAAAGTTGATAAAACCTCTCCTGCTCAAAACACCTAGTCCTCAGTAAAATCCAGACTGTTCCATTCCTACTCCTGGGTTGCTCTGAGAAAATCCATTTCTTAACAACATCTTATATAAGTTTTGCTTAAGCAACCTTTGCAAACTGTTGTAAAAGAACTGCTGCCAATGTGCATGCTTTCCATAATGGATGTTTTCTTCTGTGATTTGCTCCTAGTTTAAAGTACTACCAGAACTACTAAACTTCCATAGAAATGAATATTTTAAAATTTGTGTTGATATACAATAATTGTACATATTTATGGGGTACATGTGATATTTGATATATGCATACAACGTGTAATGACTAAATCAGGGCATTTAGGATATTCATCATTTGGAACATTGATTTTTTTGTGTGTTGGAAACATTTCCAATCTTCTCTTCTGGCTATTTTGTAATATACACTACTTTGTTAACTACAGTCACCCTACTGTCCCATTGAACACCAGAAGTTGGTTCTTCTAATTGTATGTTTATGCCCATTAACTAACCATTCATCCCCACCTCCCCTCCCCAAGTTTTAAGCTTCTGGTAACCATCATTCTACTCTCTACTTCCATGAGATCACACCTACAAAATATTGTTTTATGAATAGCTTCATTAATGAGCCAGGGGTTTGGGAAAAGGCAACATGGTTGCTTCAGAATGGATTTCTCCCAAGAATACCCAGCTCTGATCACATGACCTGCACATACCAAAGCCACATGACCCAGGCTGTCATTCAGGAGCCCCGCAATGGGTGGGTTTGTAATTTACAATGTGAAGCCAACCAGCAAATTCTATTACTCAAACATCTGAAGCAAACCCAAGGAGAGGAATACGTTCAACTAATCTTTTGCTTAGAAGCAACATTTACAACTCTTTTCACTTACTTTTCATGATTTCACCACAGGGGAACCATTTCCAGGAATCATTACATTAAGCAGTATATTAAAAAATGAGTCTTGGTATTTTTTGCAATAAATAACAGCTCACATTTATCCTAAGAACATAAATGTTCACCAGAACCTGCTTCCATTGTCTGTTTTAAGAAATACAGGCCTGTTAAAATTATCTAGAACAATGTCATAGTAACACTAGCAATAATGCAAGCCCTCAACTATTTGATCAGCATTGGCCTGTCCCTGTGGAAGGCACTGGGGTTATACAGAGAAATAAGACACAGGCTTTGCCTTCAACAAGCACATAACAGGTATGGGTGCTGGAAGAGATGTCACTGCAGAATAGAAAGAGCAATAGCTTTGGAATCAGAGAGCCGTGACCTCAAATGCTGGCTGTGTCTCATTCAGCTATAAGAACTTGACCAAGTTGTATAACCATTCTTAGCCTCAGTTTCCTTAAAGTAAAATGAAAATATTAACGTCTCTTATTCAGGGTCTTGGGAATGAGGAAATCAATAGACCACCCAAAGGAGAACAATCAGAGGCTATTCATTCAGAACTTCCTGTAGCAAAGGACCCAGCCACCATCACTTGTGGCAGGTGGGGGAGTGGAGGAGCTTTACAGTGAAAACAGGGATGGCTTAAAGTGTGCCCTGATTGGAGACTGTTTGCAATGGGGAGCTGGAAACAAGTAAACTATGAGCAGCATCTTATGTCATTTGTTTAGGGGGTACATTTGGCTTTCTTTGGTTGGGTCTGAGTTAGAAGCAGGGCAGCAAATAGGAAAACTTGTATATTACGGCTTCTCTAACTATTCACACTTTAGCCCTGTCACACAGCAGGCCCCACATGGAAGGGGGTTGCCAACCCTTGTGTTGCTTTTGATCTTGAGTGAGCCTGACCATTTATCTTGACCCATTTGCACTCCACCTGCTAAACAGCTGGGGATTTTCCAAGCTTTTGACTTGGCAATTGTATTAAAACTGTAAACTGATTACTAACTGCTATGATATGACTCCAAGCTTCCTAAGTAACTTTCTGAGAATACATTAGCTCCCAGATATTCTACCTGGAGACTGAAAAAAATGCTGTTTTCATGATTCTATGAACTAATCCCATTCATTAATAGCCACATTTCTCATTTAAAGTTGATATGGTTTCATTCATGTTTAGAGATCATTCTTTTGAGCAAGTTTACTCCCAAAAGAGAAGATATTGTCATAACTATATGTCAGATTTCTGAGGACAAGCAGTGGAACATTTTCCAAAGGTGATGCCATATTGCAAAGACCCATCTTCCCACCCACTGGCTTTTGTTAATGGTCCCATAATGGTACACCCCTTCCTTGAATTCCATGTCTCCCTTCTATCAGTTGGGTTGCAGCACTTTGGATTCCAGTGGCCCGTGACTGTCTTGAATGGATTTACTTGTTCTTTTAACAAACATCTATGGAGCACCTCTCAGAGTACTCTATTCTAGCACTAGGAAGAGAGCTATAGGAAGTCAGACACTGCTGAGTGCGGTGGCTCACGCCTATAATCCCAGCACTTTGGGGGGCTGAGGTGGGTGGATCACAAGGTCAAAAGATCGAGACCATTCTGGCCAACATGGTGAAACCCCGTCTCTACTAAAAATACAAAAATTAATTGGGCATGGTGGTGTGCACCTGTAGTCCCAGCTACTTGGGAGGCAGAGACAGGAGAATCGCTTGAACCCAGGAAGTGGAGGCTGCAGTGAGCCGAGATCGTGCCACTGCACTCCAGCCTAGCGACAGAGCAAGACTCTGTCTAAAATTAAAAAAAAAAAAAAAAAAAAAAATCAGACAGCGCACCTTCTCGGTGCAATTTAGAGTGGGAAGATGATGGACAAATAAACAAGAACAATATCTGGCAGTGACCAGTGCTATAGAGAGAGTCTATTCTAGACTGGGTGAGCAGAGAAGCCTTCTCTGAGAAGACAGCTTTAATGACATCAGAGGAGAGAATCACAGACCGGATCCGATTGAAGAGCATTCCAGCCAAGGAAATGGCTAGTGGAGAGAATCAAGACACTAAATACATCAGGGACAAGAAGAAGGCTGGGGCAGAAGACTGATGGCAAAGAAGGGCCTGGCTTAAAGGGAGTTTGGAGATACAGGCGTGAAACAAGAGCAAAGAGGTTGCAAAAAAAAAAAAAGTTGAATGTTATTCTAAATTCAGTTAAAGCCATGCGGCATTTTAAGGAAGGGAATCTTGTAATCTAAATTCCATATCAAAAACATCATTTAGTTTGTTGGGGAGAATGTGGACGGGACCACCCAATGCAGGGAGACCACTTGGAAGGTTATATCCACAGTCTAGGTTATGATGGAAGAGGTGGGTGGGGAATGAGTGCTATTTCTCTCTGTGTCCCTAGGTCCTTGCATGGCACTACAAATACAGTAGGTACTCAATAAGCTTTAATTTATTTGGAATGTGCTAGATTGAATTAAATTGAAGAAAGATGGCCCAACCAAGTGAGGCAAAAGCTGAGCATATCTTTAATTTACAATTTAAATATTGAGCACTTTGGATAAAAGAGAAAGAACTCTTTTTCACTCTGCAGGAAGTTCAGATCTAAATCATATTCAAACCCCTCATATAAACATATAAATCACAGAACTTATCTGATCATAAAAAGGTTCTTTAAACAAAGCAATCCCAAAAGAAAGATGCCAGTACTTTGTATAACTTCCATTTCCAGCCTATTCGTTTCAACTCTGGACAGAAACCAAGTCAGGAAAGAAAACAAAAAGAAAGCTCCAAGGTTGTATCATCATCTGCCCCTGCCATGCAAGACTCCAGGAAGGAAGAAGCAGCCTGCAACTTCTAAATTTCGTGTGTCCCTATTTCAGAGGCAGGGAACCCCAGAAATCAAGACTTTGGCCATCTTGGTCTAGCTATTGTCTATATCATATTTGGAATAGGATGACGTGAGGTAGAAATAAGCTGAGGAACCCAGGAATATTTGACTGCAGGTTTCTGTAGAGAAAGCAATATGCACAAAGGAGTATAACTAAGGGAAAGAAAGTGAGGCTTGATTTAAAGACTGAGCTTGGACCCAAAACTATAGTACAGAGGACTGAGATCACTGAGGTTAGGCTCTATCTGGCCTATATTCTCAACTAAGCCCTGAGCCAAGCATTAAGTATTAGATCATATTCACTTGACCCTGAATTTGTTTCCATTTTACAGATTAAGAAAGCAAGGAGACAAGAAAGTAAAATAATTGTGTGGCATTTTAGACCTAGTTAAGTTGCAGATCTGGGATGCAAACTCAAGTCCAAAGCTTGTACTCTTTCCACAAAAGTGTTACTGTTTTACCCCAGAATCGTGCCCAGAGCAATTATAGTTAGTTCTCCTGAGGAAGCAGCCAGGGATTGGGTTTAATTCTGAGCATCTTGGGAAGAAAGTGGGAGCTTGCCTAATAGCAGCTAAGCAGCCAGGTATGCTGAACTATGCTCCCTTATCCCTGATTATCCACCCATAATGTAGAAGAGTGTTTCCAATTGTTTCAAGGAGTATCAGGATATTCTGAGGAAAAGAAAATCACGTTCACTCCATGTTGTTTAAGAAAATAATAGCTGACCAGTTTATGATTTACATTATCACTATTTAAGAAAACTACTGCAACACCAACCCTAGGACTTTTCAACTTCCTAGATGCTTGGGAATGGCTCCATTCGCCTGTCCCAATGTCCACATAACTTGTCTGAAACTGAAATCATCAACTCCTTCCCCTACCAATTCCCAAGAAGTCTCTTACACCAACTTCAACATTTCTGCAAATGGCAATGTGACTGCCAATCCACTTGTGTTGGGATTGCACAGCCTGTGAAGCATTGTCAAGGCTGACTCACGCCTGCAAACCCCAGATCCTTCAATGGTACAGGGACGAAGTCAGGCAGTACTGAACATTTTTTTGAAGCCAGACATTAAGAGATATCCATTGTTTCATCCTGAGTGTCTAGTAGATTATCTTCCACTGGCTGAGTCCTCAATGGACGCTTGTTTAATTGATTTTCTGAGTTCAAATGATGTATTTTATTTGTAGAGATGAGCTATTATATTTTACATCTTCTCATAACTCAAACTAATATAGAGGAAGACAGGCAGAAAGGAAGGGTAAAGTATAGAAAAAGGAAGAACCTGACTGTGATCTCTTTCAATAATAATTAAAAACTCATTTAACCCACATTGATTGAATGCACAGCTGGTAGCAGACCCTGTGCCTGGTTGCTGCCATGGAGAACCATAAATGAAGTCATCCCAGAAAATCACACAGGACAGGCTGGGGTAGGACCACACTGTATCTGAAAGATTTGGCCTGAGATTGAGACTTCCAGCCTACATAGCTTTGTGCTTTGGATCATTTTGCATAAATCCCCATTGTTTCATTTGCTCGACCCTAAAAAGTTATTGTTCTTTACTCCCCTCCCACCCCATCCAATAAAATAAAACTAATATTATGGTATCATTTGAAAATATATTTATGTTTGTTTTCTCTATAAAAAGAGATAATAATGTTATGTTCCAATAATATTAAGTTGCAATGTTATTTGCAAGATTGCAGAGCTTTTAATTTTCTGATTATTTCCACAGTGGGAGTTTCAGCTCAATTTCAATGAAGACACTTCTATCTGTTTCGGTTATTTTTTTTATTACAGCTAGAAGCAACAATAATTGCCTTTAGTGTAGGAAAACATCAAGGAGGAGACAATTGTTGTCCCCAAAGAATAAGATGATCAGGGCAAATTTTGATGTAAAAAATTTGTAAATTAATTGCAGAGTCCTATAAATATGATATTTACTAAAATTGCATCAGCTGCTGTCTTCAAAACTTCATCTTTTCATATTTCTTTTAAATAAATAGATTTCTTGAGATCCCCAGCAACAAAAAGGGATGACAGCCAACAAAATACTAATAATTCATATATGTATATTATCCACACAGATGGAGTTAATGCTACTAGAGAGAACAAACCCAGAAACAACTGGGACTGAGCCTTGGCTCTCAACTTTAGTACCTATTTGATCTTTAATTAGCTATGTAACCTCTCTAAAATTCAACTTCTGCCACTTACTAAAGGTTACCATGAGATTAAATTAAACAGTGTGTATGAAATGTCCTATTACACAGTCTGACATAAAATATGTACTAAATAATTGACAGCTGTGTTAATGACGATAATGATTTTGTTATATTGCTTCATTCATTCAACACATACTGCGTGCCTACTATGTAAGTGTTCCAACCACTGTTCCAGGCACTGAGTGTTGATGATGATGATGATGATGATGAAGAAAAAATACTCAGTCATTTTATTGCTGTACATGCGCTAACGTGAGCTGGTCGATCTATTGAAAAAGACCTCACAGTGGGCTCCTACAGAATTCTGGTCATGTTTACCAAAAAATGATATCACAATTATTCTTTGCATGCCCACAGCTTGCCAAGTGTTTTCTCA
Source organism: Rhinopithecus bieti (assembly GCF_001698545.2). NCBI lineage: Eukaryota > Metazoa > Chordata > Mammalia > Primates > Cercopithecidae > Rhinopithecus > Rhinopithecus bieti. Next base: position 7,211,617 of record NW_016818964.1, read on the forward strand.
CTCAACACACATTCCCAATACCTTTTTATCCCCCACTTTTCTTTTGCTTACCTTACTTTAATATAGAAGTTAGAAAACTTAAAATTTAAATTTTTCAGCCTCCCTTGCAGCTAAAGTCTGCTAGGTGATCACAATCTTGCCCTTGAAATGTAAGATACCTGCTGAGAATTTCCATAGAGCTTTTTATTTCATTTTGTAGGGATACCTTTTCCAGATTTTCTCAACCTATGCAACATTTATCTGAGAAATGGAGAGTGACTGAAGACAGGCACCAAGCATTATTCATCTACATCTTACCACGATTTAGCACTGTGCCTAACACAGAGTGGATGCTAACAAAACTGCATGGAAGCTGACAAGATATGAGATGTAGATATGATCTGGACATGACCCAAAACAAACATGCTTTTTTGTTGTTGTTGTTCAGTCAGAGTCTTGCTCTGTTGATCAGGCTGGAGTGCAGTGATGCAATCACAAACATGCTTTTTTAGATTATTATTATTACCATCATAATTAGGGTCACCACTCTTTACTGAGTAATTACCACAGTTATTCCCCATGTTATTGTATGTCTCTTCTAGACAGAATATAAGGTTTTAGTGGAGAAATGGTTTTTTTTCAAGCTCTATGGGGACTTCAGAAGAGTTCTGTGTGCACATGCGCAGGTGGAAGACTACTGCTTGTGTGAGAGATAGTGCTTATGAAAATGAGTCAGGCATAAGGATGATATATGAGTAAAAACTTTGGAAATAAATAAAACTACTTTTGGAATAAGGAAATTAGTTTCTTCTATCTTCCTTACATAATCTAGTTCTTTACAAAATAGAAGGAATTCATAAAAATATTTTTGGAATAAAAAATGAGAACATTTCAACAAGACATGTGGTGGCTCATGCTTGTAATTCAGCACTTTGGGAGGCTGAGGAAAGAGGATCCCTTGAATTCAGGAGTTCAAGACCAGCCTGTGAAACACAGGATGACCTTGTCTTTACAAAAAAAATTGAAAATGAAAATATTAGCTGAGTATGGTGATGCATGTCTGTAGTCCTAGCTACTTGAGAGACTGAGGTGGAGGGATTGCTTGTGTCCAGGAGTTTGAGGCTACAGTGAGTTATGATTGCACCACCGCACTCCAGCCTAGATGACAGAGAGACACCTATCCCTTAAAAATAAATAAGGTTTAAGTCCTTTGCAAACAGTCTACCTCCGCCCCCAAGTTAATTGCTGCTACATTTTAGATGTATCTTTTAGACATTTTCTATGCATCTGCTTATTTGCAATATGTTGCCATTGGAAATACATCAGTGTGTGCACGTGTGTGCATGCACATATATATGTGCGTGTGTGATAGTTTCACATAAATAGTAGCACAGGCTACACAGACACCTGTACATTTCTTTTTCATTTCATAATACATATTAGAGTGCTTTCCCAATCTCTGCAAACAGTAAAACCTCACTAGTTTTAACTGATGTGTATGGCGTATGATTCTATTTATGAGGATACACCTGAGTTTGAACATGCCCCTTCTTATAGGTGTGGAAGTAGTTCAACAACTATTCCGACCTAATATCTTACCAGCAATTTAATGATATCTCCTCATACTGTCACCCATGCTTGATACTCTTTACTTTTTATTCTTTTCTGATCTAATGGGTGATGGTATATAATTGTTGTCATAATTTACACTTGCTTGATGTTGTTTTATAAACAGTATCAATTTTCCCATGTTTATTGGCCTTTTGAATTTCCTCTACTCTTCATTGCCAGTTTATTATTTCTTCTTCTTCATTATGTTATTACTATCCTAATTATTAACACATGTCTTACATATATTTAGATATTTGATATCATTTCTTTATATATTTTTTACATACTTAAGAAGGCTTTTCTCCTGAATTATCGTTCACATTTTAACTTTTTTAAATAAATATTTTTACATTTTGATATTTTCAGGGGAAATCAATCTTCCCTTTGATCTCTTATGATTTTGTGTCTTGTTGAAAAGACACATCAATATTAAGAACATATTAGCTTAAATTCCCTCATTATATAAATGAGAATGTAAGAATAATTTATCTGAAACATATTTTTCTAAATGGCTTGAGGTCAGAATTGATGATCTCTTTTAAAATATATGGCCAGTTCACCCAACACCATGGAAGATACAGACCACTCTCTTCTCAGCCATTTACAATGCTACCTTTAAGGTAAACAAAATTATTTTATCTGTGTGAGTCTACTTCTAGATTCTTCATTGAATTTGAAATATAACTTACCTTGTATATATTTTTTTCAAAATTGTTCTAAAAATAACCAATTCTTTCTGATTTTCTCTTTGAAAATTGTTTGGAATTTCTACACACCAAAACAAATTTAGAATGAATTTGTTAGAATCCCTGGACAAAATAAAATCCTGTTTGGTTTTGAGTGGATTGCATTCAAACAATAGATTAATTAAATTATCTAAATAATAGACTGATTTTGTAAAATGTTAATATTGATTCTTTTCACTTGTAACCATATTTTCTCAGTTTATTTGAATTATTTTATGTCTCTTATTAAAATGTTATAAATTTCTTCAAAAATGCTGAACAAATTTCTTTTTCTTTTTTTTTTTTTTTTTTT